>NW_017804209.1:954506-973531 GCF_001625305.1 Branchiostoma belcheri
AATATTGTATTGCCTCAGACACAAACTTGTAGTGTCTCTTGTGCATTCTGATTATTATCATAATTGTCATTAATATACTAGTTTCTGGTGGCGGTGAGTGTACATAGTTTTTAGACTAGTTATATACTGATATTAATTTTGTACCATTGACCAACTTGCCATATACCAGCATTGTACCTGTTACAGTTATTGTTGTTCAATTAAGTTGATTAATTGATTGGCTGATTAATTTATGTAAGACATATCCTCATGGCAAGAGCCTATAACATTTCCACTCATAGAACATTTCCATGGCAACCACAGAAGCCACGCCCACCACCCCAGACTCACCTGCTGCTCTCGTTCCCAGGGGAGTACTGTGGGACCATCTCTGTCCCGGGTCTGTCAGGTTCCGCCCTGGTCTCGCTCCCAGAGTCCTCTGCTTCGGGCACCAGCTGTCTGGTGGAGATGGAGAGGTGCTCCTGGTTCTTCTTCCTGCCGCTGGACCGGCCTGGCCAAAGACCCGCATCTTCTTTCTTACCTGGCCACAAACCAGAGTCTTCCTTCTTACCTGGCCACAGACCAGTGTCTTCCTTCTTACCTGTCAAACAAAAGTTTTAACATTTTAAATCACTTTCACTAATTATATCACTTTCACTTTCTGGACCGGCCTGGCCACATCCCAGTGTCTTCCTTCTTTAATACTAGTAATACATCACTTTCATTTTCTGGGCTCACCTGGCTACAGTTCTTACCTGTCAGAAAAACACCTTATTACATCACTTTCTTCTAAGCTGTCAAACAAAAAATGTCTTACATAGCTGGACTGACCTGGCCACAGACCAGTGTCTTCCTTCTTACCTGGCCACAGACCAGTGTCTTCCTTCTTACCTGGCCACAGACCAGTGTCTTCCTTCTTACCTGGCCACAGACCAGTGTCTTCCTTCTTACCTGGCCACAGACCAGTGTCTTCCTTCTTACCTGGCCACAGACCAGTGTCTTCCTTCTCTGTGATCAGAAATATCATAAAATAGTACACTGTAAGGATTTTGGACAACGAACAAGACTATTTCCTGAGAGGGGTGAAGGAGGCTACACTTAACAGCAACAGGGGCCGACATCGTCTACCAGATACCTTTTACCCAGTGCTGACGTCACACTTCAAAGAAGCCACATGACAAGCTTCACTGGGTCAGTCTGCTGAGGAAGACCAGAGTGACTGGTCGAAAGCTCTATATGAGAGAATTTTGGGGTCTGTCTTACATTTGTACCTGACTCTAACCTAGCAACCTAGCATAAGCCGTTATTTTTGTAATCTAGCAACAACCTAGCATAAAGTGCTACATGTACTATCAGTATTGTAGTATCCCCGCCCGACAGGGACGACGGATGATGATGATGATTGTAAGTATATTTCAAACCATGCCCTCCCACCTTTCTTGTCCTTTGACCTGCCGCTGTCGTTGTTTCTGCCCCTCCTGTTGTTGGACCCTGCGGGGGGGGCTGGGGTCTGTCGGACCTGACTCTAAACTAGCATAAAGTGCTACTACCGGTATTGTAGTATTTTTCTGCCCTCCCACCTTCCCTGTCCTTGGTCCTGACGCTGTTGTTGTTTTTGTCCGTCCTGCTGTTGGACCCTGCGGAAGGGCTGGGGTCTGTCGGACCTGACTCTAACCTAGCAAAAAGTACTACTAAATGTAGTATAGTATTTCAGACCCTGCCCTCCCACCTTTCCTGTCCTTTGCCCTGCCGCTGTCGTTGTTTCTGTCGTTGTTTCTGTCCCTTCTGTTGTTGGATCCTGCGGGGGGACTGGGGTCTGTCGGACCCGACTTTGCTGAGTCCTTGGCGATGTTGGCGCGGATGGCAGCCAACGTTTCTTCCTCTGCATCTGAGTCGTCCCAGGACCCCAGCACTGCACACAAACAAACATACAAACAAATAAACATCTCGCTTAGCTACATGTATATTATATTATACATGTATATACCAGGACCCCAGCACTACACACAAACAAACAAACAAACAATCATATATCTAAGCTATATTGTCATCCCAGGACCCTAGCACTACACACAAACATACAAACAAAATAAACAAACAAAAAATATATATCTAGGCTATATTGTCATCCCGGCACCCTAGCACTACAAAAAAACAAAGAGGCAAACACAAATCTACAATTTGCAAAGCAAATGCATTATGTTTACCTGTATATGGTCTGTTCTGTTGATTCTTACTCAAACACATTCACATATACCAGTAATATGGTGACAGGAGTCTAAATCACTCCTGCTCTAAAATTGCAACATTATGTAACCAAACACCAGTTACCATGGTGACAGACAGTCTGGGTCAAAGGTCACTGTTTGGAGAAGAAGAAGAAACTTTGTTTGGTAAACATAATGACCTCTGAACTCTTACCAGCATTTTCACTGCTGTTGGGTTGAAGGTCAGAGTCAGGGTCGTAGGAGTGACCTTTCCTGCCCTTCCCAGGAGGCTGTCTGCTGGGTGATGGCTTATCTGTCAGGACAGGTCAGAGGTCAAGGTCATTCACGTAAACACAATTAAAAAATATACTTATCATTATGACAATTAATGAGACTGACAAGCCTTATACTGCTAGATATTAAGTTAAGGATTTTAGTATGAAAAGGACTTATTTCATATCATGAATGTGAATGCTACCATTGTCTTTTAGAAAGTACCAAGTATTGTAATGAAATCCACAATTCAGCAAAATGGCCGCCAGTGATTTCAACCTCAATAAACCATTCATTCATTCATTCATTCATTCATTCATTCATTCATTCATTCATTCATTCATTCATTCATTCATTCATTCATTCATTCATTCATTCATTCATTCATTCATTCATTCAGCTACCTGGTCCGACGATCCCCTTGAAGTCATACGGCGGTTGGTCCTTTCCTGGCTTCGCTCGCCGGTCCTTGATTGGATAACTCTCACCCTCGTTGTCATGCCGACGACCCCTGTCATTGAACACACTGATCCCTGACTTCATTCCTGATTGGCTGAAAAACAGAAAAATAAGACTCTCAGATGAGAATTAAATATTTTTTATTTGCTGGAATATGAGAAAATGTATCTGTCATGACAATTGTTCACCTGTTGGAACCATGGGTGTAAAAAAGACACAGGTGTGACATTTACTCACCTGGTGGAGACACAGGTGTGACATTTACTCACCTGGTGGAGACACAGGTGTGACATTTACTCACCTGGTGGAGACACAGGTGTGACATTTACTCACCCGGTGGAGACACAGGTGTGACATTTACTCACCCGGTGGAGACACAGGTGTGAAATTTGCTCACCTGGTGGAGACACAGGTGTGACATTTACTCACCTGGTGGAGACACAGGTGTGACATTTACTCACCTGGTGGAGACACAGGTGTGACATTTACTAACCAGGTGGAGACAGGTGTGAAATTTGCTCACCTGGTAGAGACACAGGTGGGACATTTACTCACCTGGTGGAGACACAGGTGTGACATTTACTAACCAGGTGGAGACACAGGTGTGACATTTACTCACCTGGTGGAGACACAGGTGTGACATTTACTCACCTGGTGGAGACACAGGTGTGACATTTACTCACCTGCTGGAGACACAGGTGTGACATCTACTCACCTGCTGGAGACACAGGTGTGACATTTACTCACCTGGTGGAGACACAGGTGTGACATTTACTCACCTGGTGGAGACACAAGTGTGACATTTACTCACCTGGTGGATGATGAGTTCTTGCCCACAGTCGATTGTCTGTCCGGCCGAGGACTTGGTTTGGGCTGAGAAGTTTTTGACGGGTCACCTTTGGAAAGAAATTTTTACAATAAGTAAAAATTTAATACAGAGATGTGTTTATTTCACGCATTTCCAATTCAACAAACTATCAACTGATACATTGACTGCGTTTTTGATTCAATGAATAATCGTAACATGTATCTTTCAATTGAACAAATAAGGAATGTTTTCATCATAAGGGGACAGGTGGTTAGAAATGGGGGCCTGCATGGGGGGTCCCAACAAAGCTCTATGCTAGATTTTGAGAGCTGGCTACGTACTACGCTACAGTAGTGATTACGCTTTACGATAAATTTCAAGACACGGTGGCTACAGTGCATTATGTAGAATTAAAACCCGACTTACACTGTATGCAAAATGTGCCAATTGCGCTCTACGTTGAATTTAAATCTAAGAGCGGTCCGTCTACGCTCTATGTAGAATTAAAACGGCCGATTACGCTCTACAGAAAAGGGCTTGCGGGCGCCCAGAAATGTGTACATGTACCTGCTGTTTTGGCTGTGAACATGTCTTTTTGCGGTTCTGTCGCCCGCGGCGTCTCGATAACCGATGACTTCTCCTCATCACTGCTGTCCCAGTTACTCTCACTCTCTGATAACACCTGCTGTCGCTTGTGGAGCTTTGTGGAATGAATGAATGAATGAGTGAATGATGGATGGATGAATGAATGAATGAATGGATGAGTGAGTGAGTGAGTGAGTGAGTGAGTGAGTGAGTGAGTGAGTGAATGAATGAATGAATGAATGAATGAATGAATGAATGAATGAATGAATGGATGAATGAATGAATGAATGAATGGTTTATTCAGGTTAAAACCATTTTGCTGAGTTGTGGGTTTCATTACAATACATGGTACTTTCTAAAACGTGTAAGAGGCATTATGTTGACTAAAAGGTGTCATAATGATATAATCTGTGCTTTTTGCCAAATACTCAATAAATATATGTGAATAAATAAAAATAAAAGATATCATTTACATAAAATAAGTCCTTTTCATAAATATTTAAAAATTCCAATATGTACAGCTTATATTAAGGTTTCCATTACAACTGATTAAAAATGGGTAACAGGTACTTAAGACCTTAATATCTAAATGCACATAAAGTATTTGCCACAATTGGGTCTAAACCTCTTTTAATATCAACATAAGAGGTTTGTTTACATGTTAGAATTCTCCACAATATACAAGAGGAAGGGAGGGTGAAACAGGTGTATTCAAGTGAATTTGAAGATATCTCCAAATGCTGCATTACTTTTCTCCGATGTCTGCCAATTTTAGCTAGATATCCAGATATCAAGACAATTTCTTGAGAAATTATGGCTCAGTCAAGCACCGCTTGTTTTGGTTACATGTAACGTAACATGTAGGGCACCCAGCGGAAAATAATAGTAGATAAATGTAGGGACAGATCCTGCACATGTTACCAAGTAAACAGTAATGAGAGTGAACAATAAACTCACTATTACTTTGACAAACTCACCATGGTTTGTGCTGATCTTTGTTTAATTTTTTCCGGTCTAAAATTTTTCGAGTCGTCCGAAAATTCCGCCGAAGAATCCTGATGACCTTTGACCCGGCGTGTCCCAGAATGCAGCGGGGCGTCCGTTCGTCACTGGTGGAAAATTTGGGAAGTCGGCAGCGAAAAATCCTCATCGACGGGCGAAAATAGGATTGAACTAGGGCAAAATGATCAAGCTGTTCTCCCTTAAACAACAGAAGAAAGACGGAGAGGTCGGGGGACAGAAAACCGGGACCAAGAGAGCGTCGGCAGCACAACTCCGCATAACCAAAGGTGGGACCGACATCCAGCAAACTGCTGGCCCAGAAAAACTTACCCAAACGTTTTGAGGAATTCATTATGGATCTCTGCCGTCCGTTCTCTGTTTTTAAACTAAAGCTAGAGATATGCTCAACAGATCAAACTTTGTTCAGTTTCTATAGGAAGAAACTGTCCAAACTGCTGCGACGTAACTATAGAGAGCAGGCGAAGACGTCATATTTGACTCATAATGCAAATTATACACACAACATACAATTTACAGTAGTTTTCGGTGCGGGGTGGGGGGCATGATTATGCACGAATTATTTCTAGCTGGGAAGTACACAAAACCAACAATGTGTCAAGGACAGTACTGGTGTCAGTACCATGTTATTGACATACGCCAAACGTCTACTACTTCTAAATAAAGAATTAGAAGGCAACGCCGGTGCCGGCATTTTACCGGATCATAAAATCTCTACAATCTATTGTTGAAAACAGCATCTTGTTTTGGAATATGGAAACCAAAATTCTTAGTTACTGATGAAAAATGGTGGATCTGAAAAGTCTGGTACTTAAGTAAAGAGGATTTATAAAACTATTTTATTATTTTATTTGCTTTATTGTCAATTATCATGCTAATTTGTCAATGGTAAAAATGTTCATCTTCAGAAATTTTGCTGCTTGCAAATTGCGTTGATTTCAGGTTGAACAGCCCGACTACAAATATACTCCACCTACGTACTACTAGCTACTTGCCCCACAGTTAGGCTAATCAATTGCCCCCGAAAGCAATGTTGGAAAATGATGCCACTGTTTTGAATATTGCCTTTGAATGATGTCGTTAATTTCCGTTGTCTCAGACATTAACGAGCTGCAGCTGCCGAAGACGTGTCAAACGGAGTTTCCCGACCCTGATGACCTCCTCAACTTCAAGCTCATTATCATGCCTGATGAGGTAAACAAACAAATAAGCTCATTATCATACCAGAAACAAACAAACTAGCAAGTTCATTATCATGCCTCATAAGGTTCACAAGCAAGCTTATTGTCATGTCTGTTGAGGTAAACAAACAAGCTGGTTACCATGGCAAATGAGGTAAACACAGTCCTGGCTGTTATTGTCATTGTCGTACATTTCTGGTAATTTTCCAGTCCTCACAGTGAAAATCTTGTTTTTCAGGGTTTCTACAAGGGTGGCAGATTTGTGTTTAGCTTTAAGGTAAGTTTTGCCCACCAGTGTTGTGGTATGGAGAAAGTCCGAAACTATGATACTCTACTTTTTTAGACATCTTCATAACAACATTGATACTTGTAATCATACTTTGCCTATAAGTATAAGATATGCTATTTTGGTCAGTCCAGGACCATAGCTGTTGATCTGTACATGTACATGTACACTTAGGCCACACCAATTTAACTTGTTGGTTCTCGGATTCGCCTCTTCGTTTTTTTCTGATTTGCAAAAAAAAAAAAAAAATTTGATTCTGGTCCTGAATCAACTGAAAAATGCTCATGTTTTGCCCCAACAGTTGAGGAAAGTCCTTTTCTTCCTAGTTGTTACAGTTTTCCCATCTATCATTGCAGTGGTTTGATTAAAAGTTCAAAATTCAATGTTTAAATTTTAACCCAGCCTTTTGTGTTGACTTCATGGCTCATTTTGTAGCATTTAAGCCTATAATAGGATGCCTAGACCTGTTTTTATTTTTATTTTTTTCGCCCTGTCGCTTCATATTTTTTCTGAAAAAATCCGAGAACCAACAAATTAAATTGGTGTGGCCTTAATGAGAAAGAAATTTGTAACACTCATTGATCCATTTCTCAGTTTTGACTTGTGACAATTTGTCCTTCAAGGTCGGACAGGGCTACCCCCACGAACCCCCCAAGGTCAAATGTGAGACGATGGTTTACCACCCAAACATCGATCTAGAAGGAAACGTCTGCTTAAATATTCTGAGGTGAGTTTTTGTATGTTTAACTGTTTTGTAAAGGATAGATCTAGCATGCACACAATACTGATTAGTGTATAAAGTTAGTTTTATATGTTTAAACTTTAATTTTGTCATCCCATCGATTACTATCAACATTACAGGTGATAGCATAACTACTGTCCATCATGTAACCCATATGGACAAGAAGATACATTAAACTCTCTAATTTTATAGTGTATATTGTATGTTGGGCACAATTTGGGATAACCAGGCCTGTGAGTCCCTTTCCCAATAAAACTTGAATAAAGATCATTCAATTCAATAACACAGAGACCGTCCTGCAAGCATATAATATATGTTACAATGCCTTTGGCAAATTCGAAGTCTTGCTTATGAAGCTGACTGAGGTTGCCTTATTGGCACAAGTGTTAAGACTTAAGTTACCCAAAAACAACATATAGGCAGTTTTCTGATTGGCCGACAGCTGATTTGTGGCCACACCATTACATGTACTTATTTTCGCATCAATAATCATGTTCCTATTTCTCGTCATCCAGGGAAGACTGGAAACCTGTCTTGACGATTAACTCAATCATCTACGGGCTGCAGTATTTGTTCTTGGTAAGTGGAGGGTTAATAACTGCAGTATTTGTTCTTGGTAAGTGGAGGGTTAATAACTGCAGTATTTGTTCCTGGTAAGTGGAGGGTTAATAACTGCAGTATTTGTTCTTGTTCTTGACTTTTTTTCAGAAAAAATAAATAAAAACAGGTCTAGGCATCCTTTTATTTATAGCCCAAATGCTCGATAGGAGCCATGAAGTCAACACAAAAGGCTGGTTTAATATGTAAACAATGAATTTTGGACTTTTAATCAAACAACTGCATTGATAGATTGAAAAAAAACTGTAACAACTAGGAAGAAAAGGACTTCTCTAAACTGTTGGGGGCAAAATATGAGCATATTTGAGTTGATTAAGAACCAGAATTTTTTTGCAAATCAGAAAAAAATGAAAAGGCGAATCCGAGAACCAACAAATCAAAATTGGTGTGGCCTAAATAGAAGTTTCTCTGTGTTGCTGATGTGCCCCCCTCCCCCTTCAGGAGCCGAATCCAGACGACCCGTTAAACAAGGACGCGGCGGAGGTCCTGCGGAGCAACAGGCGACTCTTCGAACAGAACGTGTCCAAGTCCATGCGGGGGGGATACGTAGGATCAACGTACTTCGAGCGCTGTCTTGTCAAGTGATTGCCTGTCGTCTGATATCATGCTATTGTCAATATTAACATTAATCTTAAAAGAAATTGAAGACAAAACAAAAAAAAAACAATCCAGAAAAAAAAACGAGTATGGTACTACTAGGAAACAGCTGGACACACCATGTGGCGAGCACGACTGACATGTGGCGCAGGCTGGCATGTTGTTTGGAACTGGAGCGAAGCGTTATTTTATGGGTAAGTTCTCAGATATTCACGGCCACACGCAAGACTGGCTGGACATTAAGAAGGAGACTTTGTCTTTAAGGAAAAGGGAGAGACTTCTTCCGCTTACTTACTTAACTATCGTAGAGCTTAGACAAGACAGAGGAACAGCACGGGTCATTCTAGTACTTGTGGTGTTCTGGGGATTTCTTTGATGTAAAAATGGGGAAAAAAATTGAGTGTCAGGAAAAAATATTTTATTGCAATCCTCTTTTACCTTACGTTGCCATTAAACATTGACTGATGAACTTCTTTCACAAATGTTTTTTTTTTTTTAAGAAAAACGCTATGAAACACTGAGACACAAATGTACTGAATGTTAGTCTATAAAACTGAAGTCCATATTGTAAACTGCTTCAGAACAGACATCTAGAAGAGAGCTTCAAGACAAAGCGGAGTTAATTTGTATACAGAAGTTGGCAGCAGTGAAAACCAGATCACTTTGTACAGTGTAGTTGTATACATAGATGTACGTATCTATGCAGGTAAGGGGTTTTGGAGAACAGTCTTTAAAAAAGTACATGAATGCAGGATTTTAGTCAGCCTTTTTTTTTGGCAGAGAAATTGAAAGTCTATGCTTTTGGTGGTGCCTCTACAGTGCTTGTAATAGTAATGAATACAGCTGCAGGGCTGGAAAAAAAGGGCCTCCGATTTGAACCCGACACAAAAAAAGATGCAGCAAAGTAACAGACATGACTAAAATAAAAATGTAGTTCTGCTGTGTCTATAGGGGAGTAAAAGGGACACGCTTCACAAAGATTATTCGACCTGCAAGAATGGTTTTGAAAATTTGCTGATAGGATTGTAAAGACGCATTATAAAGATACAATGCGTCAGTTGAGTTTTTGATATGCCCCTTTTTTGCTACTTGCGAAACCCTGTGACATGTGAACATGCTGGGCACAAGTCAGGTAAGGACAAGATTAGACCCCCCTCCATTCAATAGTAGTAGAAAGAGTGAACATACAAAAAAGAGCCATAATGAGCAGTTTATAAAAGTATATTTGAAAGCAATGTTCAGTACATCTTTAGCACCCTATTAATAATAGTCTTACAGAAGCTTCACCACTGCAAATATCCCTAAATTAGTGTGTTACATTCAGTATTTCCATATTGTCCATAGGAGCAGGCACTTCTTATCGGTATGTTTTCTGACAGGTTATTTTAAGTAATTTCTTGTACACGATTCTTGTTTCGTCAGTCGTTTCTTGTACAGGATTCTTGTTTCATGTACATGTATGATTACACTTTGTTTAAGACTTTATATATGAATAAAGCTGCCTTTACTTCTACATGTTTCACACTGGGCAAGACTGTACACTTCCGAGTAGCAGTAATCTCCAAGCAGAGCATACGGTGACAAGGCAGTATCCACTGGCCAGAGGAGTGTCCATTAGCCATCGGATGGGTAATGGATACTCTCTAGCAGCCACCAATTTGAAAATATCTGCTTGAAGATTAGGTAGCAGAGGGATGTGGCGTGGTAGAGGTTGTAGGATTTTGGAACAGTCTTTGACAGAACCAACCACCAACAAGGATCTAAGTAAGACTGCCTTTTTTGAGTCTCCACCAGACTCTTTTTCAGGCTGAATAAATAGTAGAAATTGGACTAAAAAGAATGTAGCTGGCAAGAGGAGTTTGCCAGCCATAGAGGGTCCAGTTTGCCTGCCAACTCCCCTGGCCAGCTACATTCTTTTTAGTCCGATTTCTACTAGTTATTCAGCCTGCAAAGATGTCTGGTGGAGACTAGCCTTTCTTCACTACAAGACAGTTGAATTGTGCAGTACAAAAGGATGATATCCTAAGAATGGCCATCGTACGATGATTGCATGACGGAAGTGACTGTGTCGTCAGTTTGCCAGTCGATGTTGATATGCCTCGAAGGCTGCTGTTTGGTACCGCTGGGCTGCACTGGCTGGGTCTGGATCCTACAGGCACATGGGGAGGGGAGGACACAGGAGTCAGAACAAAGAACACAACATTACACCAAGGAGGTTAAATATAATTTAACCTTGATTACACTTGTCATCTGCCAACAATATGGGGTCAACATGCATCAGTTAAGACCAAGAAACTATGTCATGTACGTCGGTGAAGGTTGGACATCCAGGTAATAAGATATGCCAAGAAACACAGTGGACTAACAACCCACTGCCTCTATGGCATCAAAAAGGCTCTTGAACTATGTTTTACACCAAATGCTGACCGACCTTGTACACCCCCCTCCCCACAATGACAAAACCCACCGACCTTGTACACCCCCCTCCCCACCGACCTTGTACACCCCCCTCCCCACGATGATGACGTCTGCTCTCCTGGTGACCACGGCATCCCACGGCGACACGTACTGCTGACCCAGGCCATCACCTGACCCCGACAACTGGACACCTGCAGCAAAAATTTTTAAAAAATTTAACTAGAAAGGTAAAGCAAATGCATAATGTTTACCTTCACATATGGTCTGCTCTGTTACTCAAACACATTTATATATGCATATATAACATGTATATGATGACAGGAGTCTAAATCCCTCCTGCTATAAAATTGCAACATGATGTAACCCAACACTAGTTACCATGGGGACAGATGTCTGGTTCAGGTCATTGACCTTATTTGTTTGGAGAAGAAGAGGAAGAAACAGCAAAAACAATATGTTTTCCTCCTGCAAAGGTAACCCAATATGTTTAAGTTCAGAAGATTCTAGAACTTTCTACATTTAGTTACATTTTGGGGCTGGTGTGCCTTCTCACAGGATCTATCAAGGTCAAAAACATAAGAAAAGCATTTTGAGAGAACCCGAGGTCATGACCTCTGACCTGGTGTCATGTGAATGAAGGTGGGGTCCTCCGTGAGCTGTGATTGGCTGATGAATCCCACCACGAAGTCTTTATGTTCCTCGGCCATCTTCACAGTTGCTGCAACAGATGGAGAACATAAAATGTATCATACTTTCAGAGGGTACCATAGAACACATCAAAGGGTACCATGGAACACATTAAAGGTACTTTTGAACACATCCAAGGTACCATGGAACATATCAATGGTACAATGGGTACCATGGAGTACACAAAAAAGGGTACCAAGGAACATATCAAAGGTACCATAGAATACATCAAAGTGTACCATGGAACACATCGAAGGTACAGTACCATGGAACACACGGAGGTGCTGTAAGTACTTTTAGTGAACTCTGGAAGACTAGTCTTTTGGCTAAAGGGTATCGAAATAAAGAGAAACTAGAGGTCGGAGATCTCATGTCTTCGTCAGAGGTACATCGTTCTAGAGAAATTAACATGCGTATTCTTCACTCTTTTTATGGGTTCACCACACCACGAAGTGGTTTCAGCTTCTTCATTTTAGGGCCCAAGGTCCTGAAATTTGGTATGGAGGTACAGTGGGCAAATACCCCTAGGCGTTTTTTAAATTATTGTGATACAGGCTTTTAGAATGGTTTTATTTGAGTTTTTTGGCTGTGTTATAGCAAATGTATTACTGTGTTAGTGTGCCTTGTTTACCACGTTTGGGCATGAGTCATCACAATGGAATGCAGGGCATCAACCAATAGGCATGCAGCTTTCCTCTATACTTCTTGCTGATTGGCTGTTGGGATTTAACTTGATTAACACCTGCACAGAGCATTTCCACCTGCACAGAGCATTTCTTGCTGATTGGCTGTTGGGATTTAACTTGATTAACACCTGCACAGAGCATTTCTATACTGACAGTATGTCTGTATTCAAGTGTTTTGGTAGGTATTTCAAGCTTTCCTGCTCCAGCATTGGAATGCGGGGCATGGACGTTTTTTTTCAATTTTGAAAATTAACAGTTTGCATTATGCAATTAAAAATCCTAACCAATAAAGTAGGGAATGGCTATCCAACTGTTGTTTTAGTTGTATTTTACTTCATATTATAGTTATATCAATGTAAATCATTGTTTTCCCTTGTGTTTCTCATTCTTTCCCTGCCATGTCGTAAAATGTGGTGAACCCATCGCTGTGTTTGCTCCAAAGGCAAATATTGGCCTTTCTAGTTAATAATCAATTTGGTCTAAAGAACAAAAGAATCTCTGTACTATTTTTATGGTACAGAACACCCTGAAACGGTTTGCCGCAGATTATACAGATGCGTCGTCACCCGTGTTGCCACACCCCCCCCCTACGTTATTTGAGTTTGGACTGTTACTGGAAAAAAAACGTTCAAGAAATTCTTACTGTGTTGAAAGTGTCACGACAGCGCCGCAAAATATAATAAGAGAAGATGTTATAAAGGAAAGAATCAGAACAGGGTGACTACTGCTGTTTTGTTAATTTGTCTTTATGACAAATAGAAGACTTGTTTCTTGTGTTCTTTGTGTCCTAACATTTGTACTTCTACAGTTAGTATATTCCAAATCTAGGCATCTCGTTTTTCGGCCCTTCGTGTTTTTATTGCGCGCTTGCCTTAAATTTAAGGTAATTAGATTTAAGGTCTCCAGTGGACGTCATCCATAGCAATTACTTGGTGTGGCCGTAGAAAATAACCTGACATATGTCCAACCTATCCTCCCCCTGCTGAAGTTATAGTACAATCCCTCAATGTAACGTCATTTGATCCCATCCCATTATGGGGTTCCCCGGCTATATCCAGCTGTCGGCTGTCTCCAAGCAGATGTAGGTGGGGGATTTCTAAACACAAAAGGTCCTATTACGGGGACATAACGACTTCCACGACTCTCATCTTTGAACTCAATCTTGGAGACCACCACAGTAACATGCCTATCAAATTTCATTAACTTCCATTTACACATACAAAAGTTATCCTGCTCACAAGAAAAATTAACAAAATGCCCCCTGTAGTCACAACAAAACCCCCCACGAAGCTCAGTAACGAACTTAACCTTGGTCCCGACAATAGTAAGCAACACACCAAGAATTATAATCAACATTTTACAAATACTTGAGTTATCTTGCTAACAAGCCACAAACACAAAAGGTGCACTAACGTGACGCACGGACCCCCCACGAAGCCGAAACTTGTACTTGACTTTGGCCTCAACAGCGGTAATCTGCCTGCCAAAAATCATGGACGTCGAATCATGCCTTCCAGAGTTATATCGCAAAATCCGCAGTTCCCCACACTCCGGCGAGACAATTTCATAGTCCTTCTGACGAAGACAATTACCTTTAGTATAGTCTCCTGTTGCCAGGTTTCCTTTTGAGCTCATCTCAGCAATCAGCAGACAGGCTCTCTTCTTATCCAGGCCAACCTGAAATCATTGACTATTGTTAATTATGGCCTAGTCAACATACAATCATTAACTATTGCCTGGTTAACCTGCAATCATTAACTATGGTAAACCCGTTGCTTATCCATACCAACCAACCACCATCACTTTCAATGTTCATTGAAAATCCTCCCCAAAGTTTGCAAGAAAACAACCCAACGAAGCCCTGATTCCAGACCTGCCCTGGGAAATGTTCTGACTCCTGACCCTTGACCCCTGACCTGTCTCCCACCCTGACCCTTCCTGACCTGTGACCTGTCTGAGCCATGACCTGTCTCCCACCCCTGACCTGTCTCTAACCCCTGACCTGTCTGACCTGACCAGTCTCCCGACCCTGACCTGTCTCTAACCCGACCCTGACCTGTTTGAGTCCCTCCAGCACACTGCTGCCTGGCAGAGCATGAGCGTTGGTGAGGTGCACTAAATACGTGTTATGACTCCTGACTTTTTACCTCTGACCTGTGTCTGACCCCTGCCTGACCCCTGACCTGTTTGAGTCCCTCCAGCACGCCGCTGCCCGGCAGAGCGTGAGCGTTGGTGAGGTGCGCCCAGTCGGCGATGTGGTACAGCCCGTCCCGGTACTGGTGCTGCACCGTGCTCCCGATGTCTGCAAACTTCCTGCAACACAAACGGCACAGAGGGGTTAGGTATGAACCCTGACCTTTCACCCCCAACCTGTCTCCCACCCCTGACCTCTGACTGCCCCCTGACCTGCTGCACCGTGCTCCAGATGTCAGCAAACTTCCTGTAACACAAACAGTTGTGTACAGCCTGTAGTTGGTTCAAACACCACAGCACTGGCTGTGATTTTATCAGGGTAAACTACCTCATCATCATCTACATATAGCAATCAGGTTAGACATCCAGGTAATAAGATACCAAAGTAACAGTTACTCAATCAACTGTTTTTGAAAACGGTTGAAAATGTTTACATGTCAATTCATAGTTTTTGGATGGGTAGACGACTGTTGACTACAGATCTCAAATCTCAATAGTCACTCACGAAAGGTAGTGATATGCTACTTGAACCCCCCCTCCCCCTCGGACCTTTTCAAAATCTATCCAGTTGCTTGAGTAACTGTTACCTTGGTACCTCACCTGTAAGGTGAGTATAAAAGTTACCTGTCCTCAAAGATGATAAACTGGTGCCTGTCGGCCAGCTCTGTAAGACTCTGCACAAACTCAGTGCTGAAGTCAGTCATGATGTCTGCGTGGGTCTTCAGCATGCAGATGTGTGGTCCAACCTGGTCAGCAAGCTGGAAACAACAACAACTATAAACAAGCTGCTAGGGAGCCAAAACCTACATCACATTTTCCCTAGCCCAAGAGCTACCTACATGTACCATCCAAATTTCGTGACCCTAGCATATCAAAAAGTTCAGCTGCAGTACCATTACAAGCCACCAGGGGGGGGGGCCAAAATCATACTAAAGTAGCTTTCATAAATAACCCCACACATTCTTGTTTAAGTTTCCTTGTTTACTACTTTTCATTACTACTTTTCGTTGTTGTAGATAGTATTGTATTGTATTGTATTTTATTGTTTTGTTTCATTTACCCGTTACCAAAGTTATTTCTTATTTATCCGATTTATTTGAATTGTTAATCACGTTATGAAGGGAGGCCTCCTCATAAGCATTTTTATGCTTCCGGCCTCCCTGCACTGTTACATTTCATTTATATTTTCTTGTATCTGTATTGTTACATTTTATTTTAAAGTGCGAATAAAACTGAAACTGAAACTGAGGTCTCATGAAGACCTACCCACCTATCAAATATTGAGACAATCTATCAAAAACGTCTTGAATTATTGTGTTGACGCACATACACACAAAAACATCAATGAAAACCTTCTTGGCAAAACAAAAAGACAGCATTACATGATCTGCCAGCTAAATAACAATACCGGTAAACAAATAAACAACAACAAGTTGTAACCTGCAGAACTTGCTCGGCCGTGCAGAGGTCAGCTGACACGGCCAGGTTGGACTTCTTCTTCTCCATGATGCTGAACAGTTGCCTAGCAACGGGATGCTGACAGAGATCGCCTCGTTCTCTGTAACTCAGGACCTGCAGATGGGAGGATGGAGACTTATCAGCCCTGTAAGGTTTGGCTGTGTATTGACTTTTAGGACTTGTAGTATCTACATATCTTAGAAAATACATTCTGTCGATGTGCTCAATAAAGACATCTTGAATCCTAAAAAAAAGGAAGGCAGAAAACCCAGCATAACATCTTATTAATCCCAATTTAATTTGTTGGTTCTCAGATTCCCCTCTTCATTTTTTTCTGATTTGCAAAAAAAAAAAAGATTTTGGTTCTGAATCAGCTCAAAAATGCTCCCAACAGTTGAGGAAAATCCTTTTCTTCCTAGTTGTTGCAGTTTTTCCATCTATCAATGCAGTGGTTTGATTAAAAGTTCAAAATTCGTTGTTTAAACATTAACCCAGCCTTCTGTGTTGCCTTCATGGCTCCTATCGTAGCATAATAGGATGCCTAGTCCTGTTTTTATTTTCATTTTTTTTTCGCCCTGTAGCTTCATATTTTTTCTGAAAAATCCGAGAACCGACAAATTAAATTGGTGTGGCCTTAACTGTACCTTTCTAGACTTTTTAACGGGCGGCTCCAGCCCCGGCAGGAAGCTGTTGTTCCTGACAAAGTCTCGCACCTGCTCCGCTACCGACTCCGGAATCTTCTCATGTCTCCGCAGGATCTCCAGCAGCTGGGCTGTTCCACAGATGCTGCGGGGGGGATAGGGTTTACTGGGATGTAGTATAGATGCCACGGGTCTCCCCAAAAATTCTTAGCAGGGAAGTGCTCCCTAAGAGGTTGATGAAAAATTAGTGAATTCTCATGAAAATACTAAGAGAAAAGGCTAAATTTGAACATTTTGGAAAGATGCTAGGATTTTGGGGAGAGCTGCACAGACCCTTGTGACAGCTCCACAAAAAAAAAAATTGAGGAGCAAATATTATGTGTTATCATGTGTATTCGTCGATGAAGGTTAGACATCCAGGTAATACGATACGCCAAAAAAAGCAGTTACTCAAGCAACTGGTACCAAGGCGAATGTTATTTACAGACTCAAATGTGAGGAGCCCAATTGTAACAACACCTACATCGGAGAGACAAGTCGACCGCTCAAAGTAAGATACAAAGAACATTGCCGACCTAGTGCCAACGGCTACTCCTCAGCTATTTTCCACCACCTACAACACAACCAGGGTCACTCTTTCAAACTCGAGTCCACGGATATCTTAGACCGCGAAACACGCTGGTGGGAACGGGGTGTTAAAGAGGCAATATATGAAAGAATGTACAACCCCACCCTCAACAGGGAAGGGGGGCTACGGGTCGATCTTTCCGGCACTTGATTTGGCACTCCCAGCCCCGAGAACAGACAACACTTAAGCTCCTGTTCTGTATAACAGGAGCTTTCAGACTAATTTGCATCATCTTGTCTTGACTTGTCTGACTTTTGTTCCTTTTTCGACTTCCAAAAATTTGTCTTCACTTTATTTGCATATCAATCAATAGGTTGTGCTTATAAACCTGTTTTCCCCTCTGGTCTCTCAGTCACTGACGAAAGCTAGTGGATACTAGCTGAAACGTCTGACGTTTTCAAAATCATATCCAGTTGCTTGAGTAACTGCTTTTTTTTGGCGTATCATGTGTATTATTTGATTGTTATGATTTGTCTTGATTATTATGTGATACCCTGCATCAATTCAGCCGTTAAAGGCTGCAACTGCAGGGTACTGTTTGGGCAATAAAAAAAAAGGAGTACTGATGATGATTCTTAATTCCTTACCCCTTGAGTTCTATCCCAGCCTCCTTCAGCTTCTGTTTCCCGCCCTGCTCTCTGTCCAGCAGCACGACGGCATCTGTCACCACCAGACCCACCGACTCCAACACCTGCAGGAAACATGGGGAGTAAACCTCTACAGTACTAAAACTCCTGCACCTAAGACATAATGTGTAAGGACATATCTAATATACAATAAAGCCTGTTCATCTACGATGACCAGACCTACTGACTCCCAAACCTGCAGAAAAATACAAATTGTCCAAACCTAGTGATGGACAGGTGTAGTTGTCTCCGCATCCCTCGTTGTCAGGCAGACAGAATACTTCAGGTGATTGAGCCTGTCCACCCCCGTGTAGACTCTAGTTGGTATCGCCCAAAGTTGAAGGGTCACCCTCCCTGCGCATGCGCACCAGTCTAAAGTTTTTCAGCTCCACCTGGCCGAAGCCCTCTCGGGATGGGTCGTGCCGGAACTCGTGGAGAACCGCACCAGTCAGGGAGGGTGTCTGCCTGACAACGAGGGATGCGGAGACAACTACACCTGCCCATCACTAGGTTTGGACAATTTGTATTTGTCTACCGCATTCCCTCTTATGTCAGGCAGACAGAATACTTCAGGTGAGATTTGTAGCTGCTGAGGCCAGGACGTTCTTCCGAATGAAGCTGACCCCACCGGTCTGTTGTAGAATTTCTTAAAAGTAGAAGCTGTAGACCAATTAGCTGCTGCTAGAATGTCCTTGGTTGATACGCCTTGTCGTGCCGCAGCAGAGACAGACGCCCCTCTAGTTGAGTGTCCGGTGAACCTTGAGGTGTCGATCCCGGCCTCTTGTAACACAGTTCTTAGCCATCTAGCGATGGTAGACGTAGATACCGCCTGGTGTGGCTCCACAAGAGCTCTAAACAGAATACTGTCGCACAAACGAAAACTTCTAGTTCTTGATACATACGCTTTCAGGTATGTTACCGGGCAGATTCTTC
>NW_017804209.1:976722-979155 GCF_001625305.1 Branchiostoma belcheri
GCTCACCCTGTTTCTTGTCATTGTCGACGACAGCCTGGCTATGTTGTCGTTGAAACTCGGTGCAACCATCGTGGATGGAGCGTTGTCGGGCATGCTGAACTTCTGCTGCCACGCCTCTAAGTCTGTACCCCGGCGCTGCTGGTCATGCTTGAGTACTTTTCTACTTCAGAAAAGACAACATCGTCGGCTACCCATGAGTGCATGGTGTCCTTGTTCGTCGGGTCGAACGGCTTCCACACCGAGTCGCTAGCGCCGGAGTCGCCGCCGACGCTCTCTCCTTCCGCCCCGTCGTGAGACGGGGAGCGCTGCTTGCCACTGCGGGCGCTAGCGCTATCTTCCTTCCGGCGCTTCTCAGGAACTGCCGTCTCTGGACGAGCGCTGCGTCGTTTCCTCGGTGAAGATTGCTCAAATTGAGCTAACATCAGCTCCTGGAACGCCTCTAGCCTCTGAGACATGGACGCAAAACTCTGCTCCAAGGCAGAGATGCGGACGTTTGTTGGCGAAAACTCCGTTTCGCTATCATGCGTCTTCCTGCTTCCGTCGCCGCCACCACTGCTTATGTCTCCGTCAGACGGCAAGTTGCCGTCTTGCTGAACCGTGGGCGGCTGCTTCTGCTCGCCGTCGCCCTCCTGCTGGCTTCCGTCAGCGCTGAGGACCGGCATTAGCCGGAGAAGACGACTTTCTGACGACTGTCATGGCGGTCGTTTTCACGCACATGGTGCGCCGACCCGCCCGGGCTTGTCCCGTCCTTCCTCGCGCTCCTTGCCGCTGGAACGCCGCCGGGAACCGCCACGTTCGCGCTTGGAACTCTCCTCGGTCGCCCTAGGACCCGAAGGCGCCCTCGAACGATGTCTATCGCGTTGCTTTTCACGCCTAGACCCCATGATACCAACGCAAAACACGAAGGTGTTTACAGGTTGCTCAAAAAAATTAGACTGGTGCGCATGCGCAGGGAGGGTGACCCTTCAACTTTGGGCGATACCAACTAGAGTCTACACGGGGGTGGACAGGCTCAATCACCTGAAGTATTCTGTCTGCCTGACATAAGAGGGAATGCGGTAGACAACATGGGGAGTTAACCTCTGTAGTTCTAAAACTTGTGCAGCTTTGACACAAAGCTACATAATGTGTAAGGACATATCTATTATAATAGAGACTGTGCATCTACGATGACCAGACCCACAGACTCCAACACCTGTCAGAAACATGGGAAGTAAACCTCTGCAGTTCTAAAACTGCACCTGACACAAACCACACAAACATACTTGTAGATAGGAAATTTTATTTTTGTTTTTCTAGTAGGGGTTGTGTGGTGTAATGGCAGAGCATTTGGCTCAGAACCGAGAGGTCCCGGGTTTAGAATCATGCCATGTCACCAACCTTGTGCCCTTGGAAAAGGCAATTTAGACAACTTTCCTCACTTCCCTCAGGTGAAAATGAGTATGCCAGAATGATCATTATCATGATAGTGGGCATTAAGGGAAACTAAACCAAGTATTTTACATGCGTTTGTATGGATATGGGCCATGATTCTGAGGTAAACAAACAAACAAACAAACCTGTGCCGTCTCCTTGACGCTGGACCCACTGGTGACGACGTCCTCCACGATCAGACACCGGCTCCCGATCTCAAACTTCCCCTCGATCATCTTCTTGGTGCCGTAGTCTTTCGCTTCCTTCCGACGGATCAACATCGGGACATCATGGTGGGCAGACATCAGCTGAGGAAAAAATATCACGTATTTTATTTGAATGAGTGAATGTCTTTATTTACGGTATTTCACCCATAGAAAACAATGCTACAAACATAGAAACACAAACTATACATACAGCATATTATATACATTTAAAAAAAAAGGAATTTCTGTACTGACAATCTGACCTCAGAAGACATTGTATTATGGTGTTGTCGGTTTTGTTTAGCCTATCAACAAAGGAGTAGCATAATTTTCTGCGTGAGATTTGAGTGAGAAATTTAAACAAAGCAACAACATACATGTATGTTGAACACATGGCTGGTGCACCATTAAAAAGGATGTTTACATAAATAATCCTGAATCACATCCATATTGAGTCATCTGGACCCTCTGTTTCACTGCACAATGTGAGAATATTGGACATAGAACAAGACTTTTTCCTGAGAGGGGTGAAGGAGGCCATGTACATCCGGGTCCATCACCCTTCACTTAACCGCGACGGGGCCGACGTCGTCTACCAGATACCTTTAACCCAGTGTTGACGTCACACTTCAAAGAAGCCACATGACAAACCTCACTGGGTCAGTCTACTGAGGAAGACCAGAGTGACTGGTCGAAAGCTCTAGGTGAGAGAACTTTTTTGTGTTGGATCAAAAGTTTTAACTTTAATCAATCCTGAGTCAGTGTGTGTGTGTGTGTGTGTGTGTGTGTGTGTGTGTGGGGAGGGGGGGGGTGG
>NW_017804209.1:979175-1004043 GCF_001625305.1 Branchiostoma belcheri
TACTTACTGTGGCCAATGGCAGGGCTGTATACGGCACTCCACACACTGTTGCAAACTTGGCTCCAGACTTTTTTGTGGTCTCCCATAGAAGTTCTGCCACTTCATTCTGATGGAGGGATGAAATCAATCTGATGTCAACTTTATGTTCTAGACATTGATAACAACTGCACTTAGCTGATACATCATGCTAAATGGGACCATTGACACCTAAATGTCACTCAATCAAACGTGAACCATCAACCTAATATATTAATATAGATAACTGCCATCACTTGCCTAAACTAACCTAACTGGTCACAGCTTTTATAGATACTCGGGAACCTGCAAAATCCTGAAGATACATTTAGAAGTTTTTGTTGTTTTTATTCATATGTAGTAGGTTGGGGTTGATGAAGTTGAATTTCTGTCCAATTTAAACATTATAAAGTTATTTTTTCAAGCTTTGTTAGACCAGACTGCTTGTAATACAGACATAAGATAGCAAACCACCTGTGGTCAATTATTGCCAATAAACATACAAATACACACCGCACACGTGTGAGAGTGTTGGGGGAGGGGGGCGTGAGAGAGAGCGAGCCGTACCCACCATGATGACCGGATAGCTCACGATCACGCGCAGATCGAAGTAGATCGGGGACTGGATCCCGCTCTTCAGCGTGAAGTCGCCAAACTTCACCGCCTCGATCGCGAAAAGGTCCAAAATCAACTGCTCGACTCGGTCAGACATCTTTCTTTCGATTTTTGGTTCCCCGCCAAAAATTTCTGACCTTTGACCTGAACCCGGTCAACGCAGATTTATTTTTTAATCTAAACATTTACATACATCATATAAAGCTGTTCATTTGTAATACAGTGAAACATATAATAATCTTTTAATTCTTTTCTGTTGTTATTTTATCCAGAAAGAAAATAAAACTATATTTTGGTGCGTGACCTTTGACTGATTGCCGCAAGGGATGCTGGTCTGTGGGTGAGGAAGTGTTTCGTAAAGAAACCGGTCCGAAATAAGGGATAAAACTTGTCCGATCGTCCCTCGTATTTTACAGGTATTGTACGAAGTATTCAGTTTTCTATGTTCTCCCCGTTTTAAGCATAGGATAGCGGGAACAGTTAGACATGGGCAGTTAGACATGCGGATACAGAAGTGTCGTTTACTCCAGTGTAAAATTTAGGGATTTCTCAATTTTATTTTCATGAAAACGGGGATATCATCGTTGAACCTGTTACTAGTGTTCTTGACCTCCTGAGGGAATGAAGGCTTGTACTTGGCTCATATTGTCTGTTTGTTTGTGTGTCCGTCTGTGTGTGTGTGTCTGTATGTGTGTTGTTTGTTTGTGTGTGTCAGTACGTTTGTGTGTGTGTGTGTGTCTCAGTGTGTGTGGTGTGTGTGTCAGTATGTGTGTGTGTGTATGTGTGTGTGTCTGTGTGTGTGTGTGTGTGTGTGTCTGTCTGTGTGTGTGTGCAAATAATACATATAATAATTGCATAATACACAACCTCACCAAGCAAAGGTTATTCCTGTTTTTGAGTAGGTCATGATTTTTGTCATGTAGATACATTATCATTTCATCAAATGCTAACTATGCAAATCAGGACCTAACTTGCATAATCAATTTATTGATTGTTTATCGCTGTTGTTGCCAGGCCCACCATGGTGGTACCGAACCCCCCTCCCACCCCGGAACAGACAGAGCCCACGGTGCAGCAGATTAAGGCTGACGTCGTGTTCGTCATCGAGGGAACGGCCAACCTGGGAGCCTACTTCAACAACCTTAAGACTTCTTACATCATTCCTACTGTCGAGTAAGTCTCCTTCATTACTCTCACCCTTCTTAAACAACTTCAAGACTTCTTACATCATTCCTACTGTCGAGTAAGTCTCCTTAAAACTTCTTTCATTCCTACTGTCGAGTAAGTATCCTTAATTACTCTAACCCTTAAGCTTCTTTAACAACCTCAAGACGTCTTACATCATTCCTACTGTCGAGTAAGTATCCTTAATTACTCTAACCCTTAAGCTTCTTTAACAACCTCAAGACGTCTTACATCATTCCTACTGTGAGAGTGAATACTTCCTCTAGTAGAGAGTGGTCCCAACTTTAGCTTGTGTTCTGCTGAGCTACATGTACACACAATATAATGATATCATATGTTTGTACCCCTCCTGTTGTGATGCCATCAGTTTATGGGTGTTTATCTCTCCCTTTAGGTATTTCAACGGAGGCCCTGTGGCAGAGACAGATTTTGGAGGGGATGTAAGTTGTTTTATCTTTGTTACAAAACATAACAACATTAGGCCACACCAATTTGTTTCTGGAACATTTTTGGTAAAAATAATCTGTGCGTAGGGTGTTCTTTTCTTTTCTCTTTCATTTTGAGGCAGCCGCCTTCCACTAGCTGAAGATTCTGCTGCCTTCTTGTAGCTAATACAAGATGGGGTTTGCCAAGCCTCCATCCAGGATAGTTGTGTAAAGTCCCTTTCCCAAGGGCACACGATCGGTGACATGGCAAGATTCAAACCCGGAACCTCTTGGTTCCGAGTTGAATGCTCTGTTACGCCACACGATCTCAAATTGGTGTTTGGCTTTACGATATATGATTGTGTTTAGAGTTAAAACCAGTCATTCAGGTCTTCCTCAGTAGACTGACCCAGTGAGGCTTGTCACGTGGCTTCTTTGAAGTGTGATGTCAACACTTGTCTACTGAGGAAGACCAGAGTGACTTGTCTCTAGGTGAGAGAACTTTTTGTGTTGGAAGTTTTAACTCTAAACATGTAACTACCAACACAGATGAACTTCCACATGGTTGTATTCTGTATCCTCCCAGTACGGAGGTGCGCTGTACGGCTTGATCGTGTTCCAGACGGCAGACTGTGCCCCCGAGCCGGCGACTCTCTGTATCGCCCCCACCAGCAGTGCACACGTCTTCCTCACATGGCTCGACAGGATCAAGTAAGACAACTTAAGTTATACCAGCTATACAGATACTAGGTAAGAAGTGGTGTAATGTAGCCAGCTGCTGCTGCACCACATGCCTGCGAAGCTGGTTATGACTCTTTGTATTGCCCCCACCAGCAGTGCTCACGTCTTCCTCACATGGCTGGACAGGATCAAGTAAGATAACTCAGTTATAATACATGTACCGGCTATACAGCTATGAGCCAGCAACTCTCTGTATTGCTCCCACCAGCAGTGCACATGTCTTCCTCACATGGCTCGACAGGATCAAGTAAGAAACTGAGTTATAATACAAGTCATGTACCGGCTATACAGATACAGTTATAATACAATGTCAGCTGCTGCCATGCCGCATGCCTGTGAAGCTGGTTACGCCGAAGGGCGGTTATACCGGCTATACAGATACAGAAGCTGGTGTGTTACACCAAAGGGAGAAAGAAAAATGTACAATGTATTTATTGGGTGTTGGACTGTTTACAGGTTTATTTATTTGTTTGTTTGTTTCCAGGTTTGTAGGAGGGGCTGGCCACTCCTGCAGCCACATTGCTGAAGGTCTCAGCTCCGCACTTCAACTGTTTGACGATTTTCAGAAAGTTCGAGAACAAACGTGAGTGAAGCAGCATTCGCTTTATTTAAGTTGCAAATAGTGTTTTCTCATATAAAGACTGAAGTGATTAGAAATCTGTACTGTATTTGTGCATCTTGTTTTCTTCTCAGCTTAGCAAATGTCCTGCGTCAAAGTCAGTTCTTCATCTACACAGTGTCCTGTGCCATCCTAGAGTCAGAAAGCACAACTGCACCATGTGACAGTGATACAAGAGCACTGAACCAGTTGTGATGCACTCAGTAAATTCAGTCAGTAAATTCTCTGCTCCACCATTCCACCTTCAGGCCCAGCCTGCAGAAGCAGTGCATTCTGGTCTGCAACTCGCCCCCCTTCCTGATGCCGTCCATCGAGAGCATCGCCTACAGCGGGCAGACGGCCGAGCAGCTAGCAGGCATCATGGGAGAGGTCAGTACGGGGTCAGGGGTCAGGTCACTGGGTCAGAGGAGGTCAAAGGTTAGGTATGGCCTACAGCGGGCAGACGGCCGAGCAGCTAGCAGGCATCATGGGAGAGGTCAGTACAGGGTCAGGTCAAAGGTTAGATATGGCCTACAGCGGGCAGACGGCCGAGCAGCTCGCAGGCATCATGGGAGAGGTCAGTACGGGGTCAGGGGAGAGGTCAGTACAGGGTCAGGGGTCATGGGAGAGGTCAGTACAGGGTCAGGGGACAGGTCAAAGGTTAGATATGGCCTACAGTCGGTCTCACAATCACATAGTTGTTTTCTTGGTGTCACATTGCTGTTTCCTCGGTCTCACACCGCCGTTCTGTGCCCATGATGTACAGAGAGGGATTGACTTCTCTCTATTGTTGGGGGTGAGTACTCTAGTACTACTACTAGTATCATATAATGTAGTGGTCTCACACTGCTGTAAGTTTGTCTCACACCGCTGTTTTCTGTGCCCATGCTGTACAGAGAGGGATTGACTTCTCCATCATGTCCCCCCGGAAACTGCCTGTGCTGCAGAGGCTGTATGAGAAGGGGCTGGGCAGCAGCCAGGACCAGTCTCACAAGGACTACACCACAGACCCAAGACATCTCATCCTGCTGAAAGGCTTCGAGCTTAAAGGTCAGAAATCTTTCAGTCTGACTCTGTGTGTGTGTTTGTGGTGTGTGTGTAGGTGTGTGTGTGTCTATGTGTGTGTGTGTGTGTGTGTGTGTGTGTGTGTGTGTGTGTGTGTCTATGTGTGTGGGGGGTACCTGTGTGTGTGTGTGTGCATACCTGTGTGTGTGTGTGAGTGTGTGTGTGTGCGTGTGCGTACCTGTGTGTGTGTGTGTGCGTACCTGTGCGTGTGTGTGTGTGTGTGTGTGTGTGTGTGTGTGTGTGTTCATCTTTGTGTCGTGTGTGTGTGCGTATGTAAGTGAGTATATTTTTGTGTATTTACATAACCATGTTCCCTCCCTCACAGAAAGAGTAGCAAACGTGGAAGGGAAGGACTCCAGCATGAAGCTGACCTCTGACCTCGACCCCAAGTCTCTCCATGGCAACAAGTCCTCAGCCCCCACCTCAAACCCTGGTGCACCTGGAGCAAAGGCTGCTGGGAGTCCTGCCAGGAGCACAGGTACAAGGTTCATTAGGCCGGCTTCTTTGAACAAGCCATGCGAAATTTGTAAAATCTAATCACAGATCAAGAGAAAAAACAGTAATCTAATAATAACCATTGTCATTGAGTCCAAAATATGGGATAGTTTGCCTTTTTTTTCTATGTTTGATTGTCTGTATATTATATTTTTCTTTATTTTTCCTAAAAAAAAGTGTTTAAAGAAACACAGTCCTGTTTAAATTTCTGAACCTGACATCTTTCTCACATTAGGTTGGAGTTCTATTTTTACGTTTTCAACTGATTTTGGACAGTTTTAACTATAGCTCAGTCAGTTTTCTGTACACATCAGTGAAGGTTAGACTTTCAGGTAATAAGATACACCAAAAATAGTTACTGAAGTAAATGGATATGTTTTTGGAAATGGTCAGACGTTTCATGATCAGGTAGCATCCACTAGCTTTCGTCACTGACACTGGAGAGTTGTCAGAAAAGCAGGTTTATAAGCACGAGGTATTGACTGAAATGCAAATAAGTGAAGACAATTTTTTTTCTGTTTAAAGTTAAAACTTTTGGTCCAATACAAAAAAGTTCTGTCACCTACAGCTTACGACCAGTCACTCTGGTCTTCCTCAGTAGACTGACCCGGTGAAGCTTGTTACGTGGCTTCTTTGAAGTGTGATGTCAACACTGCGTCAAAAGTTGGACCAAAAGTTTTAACTTTAAACATGTAACTACCAACACACACACAGATGAACTTTCATGATAATTTTTTTTTCTGTACAGTTCCCACAGGTTGCACTGTCACCAGCAGCCCACAATACAGTAGTCAGTACAGTCAGTATTACCCACATGTAGTCCAAAATATGGGATAGTTTGGCTTTTATTTGCCTAGTCAATGTTAAATTGTCTGTACAATAATTTTTTTTCCTCAGTTCCCACAGGTTCCACTGTGACGAGCAGCCCACAAAGCAACAAGCCGCGGGCCAGTCCCGGGGTCAACCTGGGGTCACCGCCCAACAAGCCACCCTCCAGCTCCGCAGCTACATCACAACAACCCTCACAGCAACAACCACTACAGCAGCCATTACAGCAGCCGTTACAACAACCACTACAGCAGCTACAGACTCAGGCTACAGCTAGACAAGAACAGTACGGGCAACAACCGGTCGTACGGCCACAAACACAACAGGTTAGCCTATAGGAGCACTCAGGTCCAGAGGTGTTATAATTCCTCACAGTATAAACTGTTGTGATTGAATCTGAGATATGCTCTGGATAGAAAAATAATTACTAATTAATCAATTAATTGATAAACAAAGCTAATTACTTTTGTTTACCTTCACAGAGGGAAGAAATATTTTTCTATCCAGAGCATATCTCAGACCTCGCTCTTTTTCTGCTTCTAGTTTTATGCAGTGTAAACTTTGTTGTGATTAAATACTCGATACCCCCATGTTGAGTAATTTCTGCCTGTTGGCCTATATAGCAAGTGGCAGGACAGAGCTTGAGGGGCTGGTCAAATGCTACAATGTGTATGTGAAGTAACTTCTGCCTGTTCGCCCAGGTGCGTCCCCAGGTGTCGTCAGGGCTGCTGAGACCGTCTGCTCCAGTTGCCACGACAACAACACCTCTGTCTCACCTGCCGACACCTCAGCAGGTAAATCATAAGTCAATCATGTTTGAAATTAAAACTTTTTGGTCCAACACAAAAAGCTCTCTCACCCAGAGCTTTTGAACCAGTCTACCAGATACCCTTGACTCAGTGTTGACGTCACACTTCAGAGAAGCCACGTGACAAGTCTCACTGGGACGGTCTACTGAGGAAGACCAGAGTGATTGGTCGAAAGCTCTAGGTGAGAGAACTTTTTTGTGTTAGATCAAAAGTTTTAACTCTAAACATCATGTTTCCCTCCAGGCCCCCACCCCTCCCCCTGTAAGCAAGCCCGGAACTGCAGGCCCCCCGAAGGCTCACATCATGTTGTTCTTGTTCTCCAGGCCCCCACCCCTCCCCCTGTCAGCAAGCCTGGAACCGCAGGCCCCCCAAAGGGCGCCCAGCAGATAGCAGCTCACATCATGAAGGAGGCCATCGCCCGGGCGCGCCAGCCTTCTCCCAACGTCACTGTGCAACCATGGAGACAGAACGAGCCAAGATCTGTGTCAGGTGATGATGATGATGACTTTATTCGCAAAAGCAGATGTACATCGTTGAGTCTTAAGATGAAGTATGACATGCTAGCTTACGGAAGCAAAATCAGTTTAACCCTAAGTTGTACAAATTCTGAGGAGGCTACAAAGAAAACCCATGCTGTTTGTAGATCTGCCTGTAAGTTTCTAATCTGTGACTGTTTCAGGAGGACCTCCCAGGATGCCTGGTGTGTCTCCGACTCCCAACAAACAACAGCAGCAACAACCAGGAACCTGGCAAGGCGGGCCTCCCAAACCTACACAGGTAAGGAGAGGCATTGCACATTGTTGTAACTTCCAGGACATAAGTACTAGTATTGTTTTTGGTTGCCTTAACTGATTGCTTGTGTCAAGTCCACACTGGCACATGGGGAATTGAGTCATTCCAGGTTGATTTTCCCTGAAGTGGTGGTACAGTTCAGTTCCAAAACATTCCTAAACACCCAATACAATCTTCAAGTCTGAAATCTACGAATTCCTGTTAGAACCTTGCTATTGACTTATGTAACTGAACTTGTTTTTAAACTTTCATTTTTTCGTTGCTAATCTTAGTGTGGTTTTGACCATATTCCTTCTTCTTGTTCAAGCTACCTACGTCAACCAGTATGACCCAATCCATGGCTGGCCCCACCAGTTTGACCCAGTCTATGGCTGGTCCAACCAGTCTAAACCAGTCCATGGCTGGTCCCACAAGTATGACCCAATCCATGGCTGGACCTACTAGTCTAACCCAGTCCATTGCCGGCCCTACAAGTCTTACGCAGACGATGGGTGGCCCCACCAGTCTGGCTCAGTCCGGCCCCCTGCAGATCAGCACCATCTCGACCAGCCAGCCGCCCTCCATGAACACCGGTATGATACCGGGGATGACGCAGGCGCCGCCACGGATTCAGCAGCAGCAGCAGCCACCGCAGCAGTTTCCTGTGTCCCAACCTCAGGTACTGCAGCATCATCACCATGTAGTATCATGAAAGTTCATCTGTGTTGGTAGTTACGTGTTAAAACTTTTGGTCCAACACAAAAAAAAGTTCTCTCACCTGGAGCTTTCGACCAGTCGCTCTGGTCTTCCTCAGTAGACTGACCCAGTGAGGCTTGTCCCGTGGCTTCGTCTACCAGATACCTTTGACCCAGTGTTGACACTTCAAAGAAGCCACGTGACAGGCCTCACTGGGTCAGTCTACTGAGGAAGACCAGAGTGAATGGTCAAAAGCTGTAGGTGAGGGAACCTTTTTTTGTGTTGGACCAAAAGTTTTAACTCTAAACATCACCATCCTTATAAGGATCACCTGCATCAAGTGAATACACCTGGATAGAGTAAACAGTGCTTTGTTGATGTTGATGTTCCATATTGTAAACTTTGCGATGTAAACAAGTGTTCGTGTTTATTCCAGCCAATGCAAACAGGCGTACAGCAAGGCCCCCGAGCTGCCCCTGCCCCTGTGCAGATGCAGTCTCAACAGGCAGGAAACCAGCCAAGGAACAGGCCGATCTGGACGGGGGCCTTGGAATGGCAGGAAGTGCCGGTAACTTTGTTTGTTTCGCATAACCAGTAAACAGCCTTTAAATGTAACACACCAGTTTTGTACATGTTAGTACAATCTGCGCAAGACTGGGAAGGACCCCTACTCCTTTCGATAGTGTGGTGGGTTCTTTAACGTGCTTGGGGTGTGGCTTTTGCATAACTGGTAAACCGCCTTCAGGCATAGCACACCAGTTTTGTACAGTAAGTACAAGCTGCGCAAGACTGGACTGTAAGGTTTCACACTGGAAAGGACCCCTCCTCTTTTCGATAAGTGTGGTGGGTTCTTTAACGTGCGTGGGGTGTGGCTCTCCGTCCATTTAGTGTCCTATCTGAGGGACGTCCCTAACCGAAGCTACATGTAGGTACTCATTTCTACCTGAGTTAAGTGAGGAAAGTTGTGTAAAGTGCCTTTCCCAGGGCACAAGATCGGTGGCATGGGTAGGATTCAAACCCAGGACCTTTTGGTTCTAATCCACACGACTCTCCTCCTGGCTGACATTCGATAGCTCAGCGTTACCTCTTTTCTCAGTAACTTTTAGTGAGTTAACCTTCGACCTCTTGTTCCATCCTCAGCCAAAGAACAGTCCAAACGACCTTCCCCAGAAGGTCAACCGGTCGCTGGCGTGTCAGGTGTCCATCCAGCCAGGAGAGACTCTGTAAGTACCTCACCGCCCAGTTGACTCTGTAATCCTAGGCACGGTCTATGTTTCTGGACATTCTACTTTGCCAAACAAACAGCAATCCCGTATCTATTTAAAAAAAAGTAGCATACCAACTTTGATCCCTTAGTTAGCACACCTGTTTGGTAATTGTTTTCAACTCATATATTATGGCGTTTATAAAACATTGTACACTACATGAAATTGCCTGTAAATTTTACAGTAAATCACTCAATGCGGTAATGGCCAATTTTCACAGTCTGCAAAAAATGTACATTTTCGCGGAACTTTAAATTCACAGAATAAAGGAAGTCCGCAAATAATTTGTACATGGTAGTGATAAATTTGAGGTACAAAGGTGACCGCAAAAGCTGCAAATCTTAATGTACAGCAAATACAAAGTGATTTACAGTACCTGTGACATTGAATACAAAGCTTTGCATAGCCACGCCACAACAAGATTCAGACTGAAAGCCCCAGTTGTATTGTTAGGCAAGCGGACAAGTGGCCGAGCAAGCTGATCATGCAGCTGATCCCTCAGCAGCTGCTGGTGTCGCTGGGCTCGCTCTTCCGTAACTCTCGCACCGTCGGGTTTCACTTCTCCAACAACGACCAGGACGCTCTACGGGCGCTCTACCGCGTCATGGCCGGCGGATTCGTAAGTAGCTTTGCTTCTCAAGTTGCTCTTTCGTAGTCCAGTGGCTGGCTGTGTGTGAGTGTATCTGTGTGTGTGTTTGTGTGTGTGTGTATCTGTGTGTGTGTGTGCAACAACCAGGACGCGCTACGGGCGCTCTACTGCGTCATGGCAGGCGGATTCGTAAGTAGCTTCTCGAGTACGCGTGCGCACGCGCGTGTGTGTGTGTGTGGTGTGTGCCTGTGTGTGGTGTGTGTGTGAGTGTTGGAGAAGTGACCCAGTATGTATTTTTGTTTACAGGCCGGATGTGTGCATTTCCCACACGTGACCCAGTGTGTGTGTGTGTGTGTGTGTGTGTGTGGTGTGTGTGTTGGAGAAGTGACCCGGTGTGTGTGTGTTTTGCAGGCTGGATGTGTGCATTTCCCCCACGTGACCCAGTGTGACGTCCGGGTGCTGATGCTGCTCTACAGCGCCAAGAAGAGAGCCTTCATGGGGCTGATCCCCCACGACCAGACCAGCTTCGTTAATGGCATTCGCATGGTCATCACCAACCACAAGAAGGCACAGCAGCAGAAGGCATTACAAAGGGTGAGCATACTACTACTACTACTACTCTATTACTACTACTACTACAACTACTACTACTACTGCCTACAGAACACACAGCAAACACACAGCAGCAGAAGGCATTACAAAGGGTGAGCATACTACTACTACTACTACTCTATTACTACTACTACTACAACTACTACTACTACTACTGCCTACAGAACACACAGCAGCTGAAGGCATTACAAAGGGTGAGCATAGTACAGTAACTATTACTACTACTACTACTTCTACTTCTACTACTACTACTACTGCTACTACTGCTACTACTACTACAGCTACTACATAGTTTACATGGCTACTACTACTGCTACTACTAGACTACTAGACTACTACTACTATAACATTTACTAGTAGTACTACTGCTACAACTACTATGGGCTACTGCTACTACTACTGCTACTACTACTGCTACTACTACTACTACTACTACTACTACTACTACTACTACTACTTACTGTCTACTACTACTGTGGAGTTCAGTGGTGCAGGGAATTGTCCTGACCACCAGGGTGTCAAAAGAGGATTATGAACATGATTGAGCGTAAATAATCTAGCGGGTTCTATACTCACCATGCCCCGATGCTGTGCCCTTGGGAAAGGCACTTTACACGACTTCCCCACCTATACGGTGGAGTGACGCCCACCGAACTTCTTAGGCTAATCTGTCTGAATGGGTGCCCAAAACACACACTACAGATTTGGTGCCCCAATGTGTCAACATCTGCACATTTGCCACCAAGAGCCGTAAATTTATATATTCTTATCAGATGCAGCAGCAGCAGCAGCAACAGCAGCAGCAGCAGCAGATGGGAGGGGGGCTGGGGGTCGTGCAGCAGCCAAACACACAACAGATGCCGTTTCCCCAGCAACCACAAACACAACAACAACAACAAGCACCGTCATCTGCACAGCAACAGGTCAGTTACCGGAAATTAACGTTTTTACCTGACGTGGCAATCAGCCGTTCTAACTTAAGTATACTTAAGTTTGTGAACTGCCAGGCGTTGTGGTATTTTAACACTAGAAAGGCAACATCTGCAAAGCAAATGCATAATGTTTACCTTCGCATATGGTCTGCTCTCACTGTTAATTCTTACTCAAACACATTGAGTCTAAATCCCTCCTGCTATAAAATTGCAACATGGTGTAACCCAACACCAGTTACCATGGTGACAGACATTTGGTTCAGGTCATTTACCTTATTTGTTTGCAGAAGAAGAGGAAGAAAAAAACAGAGCTAAACATGTGTTTTCCTTCTGCGAAGGGTAACATAATAAGCACTGTTCAGAGGGGTCCTCAAAACTGTTTTTGTTTACAGTATGGAAACCATGGCAACCTAGGAGGTGGGGGAAACATGATGAGCAGCCAATCAGTGGTCAGCACTTCATCGAGCAACATGAACCAGGTGAGCTTAAGCCAATCAGCTGTCAGATGGACAATACATCAGCCAATCAGCTAACACTGTCACCAGCCAATCAGCTAACACTGTCACCAGCCAATCAGCTAACACTGTCACCAGCCAATCAGCTAACACTCTCCACAGCCAATCAGCAACAGTATTTGGTGTACACGTCTGTGTGTGTCTGTGTGTGTGTGTGTGTGTGTGTGTGTGTGTGTGTGTGCGTGCGTGCGTACACGCATGTGTGCGTGCATGTGCGTGTGTGCGACAGGTATTTTTGCTATACAATATACTGGTCTGCAATACTGACCACACAGTAGGATCTGGCCCGTGCTTAGATCACACAGTAGGTCTGTCGCAGAAGGAATCTTGTCTACGGCCTGTGCTTTGATCACACTGTAGTGAGTAGATCTGTACCAGAAGGGATCTGGTAAAGCTTTCTTCATCAGCTTCCATGGTGATGACACATGCTTTTTTTTGAGCTGCCATAATCATGAGGACTGCTTTTCTCCAGTTTCCATAGTTACCACTGCTGCTCTGTCTGGTCAGTTTCTATAGTTGTGACTGTTGCTCTGTGTCTGTCCAGTTTCCACAGTTGTGCTTTCAGGTCAGTTTCCATTGTTAGTGGCTGTTCTGTCTCTTCAGTTCCCATAGTAGTTACAAGTTCTGTTCTGTCTCTTCAGTTTGTGATGACTGGTATATATTCTGTCTCTCCAGCTCCATAGTGATGACTCCAGGTTGTTCTCAGTCTCTTGAGTTCCATGGCGATAACTGCTGTTGTTCTGTCTGCAGTTACCATGGTGATGTTGAGTGTTTTTCTCTAGTTTCCATGGTTAAAACTAGGGTTCGTTTTCCAGTTTCCATGGTGATGACTGGTGTTCTGTCCCTCCAGTTTCCATGGCAATAACTGCTGGTGTTCTGTCTGCAGTTACCACGGTGATGTCCAGTGTTTTTTCTCCTGTTTCTATGGCTATAAATTTTTTCTAAGTTCTTTTTCCAGTTTCCATGGCAATGACTGGCATTCTGTCTCTCCAGTTTCCATGGTGATGACTGGTGTTCTGTCCCCAGTTTCCATGGTGATGACTGGTGTTCTGTCTCTCCAGTTTCCATGGTGATGACTGGTGTTCTGTCTGTTCAGTTTCCATGGCACTGACTGCTGGTGTTCTGTTTGCACTTACCATGGTGATGTCCAGTGTTTTTTTCTCCTGTTTCTATGGCTATAACTCAGGTTCTTTTTTCAGTTCCCATGGCAATGACTGGTGTTCTGTCTCTCCAGTTTCCATGGTGATGACTGGTGTTCTGTCTCCCCAGTTTCCATAGTGATGAGTGGTGTTGTTTTTCCCCAGGTGCCCAGTTCTGTCCACCCCGTAGCCCCCCACGCGCCTGTGGCCACTCTAGACAAGGAACGGCACCAGAACCTGGTGAGTCCACATCACCTTGTCTTTGCAGCTGCCTCCTTGCCAGTGATGATGTACATTGTAGCCCAGTCACTATGGACATTTCTTCACTTCTGTAGTGCCCTATGGCAACAAGGGAGCCACACTTCTGCACTTGTGTATTGCTTGGCTGTAGCCATAATGGCTCTACGTTTCTACACTTTTATATAGCCCTGCCCTATGAGCCCACATTTTTGCACTTCTCTAGTGCCATACTGTAGCACAATGGACCTACATTTCTGCACATCTATTGTGCTATTGATATCCTCCACATTTCTGCACTTCTTTGGTGTCCTATGGACCCAACATTGCTGCACTTCTCTAGTGGCATGCTATAGCCCTATGGACCCACCGACATGCTGGCCATGGAGAACTGCTTACCTATGCGCTGTGGAGGACTGCTTGTGATGTATCATTTTACTGGACCTTCTTGTGCCTCTACCTTACACTGTGGAATCGTATTGGGCAACATGTCATGCAACTTTATGGGGTGAATCTACCTGTACCTGCAATGTTCTTTTAAATTGTGGATTTGGTTACCTGGTTACCTAGAAATTTGGTGTGTGTTCAGGTCTTGACCTACCAAAAAAATGATTAGGTTGCGGATCCCCTGGCAGCTTTCCTTGGAACTGCAGCAGATGGTTGCTGATTTTCCTTGCTGTCCTCCGCAGCTTAACATGTATCTAGTTTTGCCACATGTTTTCAGTACCTGCTCACCCCGTTGTGTTTCCCTTCTGCAGCTGAAGATCCAGCAGCTTCAGCAGACGTTAGAAATGGCGCAGAAGTAGCAGCAATTATGTGATTCTCCTTGGTGTGTCTTTCCCCTGCAGCTGAACATGTATCTAGTTTTGCCACCATGCCACCAGTACCTGCTCATCCTGCTGTGTTATTGTGTTTTCCCCCGGCAGTTGAAGATCCAGCAGCTTCAGCAGACGTTAGAAATGGCGCAGAAGAAGCAGCAATGATGCGATTCTCCTTGCTGTGTCTTTCCCCTGCAGCTGAACATGTATCTAGTTTTGCCACATGTTTTCAGTACCTGCTCACCCTGCTGTGTTTTCCCTCTGCAGTTGAAGATCCAGCAGCTTCAGCAGACGTTAGAAATGGTGCAGAAGTAGCAGCAACCTGCAGCTTAAGTTTTGTGATGTGATTTCCCCCCTGCAGCTGAAGAATCTGATGTCAGAACAATATTCTCCTTGCTGTGTCTTTCCCCTGCAGCTGAACGTGTACCCGCTCACCCTGCTGTGTTTTCCTCCTGCAGCTGAAGATCCAGCAGCTGCAGCAGATGTTAGAAATGGCGCAGAAGTAGCAGCAATGATGCGATTCTCCTTGCTGTGTCTTCCCCTGCAGATGAATGTGTATCTAGTTTTGCCACGTTTTCAGTACCTGCTCACCTTGCTGTGTTATTGTGTTTTCCCCCGGCAGTTGAAGATCCAGCAGCTTCAGCAGACGTTAGAAATGGCGCAGAAGAAGCGTCAGCAGCTGAACCAGCAGCAGCAGCTCATGGAGCAGCAGCAGCTGCAGCAGCAGAGGTTACAGCAGCAGCAGACCAACCAGCAGCTCAGGAACCTGCTGCTCAACCAGCAACAGGTAACAAAAAATGATGTTATGTTCCTTTTTTTTACAACAATTGTCATGAAGCAGCAATAGACATTTAGTCAGCAGGCTGGGTGGTTCTGATGGTCTTTGTCTTTCATTTACCTCAGCAGCAGATGTCTCAACAGATATGCACATGGTTAGATGCACCATGGTTGATGCTGATGGTTGCTGATGGTTTTCTGTCTCTTGCAGCAACAGCAGATTCACAAACCAAACCTAGGCAGTCAGTGGGTGGGCCAGCAGCAGCAGCAGTTGCAGATGCACAATCATGGGCTAGGTGCTGATGATTGTTGATAGGTCCTTATGTTTGCCTTGCCCCTACAACAGCAGCAGATCCACATGCACATGGGTTAGATGTTGATGTTGATGGTTGATGCTGATGATTGTTGTCTTACCCATACAAAAGCAGCAGATTTTCCAGCAGATGTCGCAGTAGATCCACATGCACATGGGTTAGATGCTGATGCTTGATGCTGATGCTTGATGCTGATGATTGTTGTCTGTCCCTTACAGCTGCAGTACATGGGTTAGGTGCTGATAGTAGATGTAGATGGTTGCTGATGGTTGATACTGGTGATTATTGTCTGTCCCCTACAGCAGCAGCAGATGTCTCAGCAGATGTACATGAGTTAGGTACTGATGGTTGTTGATGGTTGATGTAGATGGTTGACTGATGGTTGATGCTGATTGTTGTCTGTCCCTTACAGCAGCAGCAGATGTCTCAGCAGATGCACAACCCAAATATGGGCAGCCAGTGGGCGGGGCAGCCACAGCAGCAGCAGCTCCATCCGCAGGGTCCCATGATGCAACAGCTTCCACCGCATCCTCCGCAGCCCCAACAGCCAATGGGAGGCCTTCAAACCAACCTCCTGGAGGACCCAAATCTTCACGACCTCCTCAACTGATGACATCCGGGGGCATAAAGAGACTATTTCTACACAACCCAGTCTTTTCTCATAGGAAATTCAAACTCTACTACTGGATAAATTACGGAGATAATATCCGGACGTTTTGAGTGACATCCACCACTCTTCTTCAGTGTCACTAATGAACTAACAGAACTTGATAAAGCATATCGAGTTCTGTTAGTATTATGAACGTATTGTTTACCTGTATGTCAAACTTCATCAACATAACCCAGCCTTTTATTTAGTCAACGTTTCAGTGACCGTCTGTCACCTTCCTCAGGGCAATTCTGACTGGTTCACATTGCACTGCAGCACAGGTGTCGCTGTTATACAAAATGTAGATGCATTCCTAAACGTACAATATTTACACACATACACATATGCGTGGTTACAGGGAACTGTACAATGCAGTCCCAAACGTAAAGAAGCAGCGACACCTGTGCTGCAGTGCAATGTGAACCAGTCAGAATTGCCCTGAGGAAGGTGACAGACGGTCACCGAAACGTCGGCTGAATAAAAGTCTTGGTTGTGTAAAAAGAGTCTCTTTATTCAGTGACTTACCAACATGATGAAACTATTCACAAAGGCATTTTATTCCTGCTGAATAATGTACAGTAAATTTCCAGGACTTCAGATTTAAACTGAAGCAGGAGAAACTAATGCATTATAATTTAGGGCTCGAAACACTTTTATTTGCATACCTGTGCTGGTGCAGGTAACATTGACAATATACATACCTGCAACAAACATGTTTTACCTGCACCGCTCAGAATTTAGTAAGAATGGTTTACACTAAAAGCCTTTCAGAAACCATTGCCATCATATCTTTAAATTTATACTTCTTAGGTGGTCGAAAAAGTGACTGGTGGTGCAATCATGTGAGGAAGTTGCTTATACAATTGTAGTAATCAATTGTACGATGTAATTCATTTGGATATTACCCTCTGATCATAGAGTACAGTTCCAAACATTCACACTCAATACAATCTCTCAGTAAGTCTGAATAAAGAATCTCCAAATTCTTAGGCTCTGGAAGTGGATTGTAGAAAGGTGGTTGGATTGATGTTGGGCTCTGTGAAGGTTTCAGCACATAGCCGTTATTTTCAAAGGATATTACAAAAACACTGTCCAAATGAACTTCACTTTTGTACAGCTTGCGTAATAAAAATGGCCACTTCGAGGATGAGTGCCTTTCTGGTCTGTTCATTGCAAAGACAAGTCCTTGATCATTGTAGAGTTGACTATTCAATCTTCTACAATTTATCCAAATTTCTCTAAACTTACAGACAAAGAAAAACTATCAAAAAAACTTCCCAAAACCCACAAATTTTGGAAAAGGTGGGACATTACGTCTTCCAAGAGAAGTCAACCCCTTCAGATATAGTTTTAGACTGAACTGATGATGGCGACTATTGGTTATTTACTATAAGTAGTGAGGTAAGGATTGGCGATCAACTATTGGATGTTAATAATAATGTCTGTAGTGACACAAGGAGCTATTTCTTATTGGCGATCAACTATTGGTTACTGATGAAGAGACAAAGACACGGCCAGCTCAGTTTATATCTTTATTCTCCTGACAAGACTCCAGTCTGGGAAATGATTGAAACTCAGCTTTAACTTAACTTTGTCGCACGGCGTCATGGCCGATTGTTCATCTCTATGGTACAAATAAATAAGGACTTACATACATAAATAGGGACTCTTACATTCATAACGTCTATGTCAAACACACATAATCGGTTCTTATGTACAAGTGCACGGTGTGGAAACCGCTTGTTGTTGTGCGACGGACGCAATAGCTTTACAGCGCCACCCAGCGAAACGCCGTGGAATCGCAATAAATAATTCTGTACATTCTGATTGTCAAAATATCTGTACATTTTCTCTCCGTCTTCTAGCAACGACTTTGGATCCTGATTGCACTCAAAAAGTTCAACTTTCGACTTAGGTTACTTAGCCCTATCTGTCACGTGATTTTCTGCCAATGGCAATGTCCGGTTTGTCATGTGATAATCACGTGCCTGTGCCTAGTTCTTCACGTGACGTTCACGTGTCAGCAGCGTGGCGTTGCCCCGGACAGTGCTGCTTGTGGCAGACGAACTTGCAGGTGATCATCACGTGTCTGTAGCTAGTTATTCACGTGTCGTTCACGTGTCAGCAGCGTGGCGTTGCCCCGTCAGTGCTGCTTGTGGCAGACGAACTTGCAGGTGACGCGGAACTTGAGGCAGTAGCGCCAGAACGGCCCCTCGTCCCACCGGCTGCAGTACCGGCGGCAGTCGCGAGTCTCCACGCAACGCGACGGGTTGCTAGGGGCAACCTCCGACTGGTCGTCTGCGGGAACAATAAGAGGGAGCTACGTTAGAAACATGTTCAACACGTACAGCATTGACTTTTATATGTTCCATTTATACTATATCAAAAATAGTCAAATAGTATACTGTTATTTTCGATACATAGAACTTAAAAGCATTATAATTACTTTAGACGTTAGAATAGATATAGATATCTAGTAGAGTAGATATCAGCTAGATATGTAGTAACTCTGAAGAGCCTAAAGCCATACATCGTACCTGTTACAATATTGTTGTGCAATAAAGTTTGACTTTCACTTTGTTCTTATGCATGTTTGTAGCCAGGCTAAGGCCGGAGAAACAAGAAGAGCAGCAAAGTCACAAACAGACAAACAAACAAACAAACTCACCAGTAGCTGCAAAGGCAGACACGTCATAGTCCATCTCTCCGGAGAACTCGTCCTGCGCATGCGTCGCTGTTCCCTCGTTGACGTCATCCACGCTGACGATGACGTCATCGCCGTGCCTGATGACGTCGCGCCTGCTGTGTTTCCGGTCGTTGCGGCGGCGGGCGTGACGCGACTTCCGGTTCAGCGAGCGCTTCTTCTTCTCGGACCGCTGCTCTTTCAGGAAGGCCCGCAAGGCGTCGTCTTCGAACCTAAAGGGGACAACATCCGAGAGATCGTGGTTAGCAAGTAGAACTGGACAATGCGTCGCGACTCACGACATTACAAGGAGTTTGTTGGGATAAGAAATCTTCTTTTGTCATCCTTGACTGAGGTGACGCATGGTGCTTTTTAAAGTAGCTACTGGTGCATGTACATGTATGGGGCCAAGCACTGAGTCACCTCTACTCTTTTCGAGAAATGTGTTGGGTTCTATGACATGTAGAGGTATGACGCCAATAGAGTAATGAAACACTAGCCTCTACCAGGCTTCGGGAGGCGGCTGGAAAGAGTAGAAATCGGCCAAATAGAGAGATAACATGCCAAGGGTGCGGCAAACTGTTCCGAGTCTCCAACAGACCAACTCCCTCCGCATGCTATCTCTCTATTTGGCTCTCTTTCCAGCCGCCTCCCGAAGCCTGGTAGAGGCTAGTGAAAAAACAACAGTCGGTAGGTGGATGACTTGAGATTTTAAGGAGTAATATACTTACGGTGTGGGTGCGTGGAACTTGCGGGGCTTGTAGAGCGTCTGGAGCCGCGGGTGCTTCTTCATGAGCTCCATGTGCTCCATGACGCGCTTCAGGTCGAAGATGTAGACCAGCAGGGTTCCCGCGCACATCTGGTGGCCCTTCGGGTGGTTCGCCAGGTAAGCCATGCCCGTGGTGTAGTCATAGCCGCGGAAGTACTCCGCTGGGCCCTTTCCTTGCTGTGGGAACAACAATAACGGGACGTTAGTCAACAACATTAACAACAACGGGAGGTTAGTCAACGACAATGACAATGTCAATGAACTTTATTGCATTTTCATGTCCCATTGGGGCTAGATGCAGCAAGTTGGCTACGAGAAAGTATCTGTACCTATAATTTACATGCTTCTTCTCTCTTCTTGGAACATATTTGTAAGCCAATTTACAATATGTTTTTTTTTTCAATTAAAAGGACGTGGGTAAGTCAAATACCGCACTTGGGAAAAACTTATGATCCCAAAACTCCCCCATTGCAATAACTTTTTTTTTTATTCCGCCATATTCCCTGGTTTTAATTGTCACTACATGTACTACCAACTCTTCTTACAAGTGACGTCATTAGGAAGTACACAACAAACAAACAAACTCGCGAGGTCTCATGTATTTTCAAACGTCTTGTAGAATATTTTTCTTTCATTGTAAAAGTGGCCGCGAGAATATAAGTTGTACCTAACTTGAGTTCGCAGTCACTTAGTCCATATCTTTTCATGTGTAATCATCATTGTGTTTCTGAATAAAAAACAAACAAACAAACCTCGAACATGCCGATGAGTTCGCGCCACTGGCCGTCATCAGGGGTCAGCTCGTCCCGGCCCAGGTCAAGGGTCGTGGTGACGTAACACACCGGGAAGCTGAGCACGTGACACTTGCTGACGCGGAAGATGACGAAGTGCTGAAGGGAAAAAGAAAAAAGAAGAACAATAGTCATTATTTTGTCCGACAAATGTATCTGTATCTGTATAGCCAGTATATTAAATCGCCTTTCGGCGTAACACACCAGCTTCGCAGGCACGCGGCGCGGCGGCAGCTGGCTATATTACACCGATCGACTTGTTACACCTAACCCTTGAACAACTAACTCTAGACACTGTTTAAAGCTATCTAATGACTATGCCCCTACTGTACTTGGTGACAGTGAGTTCCAGAATGAATTCTTGAACACCTCAATCCTTGGTTGATAACTGGTACTTGAAGGCGTGGCTATTTCTTGTTCTCTTTAACCAAGTTGAAGATATCACTAATGCTAACATCACATTTTCAAACCGGGGCCCGGTCGGGCTGTTTGCCGGAACGAAAAATAAACAATTCATATCAACAATATGATAATATGATATCACAAATGATAAGTCTTTTCATTTTTGTGTTTTGTCGCCTTTTATATGTATACTTTTCGTTCCCACAAACTTAGTGCCCCTCTTTAGAATTTAGACAGTTTCTAGCGCCTTTTGTTTATAACAGCTCGTGACTGACAACCCCGGACGCCGCTCCGGTCAGACGGTTTTTCTGTGCAGCAGAAAGTTTTCCGAGAAGGCAGAGAGAAACGGGAGCTCGGGGCAGCTTCCGTAGCCAGCTTTATATAGAACTGGGGGTTTTGTAGTCTAACTCTTCGGCTGTTTTCTGATTAGCCCAGTTCTAAAAACGGGGGTAATTCAACCAGGCCGGCTATGCTGTCTATATGCAATCAGAAAATAGCACATAAAAGCTCCCAAAGACCCTGAAGACCCCCAAACCTCCAGTTTTTGGCATGTTACGGAGGCTAGGCTCGGGTCCGTTCCGCGCTTTTGTGCCGCCGGCATTCTTTCCGCCGGACTCCGGGTATCCACGCCGCGCCCGGCCCGACATGCACCGCGACCGCAACAACATCAAAAGCAGCCTAAAGGTCACCAATTACCACGGTTCGGTCCGGCCGACTGCGCGCCTTAAGGGCGGAAAAACGGACCGCTTTAAGGGCGGAAAAACTGAGCTTTAAGGGCGGAAAAACGGACCGCCTTAAGGGCGGAAAAACTGCGCGTCTCGCACGGAGGACTATTTAGAGCCTGATTAGGGAAGCGCCGTGCTGAGAGATTAAATTTACTAACAAAGTCACCATGAGACAAACTCAGATTAAGAAGCTACAATTTAGTAGTTGTTACAGCTTTCAGTGTTACAGTTTCCAATGGTTGGTACAGTTTTCAGTGGTGCAACAGTTCAAAGTAGTTGCTACAGTTTCCAGTGTTGCCAGTTTCCAACGATTGGCACAGTTTTCATGGTTGCTACAGTTCAAAGTAGTTGCAACAGTTTTCAGTATTATATTGCTAAGTTTTCAGTCACGAGTTGCTACAGATTTCAGTAGTTGTTACAGCTTTCAGTGTTACAGTTTCCAATGGTTGCTACAGTTTCCAGTGGCTGCAACAGTTCAAAGTAGTTGCAACAGTTTTCAGTATTATATTGCTAAGTTTTCAGTCACGAGTTGCTACAGTTTTCAGTTGTTGTTACAGTGTTGAAATCAAATGTTGCGTTATGAGTAGAGACGACCTCCGCGCGTCTGGGCCGGTACGGAAGAGGCTTTTGTTGTTTCCTAAACTCCTAAATCCGCGCGGCTTATTAGCTTACCCCGGTCTGAGCAGCCTTCGGGCGGGAAGCAGCGACAAGCCTAATGACGTCGGGTCTGCGCTCATCCGGAGTTTTGTTCTGTTCTGTCTGATGTTTCGAACTAAAGAAAACCTGAACACGGTACGGACTGACGGGTCAGGGCTGTCGCGGACATGAACTGTTTTTTTTTTACACGTACATAAACGAAATACGATTACCTGCCAACTGAATGTTTTAAGAAATGCGACATGCAAGTAAAGACCAAATTTTTGAGCTGCGATTACGGAGTGAAGGATCCGGTCTCCAACAACGTTTAGCCAAAGTAAGCGCTAGACATTCAACGTGAAATAGAGAAACACGTAGTATATAACATATATGCTAAACTGACAAAGGCAGTGATATGAAGAACATACCAGCCTCTGGCTAGGACCAGGCTACCCAAGACCCTCTTGCAGGCTAACTCCTCTGGTTTTGCTGTTTCTATTTGGCCAATTTCATCTATCATTCAAGAAACTTTGGGGAGCCTCGGAGAGGCTGCTAGGTACTCACATACTACATAGTACAGCAAAGCGGACAGTTTATGATACTTACGTTTTCTAGGTCGAACCAGGCATGCACGTTGACCATGGCCAGGTCGTTCCTGCGGAGCTCCCTCCGGGTGTACCGGCGGCCCTGCCCGTCCTCGTCCCCGTCGGCGTAGCGCTCCGTGCAGCGGTCGACGGTCGGGCGGGCTTGCCCCATCTCAAGCCCGAAGATGGGGTGCACGTCGGCCCGCGGGACGGGCCCGGGCCTGGACAGCTCCGCACCGGGGCGGGTCTTACTCTTCCTCGGGCGGGAGGACACCGGCACACCGAGGACGGCGAGAAGAAGGACCGCTACTGACGTCACGTTCATCTTCGTCTCAGGAAAATTACTAAAAAGTCAACAAGTAGTCCTTAAGGAGTCGCACAGCTACGTCGTTGGGAGAACACGTTGCAGGTGATCTTGCAGGAAGCTTAAGAACGAGTTGAGCACGCCGTCGTAAGAATTAGTCTTGAGAAGTTCCGTACGTAAGTAGAGTGTCGTGCTGTCCTGTCTTGACGCGGGTTAGGTTCTGTACTAGCGCGGGTAGGGACGCTCGCGGGTTTTATACCCGCCCGTCTTTTGTGTTTCTCTATCCAGCAGGATCGTAACGTCCCTTCTGTAACCGGTCGTTCCCCCACAATGACGTGACGTGAGCGGCGGACAAAGGACTCATCTGACTTGGAAATGTGACATTTGGGAGAAGGTTTTTTCCCGTGGACGTCCCGCTGAGAAAGGCCGCCGGGGAAAAACAGCTGCCTGCCCCCGAGACGTTTACCGTGAAACTGCCGAGTCCTCAGGGTTTGGTTTAGACCCGACATTTGGTGTCAGCTCTACAAACAAGCGCTTAAAGCTATTCCACGCCTCTAACACTACAGAAGCAACAATTGCAACAATGTAACCAACCTGCCAAAATATTGACACAGTCAACACACGGACAAGGGAAGGGATCGGATGTCTGTAAACTTTGTAACAAGAAAACGTAACAAACCCGTGGGACCCGCTGGAGTGGTGGGCAAATCTCGCGTTTTGTTGCGGCGCGTGGGGAAATGTTGACTCTCCGCATCAGGAGTATACATCTACCAATCAAAAGACTACGAATTACTGTTTATGTAGCTAACTTCAGTCTCTGGGAAACTAGTTTAGGGCTAGGCGTCCTCTTGGCGACAAAAGTCCTGACGCCGTATCGCGATCGACGAAACATCTTGGCGACGAAAAATCTTGAACCCTAGACTCGGGACAAGATTTTTCTATGAAGCCTTTGTATGTAATCTCCAAGTAGATATTGAGATGGATACTCTTGCAACCCGTCAACCAACCAACTAACTGACCTACAAACAGATTTCACATGGGCGTACTGAAGACGCTCCTTTTTTCCTGATTGGGAAAAAAGGCTCTAGCTGTGCGGGCAAAGATCACGGGTTATGATGATGACCTAGAACTAGCTATAGTAATTAACAGTGACTGGGAATTTCATACATAGAAATTTTAGGTGCAGGTTACGTTTCTCCAACGAGCAAATGACGTCCTTGGTTTTCTCGATTATTTCTGAGTAATAGTGCCCGGGTTTGGCGTGAGTGCGATCCCCGGCATGGGACCAGGAGTATCTTTCTGTTTCTACTCTCCTAATTCTTAACTTACATCTGTATGTGATATACAGGAAATGGAAGGTTTGTTTTTGTAATCAAGATTGGCATCATCAAATACCAAATCCCACACATCTACTTGGAGATAATTGACATTTCTGAGCTGTGAGATTTTTCGGTCATGACTGGGTCTGTAGGGAGCAGTGGCCGCGTTCCCAGCCGCGCCGTGACGTCACAATGACGTCAGCAGGGTCGCAAGGGAAGGAGAAGGGACAATGGGAGGCGGACAATAGCAGCCGTCTAGCCTCTAACAGGCGTTCGGGGGGGGGGGGCGGCTGGAACTACATGTAGTAGGAATTGGCCAAATAGAGAGATAGCATGCCAAGGGAGTTGGTCCGCTAGCCTTGAGAGTACAGTTTGCCGCGCCCGAATGTAGTCTCTATCGGACTAACTCCCCTGGCAGGTTATCTCTACTCTCCAAGCAGAGGTTTGGGTTTTGGGTAATTTTTGACGCGTTTTTAGACTTTTTTATCGGGGTTTCTTTTTTGCATTGAAATTTTTGTTTCACCCACACCCACACCGATGAAAAAGTAAATTAAAAAAAACGCCA
>NW_017804209.1:1004103-1021151 GCF_001625305.1 Branchiostoma belcheri
CAACAACCAAACCTCTGCTTGGAGAATAGGTTATCTCAAGAAGCTTTCATCAGTAGAATGTCCTTGATTATAGAGAGATAACCAAGGACATGAAAGCTTCTTGCTATAATTGTCCATTTATTTTACTCTTCCCAGCCGCCTCCAGATGCCTGGTAGAGGCTAACCCGGCCCGACAATAGTACCCGCCGGCCCGCCACAGTTGAGCGGCGATGACGCAGGCCCGGCCCGACAATGGCAGCGTCCCTCCGCCCGGAGCGCGGCGGGGTCCCCGTGCACTGTCGCCCGAACAAAAGCCCCGGTCTGTCCGCTACTGTGTACCCAACACAATGGGCTAAAAATATCCGCACGAAGAAAGGAGCCGGAGGCTGGAATGTGTGGAGAAAGGGGGTCCCGGGGACGCGCGCTATTTTCGGACGGGTCGGCCCGCCCCAATCCCACCCACCATTCTGCGCCGAAATGCCGCGGGAATTCAGCGCAAAGGGCACGCTGAACGCACGGCGGATGGGGAGGCTGGAATTCCGGCCTGGAATGTGGACTATAGAACGCGTGAATGCAGGGACTCCTAGCCTCTACCAGGCACCGCGGATCGCTAGCTGGAAAAATAGTAGAAATTGGTCGAAATAAAGGGATAGTATACCATAGAAGATCCAGGGCCATAGAAGCTCCAATTCGCGACCCACGGATCTTCTTTGGCCGGCTGGATCTTCTCTGGTATACTATCCCTTTATTTCGGCCAATTTCTATTTTTCCACCCATCCACGATGGACAGATTATAATACAGGGACGCCAGCATACTCTCCAAGCAGAGGTTGTGGGGGAATGATCGTTTTCTTTTTGCCACCGAAAGGGATCTGCTTGGAGATTAGCCAGCAGTCCTGATATGTTTGTGAAAAGGGTGACCACCTGTTACGGTCTATTGGATAGTACATCTCTGAACGCAATTCAGCTTCTGCTGCAATGTTCGTGATTTTAACAATAAACCATTTTTGATTGATTGATTGATTGATGATATAGATCGTTACCGTGGCACTAGCAGTACCTAGCTCGCTTTTCGCCGGCTCCCTAGTTAGTCCGCTACACAAAACTATGTAGGGAGCCCCCCGGCGCTTGGGTACCACAGGCTATAGCAGTTAATCTCCAAGCAGATCCCTCTCGGTGGTAAAAAGACAGTATCAAATTGGCCAGGCAGTATCCATTAGCCAGAGAAGGTCGCCGGCCACCGACGGGTTGGTGGGGGTCAGGACAAAAAAAAACGGCCATATATAAAAAGGTAACGATCATTCCCCCACAACCTCTGCTTGGAGAGTATAAAGCAGTATCCATTTGCCAGAGGACTGTCTAGTGCTAAGTAGTAGGGTATATAGACACTCCTGGCCAATGGACACTGCTTTGCCACCGTATGATCTGCTTGGAGATTACGTATATGGTATGGTGTCTTGAAGGTTGCTTACACATGTATGACTGTGCCAGGAATTTCAGCCTAGAATGTGGCTTATAGAACGCGTGGTTACAATACAGGGGACGCCAACAGTCCTGAGTAGCCTCTACCAGGCTCCGGGAGACGGCTGAAAAGAGTAGAAATCGGTCAAATAGAGAGATAACACGCCGAGGGAGTTAATGTCCTTTCCATCAGACCAACTCCCTCGGCATATTATCTCTCTATTTGACCGATTTCTACTCCTTTCAGCCGTCTCCCGGAGCCTGGTAGAGGCTACGGGAATACGGATTGGATTGTACGATTCGGCAAAAAAAAAAGAATAAAATGGGCCAAGGGAGTCCGGTCGCGGGGAGGTAGTTTCTTTCCCTGCGCGGCCAGTCAAACCTACAAGGCGGTCAAACTCCCCTGGCAAACATTCTCCTTTATATATAGCCAGCATAGTTAGTCTGGTAGAGATTATATAGAACGTGTGATGACAGGGACTCCTGCAGTTCTGAGATGTTTTTAAAAATTGTGACCACCTGTTATGGTCTATGGGATTACTCTCCAAGCAGAGGTTGATGGTGGAAGATCGTTTACTCCTTATATATGGTCCGTTGAAAGATTCCCGAGAATCATACACTCAACACGAGCACACACTGTGAACTCGGTCTACAACCTGACGAGGATTCCAAAGAACCATACGAACATATACCGAAGTCTCCCGAAGATTGCCGAGAGCCGAACGGCGACTTTCGAACGCTTTAGCTTGGTTATTTTTTTTTTTTTTAACGGAGTGGTTCAATGCATGCAAGGCCTATGCGACCACTTCTCGGCATTGAACTAGAAATATGAGAGAAACGTGACTGTGTCAAGAGATGGCGGTGAACGTTTGATTTGAAAGCCTGTTTCCATTTTCGAACCGTGGCGGGAAATGTGGGCCTATCGTGCGTCTGATTGGCTAGAGGTGATGTCATTGCTTTGTGCAGCAGCGACATTAGCGGCCAGTATAAAGGGTAACGTTCAGTTCGCCAGAAATAGGACTTTACAAAATGCTTCATATCTTCTTTAAAATATGGTATCGTACCCCAAAAAAGTTTTCATGGCTAGTTAGTTACCCCTAAATTATAGATGGTATCGAGAATTTTATTTTCCTTGTGGCATTTCGCAGAAAATAGGGTCTTTTGAAATGGCATTTCGCACCCTGTCATGTTTTTGAAGTGTCTTTGAAGTTATCATCGATAGCCCCCTTGCGATTCTGTCGATTATAGCAGCGATTTTGCGAACGCGTTCGAGTATTAAAGGCATTCATGTATTACCCCGAGTGTACCCTAAAAGAGTACCAAGTCAAAAACTAAAGGACTGTATGAAAGTGTATTTTTATTGGTGAGTATTTTGTTTTTAGCCATCGCAATGGATCTGAAACGTCAAAGCAGTGAAAGCTTGTTTGTAACTGAAGAGATTACGATAAATTCCAAGTGGCCACAACGCAATACGTAGAATTAAAACGGCGAATTACGCTCTACGCAAAATGCGTCAATTGCGCTCTACTATACGTTGAATTAGAGCGGTCCGTCTACGCTCTACGTAGAATTAAAACGGGCGATTACGCTCTACGGAAAAAGGGCTTGTGGCAGACGAACTTGCAGGTGGTCATCACGTGTCTGTAGCTAGTTTTTCACGTGGTGTTCACGTGTCAGCAGTGCTGCTTGTTCGCGTGACGTTCACCTGCAAAACCGGTTCTACCATACTCCCGTCGGCCTTTGCGCCAACTATCTCCTAAACCCTGAACGCCGATAAGGAAGTCACAGCTGAGTAAATTGTGCTTTTTATTGTATGATTCAGCGGCCCAAGTACCCAGTAAGTGTTATATATGCATGGTTCATTGAATGGGGAATTCTAGGGAATCTTTCAACGGACCGAGTTCACGGTGTTAAGTGTTGAGTGTATGATTCTCCGGTATCTTTCAACGGACCCTGTTCACGGTGTGTTGTGTTGAATGTATGACTCTCGGGAATCTTTCAACGGACCGAGTTCACGGTGTTATGTGTTCAGTGTATGGCTATCCGGAATCTTTCAACGGACAGTGTTCACCGTGTTATGTGTTGAGTGTATGATTTTCGGGAATCTTTCAACGGACCGAGTTCACGGTGTTATGTGTTGAGTGTATGAATATCCGGAATCTTTCAACGGACCGAGTTCACGGTGTTATGTGTTGAGTGTATGCATATCCGGAATCTTTCAACGGACCCTTTTCACGGTGTTTAATGTGTTGAGTGTACTCTCGGGAACCTTTCAACGGACCGAGTTCACGGTGTGTTGTGTTGAGTGTATGACTCCAGAATCTTTCAACGGACAGTGTTCACGGTGTTATGTGTCGAGTGTTTGACTCTCTGGAATCTTTCAACGGACCGAGTTTATGGTGTTATGTGTATGATTCTCAGAAATCTTGTACGGACTGCACAGTGATCTTGTTGTTCAGTTAATATCTCAGTATCATATAAATAAAGTAACAGCGATCTCAACAAAAATTGACAGTGGCCTATCGCACATGGACCGACATGGAGTCTAAACCCGCTCCTCTCGCCGTCTGCTTGGCTGTGGTTTCCGTGTTCATCGCCCAACATGGACGGGTTAGAGGACAACTCTCCCCACCTGTGTGTCAGACCTGGAACTCAACAACTGTCGTGTGTAAATGGGATGATGACTTGTATCATCCAATTACCCATGCGCCTCTAACCCAAGTACCTCCCGGCATCCCCGAGTCTGTCATCACGGTGGATCTCAGTGAGAACAACATAACTATACTGTATAACGGCTCGTTTAGTGGGTTAAGAAACCTGAGATCCTTAGACCTGTCTGATAATCCTATACAGACTATCGAGGCCGGTGCGTTTGCAAGGTTGGAAAAATTACAACGTCTAGATATTTATGATTCTCAACCAATGTATCTTCTTCATAATGGAATGTTCCAAGATCTGCGAAACCTGAACTATCTGGCCGTGGAGACTTACACCGATACAGTCGCCAGTGAGGGCGTGTTCACGGGGTTATCTAAACTCAGGCATTTACGACTCGTGATGAATATCAGCAATTTACCCGATCATATTTTTGATCCTTTGACTTCATTGGAAAGTCTAGAGATAGTCGGCGATTACATAGAAGATGACCTAGTCCACAGCGGAAGTGGGTTCTTACAACGACGCCTGCTGTGGGCACCGCTGAACAACCTTAAAACGTTGAGACTCGAGATCATCGATTTCAGGCTACCTAGCGCCAGTGACTTCTACTTTGGACCTGTATTTACAAATATGTCTAGATTAGAGACTATAGAAATATATCAAACTGACGTTTCCCTCAATGCACAAATGTTCCGGCCGTTATTACCGACTGTGAAACATTTACGCACTGGCGCTCGGATATCCCCCGGTCTGCTGAAGTCACTCACACATCTGCAGACGCTGGACTTCGACAACCGTGCTTCATATCCGTATTTCACCATTTTGGACGTTCTGCCTGAACTCCGACACACGCAGATTCAGGAGTTGTCATTTTTCAACATGGAACTGGAAACGCAGAAATTATCATCTGATACTCTTGCGGGAATAAAAGGCCTGAAAAGTTTGAAAACTTTGATTTTCAAGTCCGACAGCGATTTGGTCACCATAGAAGCTAACGCCTTTGCGGGTTTGTCACATTTGCACAGACTGGATCTGACGCGGGTCACCCTCGAGACTTTACACGACAAGGCGTTCAGCGGACTGTCCTCAGTCACTCATCTCAACTTGACACAAAGCTGGATTTCTACTTTACCACAATACGTGTTTGAAGGACTGTCATCGCTCACTCATCTTGATTTGAGCCAGAACGAGTTGCAGACCTCCCAAGCTCAGCTTCCAGAGACCTTGGACTATCTTGATCTCAGTCACAATAAGTTATACGGAGTCACAGGTCAACCATGTAACTCCTCTATATCATTTAACTTCGGCAGTTTAAAATGGGTGAATCATCTGAATTTGAGTCATAATGAAATTGACCTAGTTCCCATGACTTGTTTCCCCCGGAATATCACTGTGCTTGATTTGCAACACAACAGACTGGAAAGATTCCTTGCCCTCTGCAATATTGAGGGTTTACGGTATCTCGACCTTTCTAACAATGAACTCGATGATTTTTTCGAGTTTTATAGTGATTTTACTATTTGTTGGCAACCAGGCATAGAAACACTTAAGCTGGATAACAACGGTATAACAGAAATAGGAGAAGGGTTACCAGCAATAAGGAGAAGCTTGAAAACGCTGACTCTTTCTCACAACCAAATCCACCGTATCGAAACAGGACAACTGACATGGTCGGACCAGCTGGAACATTTGGATCTCAGTCATAACGAGATCAACACCGTCATGCCATCCGCCTTCCGTGGACTATCGCGGCTACAGTTCCTGGATCTCAGTAACAACAAGATAAAGAATATAACTAAGACAACATTTGAAGGTTTAGGCAACCTTACACATCTAAACCTGGAAGCCAACAGGATACCAGTGATTGGGGACGCCTTTAAGCGTCTGTACGGGTTGAGACACCTGAATCTGAGGAGCAACAGTTTGGCTGTGTTAAATCAAACAACACTGGGTCCTGTTGTCCACCGGTTAGAGACTATCGACATTGCAGACAATCCGTTTCTGTGTGACTGTAATTCAATGTGGTTTGTCGAGTGGGCCCTGGATAAATACGACAGGGTAGCGAACTTCCACAACCCCTATCCTGACTTTGGTCGAGGGTACACATGTTCCCGTCCAGCTGGATTGCGTGGAAGACGTTTGATAGACGGGCTGACGCAGAAACAAAAATCTAACGACAGGCAGGATCCATCAGAACGAAAGTTCTTCGACACAGTCTGTAGTCATGGATTCCGGCCCAACCGCCTCCTGGCTTGTGTGCTCGCCTCTTCGGGCATCTTCGTCGCCATGACGACCATTTTCCTGGTCGACTACCACGTCGGCCGTGTTCAGTACTTGCTGTGGATGTTGGACAAGTGGAGGAGACCGAAGATTGGCGAAGTCAAGAATCAAGAGCCGCACAGATACACGCACGATGCTTTTCTTGCCTACAACAACCGGGACGTCTGGTGGGTTATACATCAAGCGATAGAGAATCTGGAGCCTGACTACAGTCTGGTCATACACGAAAGGGACTTTGCAGTGGGCGCTCCCATTGTGGAAAACATCGCGGATGCCGTGGAAAACAGCCGGAGAACCGTCTGCCTCATCACCAGGAACTTCCTGAAGAGTAAGTGGTGCGAGTACGAGTTCCAGCTGGCCCAGTACCACATGTTTGAGGAGGGGGGAGGGGTGCGTCTCATCCTGGTGTTTCTGGAGAGGATTCCTAACGAAATGCTGAAACAGTTCAACCATCTGAACGCCGTAGTAAAGAGGGACACATACCTGACGTGGCCAGACGACGTGCGGAAAAGGCCGCTGTTCTGGAGGCGGCTGCGAGACGCTCTGGGTGATCCTCTACCCCGGGACCCAGAGCCTCAGCAGCAGGCACAGGGTCCGGAACAGAACGCTCCGGAACGGAACATTCCGGAAGAGCAGGCACGTGTTCTGGAACGGAACATTCCGGAGCAGCAAGAACAGGCTCCAGTAAGGGACATTGTGGAAGTGCAGGTCCATGCCCCCGTGCGGGACATTCCGGAACTGCAAGATGACATTCTATTACCAGATCCAGACGACCAGTGGTTCGGAGATGGGGATGACGTGCCCCTTCTACCGCTGTAGATAAAACTTACCGTGTCACCAGACTGTTATTGTTTTGGAGTGCATATTTTGTGTTGTTATTCAAGAAAATTGTATGTCTTTTGTGCAAAGCCTACTGTACAGCAATATGTAGTTTTAAACTAACTGGATCAGATAGTACGTTTTAGAATTCTCTTGTGCATTATAGTAATTTTAAATTTATTTGTTTACCACCATATTTTTTCATATCACTTGTACTTGAAAGTCTTATTCAGGCATGAGATTGTATTAAGCTTGTCTGATAATGTTGACTACACTTAATTATATGTATATGAATGCCTTTGTTAAATTGGTAACGCTGTTATGTGTATGTGTAGATATACATTGTACAGCACTATGTAGTTTTGGCTAATGATGGTAAGTTGGTGATTTTTTTGTACATTTTTTTGTACATTACTACATTTTTAATAAGTGTATCAATAAAAGTTTCATGAACAATTTTGAATTCGGTGTGATGTCAACTGATAGTTCTTTGTCGTGTGATATGAAGTAATGACTTTGACCGTAAGATTGAAACGGTATCCGTTAACACCGTGGTTAGAATCGTAGAAACATGATTGTACTGTTGTAACAGGGCCTTGAAGGGGGGGGGGTCCCGACAACGCTCTACGCTTAATTCGGAAACCTCCCGATTACGCTTTACGATAAATTCCAAGTGGCTACAACGCATTACGTGGAATTAAAACGGCGAATACGCTCTACGCAAAATGCGCCAATTACGCTCTAAGTTGAATTAGAGCGGTTCTTCTACGCTCTGCGTAGAATTAAAACGGCCGATTACGCTCTACGGAAAAGAGCTTGTGGGCCCCCTTGTATCTTTGGCCATGTAACGTTACTATGCACTGTTATAAATGTTGTGCTGTGTTGGCCCGGCGCCCAGTCGCCTCCCATGGCTACTACCGCCATAGTATGACTCAGGACGAAATAAGAAGTTGCTGAACAATGCAGTATCTTTGGCCAAACTCCAGGAAGATTAGCTACATACTTGATTTTGTACCAATGTCTTGTGTGTCGCTAATGGAGTTTAATAAAGCACACATAAAGCACATGTAACGTTACTATGCACTGTTATAAATGCTGTGTTGTGTTGGCCCGGATCCCAGTCGCCTCCCATGGCTACTACCGCCATAGTATGACTCAGGACGAAATAAGAAGTTGCTGAACAAGGCAGTATCTTTGGCCATGTAACGTTACTATGCACTGTTATAAATGCTGTGCTGTGTTGGCCCGGCGCCCAGTCGCCTCCCATGGCTACTACCGCCATAGTATGTCTCAGGACGAAATAAGAAGTTGCTGAACAAGGCAGTATCTTTGGCCATGTAACGTTACTATGTACTGTAACAGTTATAAATGCTGTGCTGTGTTGGCCCGGCGCCCAGTCGACTCCCATGGCTACTACCGCCCACCTACAGTCGGCTTCAGTGCTCTGTGGTGGGCTGCCATAGTATGAACCCTCAATTAGTTTTCAAGATTTCAAATTTTGACAAATATTCATACCAAAACACACAACTTAAGATTTCAAATGCTGTGTATTGTATGACTCAGGGCAAAATGATATCTTGCTATAAAACAAGGCAGGATCGGGCTTGCATTTCACGGAATTATTTCCTCAAGTGACGTATTTGAGTATTTTCGCAGGGTTAGGTAATCTCCAAGCACATCCGGTGGGGCGAGGGGACTTTCTGTTGGCCGCCTGTATCCATAATTACTCTCTCTCCCATGCATACAAGGAAAACAGAGTGATGGGCTTGGTAGATAATTTATTCAGGTGAGAACTGATTAAAAAAAAACACAAAGAACCAAGCCCGTAGAGTGTGTGAACTGGTAGGCAAGGAGTGGGAGAGTGCAGAGAAGAGAGAGGGGACCAGCCTGGTCTAACGAACTGACAAGGTACTGAATGCATGACCTAAATAAAAACGTTAAGACATGTAGATAAATCGCAATTAGGAGACGCCAGGGACTGCCTAACAAACTGAACCTAAGTGCTAACTACTGTACGTTACATGACAGAGTGACGATCAGTAGGCGCTAGGGAACTGGTTAACAAAACTTAACCTAAGTGCTAACTACTTTAACATAATATAAGTGACGATTAGGAGCCGCCAGGAAAGTAAACTGGTTTAATAACAAACTGAACCTAGGTGTTAACTATTGTACGTTACATAGAAATGAAAGTCGACTAATAACTTCTAAGAAACAAGATGCCCAACGGGGCAAAATAACTATACTAGGTATCTGTAACCTGCGGAAAAGTCTTACGACCCGGGGGGGGGAGGGGTTGTCGGACAGATCTGTGAGACCCAGTTTGATTTTTTGGGAAAGGAGATGACTGAAGGTTTTCCGTTGAGAGAAAGAGGAGTCGAGGTAAACCTCGAAAGCGTCTGAGGACCAATCCCCGAGAAGCTTTATGAGTTGGGGTTCAGCGCCACAGCGCCAAGCAAAGGTGGCACCGCCTCGGCGAGAGCTGTGCCCTGAGTATTGGGCGGCCGAGAGGCCGGCGGCGGTGAGGATTGTTTTGAGGTGTTTTACCAGCGAGTCGTGGGTGAGAGAGACCACCAGTCCGTGTGTCGTGCTCGGAACCAGGAAAGCTGGCGCGGTCGGTGGAGCGCGGATGATGGAGCACATGTGAACCTAGCTATAGGCTTGTCTGGGGCAGAGAGGGTGGCCGGAAATCACCTATGGTGGCGCCGTGAGCTAATTCTGTCCGTATGTGAGTGTTTACATGATCTGAGAGCGGAAGGATGATTAGTCTTGGGGACGGTTGGCCGGGTGGCAGACACATAATTGATATAATTGATGGGAAAACCATACTCTATCAGATCACACAGGGTGTTGTCATGGTAGCCGTCTAGAAGGTGGCGCCAGGCAGAGACGTGAAGTTTAGTTGGCGCTATTTTGACACCTTGGTGATTGGGAAGACCAGATGTCCGCACGGTGTGATGCTACTGACGGAAATCAGCCAAACTTGGACTTGGAGCGTCAACCGGCGAAGTGTCTGTTGCGAACGTTTCGGGTGAAAGGAATGTTTTCTTGCCTTTCTGAGCCGGTTTGCCCACCGATGTCGACAGTTGGGGAAACTTGAAGTCCACAGCGCGTTGTAGTGGCAGGTTTTTCCGTAGTTGGTCCAGAGTGATGTCGTCGGCCCCCAGATCGGTCGGCACAGTGGTAGAGGAGGTGTGCACCACGCCGCCCGGTCCGAGCTGAAGTCGTGTGAGATCTCGATCAAGTGTAGTTACCTCCGGGGTCTTGTTGGCCGTGTAAAGAGCGTTGGACGCTGCCGGTGGTGTAGGACCTGACGCCGTTGTTTCAGACGACGAACGGACTCTTCCGCGCCTGCCCCCCTCCCCCACCGCCGGCCCAGCTCTTCTCACAGACATCTTGCTGTGAAGGTGGGTTTTTAACTTTCTTCTCATTCGTGTGAAACAAGAGTTCCACGATCTCATACCTTCGCCAAATGATGTTAACCCTTGTGGTTGACAAATGATACAATTTTAATCATTGATTTTGTAAGTAAGAGCCCCATTTGCATGGATTGTATCAGTTGATCATATTCTCCACCCAAGACAGCCTTATCTTAACAAAAATGCTATTATAGCACTTCCTCATAAATTATGCAAATGATTTGAATAAATTATGTTTGTTTTGATGTTCATCTTCACTCAACTTCCAAATGTGGCAAGTATGAAATTCCTAGCAGTTACAACTATGAAATAATAAAAATTTGCCATTTTTTATGCATTTTTTATGCACATCCTCATTTACATAATCTATATCCTCAGATGTTTTTTCTCGTTCTCACAAGTGATGTCACAAGTGTTTCATACTTCTATTATCGAACAAAGCAGATTTATAGAATTTCCTCATTAATTATGCAAATTAGCTCCTGATTTGCATAATTGTCATCTGATCATGTCAAGCATCACTTCAACTACCTACATACCAAAAATCACGACAATACGTCAACCGGTTCTTGAGTTATCGTCCTTCAAATTTTTTCAACAAATGCTCCTGCAGTTCCATAACAAGGCGCTAGGGGACCCAAACTCATGTCACTTCTTCCCTACCCCAAGAGCTATCTACCAACCAAAATTCATGACCCTAGCATGTCCAGAACATGAGATATCAAAACCGGAAGTTCAGCTGCAGTGCCTAGGAAAGCCGCAAGGGGGCCCAAAATCTAATCATTTCTAGGTCTCATGAAGACCGACCCACCTACCAAGTTTCATTCCAATCCATCCACTGCTTCTCGAGTTATCTTGCTAAAACCACACACACACACACACACACACACACACACACACACACACACAGACAAACGCTACTGAAAACATAACCTTCTTGGCGAAGGTAATAAAAACACGCTAAACATAGCCCCAAACCCAAACCTCTGCTTGGAGAGTACTATACCAAGGCGGTATAGTCTCACTCTATAATCGCTCTGAAAAGATGTCTGAAAGTCCAGCTATTTGGAGGAAATATATACCTTGTCAGATACAGCTGTGGCGTTATAGAATGATTGATGGATTCTTTAATCCTAACCCTTCTGGCTTATGGCAGGGGTTCCTTAAGCTATTTTGCATTCTCTTTACTTTTAGAACAATGTTGTATGGTTAGGCCACACCGCCTTAATTTTATGGATGGCATCGTCTGAAGACCCCCAAACTAGTGCTCGCGGGCGAATAAAAAAATTCCGACCAAAAATAAAAATGCTACTATACCACAGGAATACAAAGCTGGTATTGTGAATTTGCGACGTATACGACAAGCCGGCTTATGCTGGCTTTTTGCGAAGTTTTGAATCGGCAGTGTACGTACATGTATGTACTTTGATCTGGAGCTTCGGGTGCCGCCATTATGAGTTATCGCCGGCTACCTATTGTCGCTAAATAGCATGGACTACCCAGGCCTAGAGCCAGGCCAGAGCTTCGGAGGAAGACAAAGCTTAAGGATCCCACTTTTTCTGTAATTTGTGGGTTTTGGGGATGTTAAGAGGAGAGTAGTTTTCATTTGTATATGTGTAAAGTTGGGGTAGAATTTGGAGGCTACGTCGAGTTCACTTCGTTTATTGCTATAGAGGGTACAATTTGAGATAAAATGTGTTTCGTCTTCCACCGTATTCAACGTACAATGTTTGCAAGTTCGTTCATACACTTGGAACTTCTTATACCACCCTCTCTCAATTTCGAGAGGGTGTGCACTAATGCGTAACTTACTTATTGTAGAGCGAATGTTAAGATCAACTACGTCCAGGTATTTTTCCATAGAATATGCTGTTTTACATTTTTTGTAGAATCTTAGCTTACCAGAATCAACATCTAACTTGTGGGAAATAGTTTGTAAATACATATCAGAAATTCCTAACCTTAAGTTAACATGGTGCATACAGATAACTTGCCAAACAAAGCAGGATTGTGCGTAGCCCACGGAACTATTTCCGCAGATGACGAGTTTGTCCGTATGGGCCACCGTACTTCCCAAAACGCTTGACAGGCTTGGGGAATACATTTCAGACAGAACGGAACAAGGAAAGGCTGAGTCTGTCCTGTGAGCAAGCCGCAGATCATATACATAGATAAACGGGTCAGAAAAATGTCAGGTTCAGCTTTTTTTTTTTAAATGAATGTGTATTAGGCGTCTGGCCACACTGATTTAATTTTATGGGTGACATCCGCGCGCGCATTGATTTTTGACTGTCGCCCTTTAAAAAAAAAGATCACCTCCACCGAGGCTCTGGCCTGGCTCTAGGCCCGGGTAGTCCATGGTAGTCAGCGACAACACGGAGCCGAGCACCAAGGCTATCGAATTCGAAGCTCCACGACTCAAGTATGTACAGTACCGATTCATAATGCTGCAAAACGCCAGCCGGCTTGTCGTATACGTCGCTAAGTCCTGTCGCGAATTCACAATACCAGCTTTGTATTCCTGTGGTTTAGTAGCATTTTTATTTTTCGCCGGAATTTTTTTTATTCGCCCGCGCGCACTAGTTTGGGGGTCTTCAGAGGATGTCATCCATAAAATTAAGTCGGTGTGGCCTTAGCCTGATTAAATGGCTTCACCGTTGCCGCCCGCCTAACACCCAGCCGCCACTAAAGCCGCAGACGGTAGAGTTTGCGTTACACAGAATAAACATGTTGGTATGTACACCCTCATACATTATGTCAACAACTAAGCCTCCTCTCCTCTTATTTACCAAAAACTGCAGGTGTTCACATCATACTCTCCACCGGTCCGCGCAACGAGACGAACCTGAGAAAAACCCCACCAGACCGACATGGAGTCTAAACCCGCTCCTCTCGCCGTCTGCTTGGCTGTGGTTTCCGTGTTCATCGCCCAACATGGACGGGTTAGAGGACAACTCCCCCCACCTGTGTGTCAGACCTGGAACTCAACAACTGTCGTGTGTAAAGGGGATGGACTGTATCATCCAACCCGTGCGCCTCTAACCCAAGTACCTCCCGGCATCCCCGAGTCTGTCATCATAATGGATCTCAGTAAGAACAACATAACTATACTGTATAACGGCTCGTTTAGTGGGTTAAGAAACCTGAGATCCTTAGATCTGTCTGATAATCCTATACTGACTATCGAGGTCGGTGCGTTTGCAAGGTTGGTAAAATTACAAGTTCTAGATATTGGTTATTCCTATTTAGGAAGAAATGCACAAATGTATCTTCTTCATAATAGAATATTTCAAGATCTGCGAAACCTGAACTATCTGGCCGTGAGGACTTACACCGATAGAGTCGCCAGTGAGGGAGTGTTCACGGGATTATCTAAACTCAGGACTTTGGTATTTGGCGTGAAAAATATCAGCAATTTACCCGATCATACTTTTTATCCTTTGACTTCATTGGAAAGTCTAGAGATATCGGAACTCATCGATGACATAGAAGAGGACCTAAATACCACCATGAGAATTGTCCACAGCGGAAGTGGGTTCTTACAACGACGCCTGCTGTGGGCACCGCTGAACAACCTTACAAGATTGACTCTGAACAATCTACCAAGAGTCAGTGACTTCTACTTTGGACCAGTATTCATAAATATGTCTAAATTAGAGACTATAGTAATATATCAAGCTTCCGTTTCCCTGAATACTCAACTGTGCCGGCCGTTATTACCGACTCTGAAACATTTAAGCACTTTCGCTCGGATAGCTCCCGGCCTGCTGAAATCACTCACACATCTGCAGACGCTGGACTTCGACGCTTTTGCACATCCCGCCAATATGGACGTTCTGCCTGAACTCCGACACACGCAGATTCAGGAGTTGTCATTAGCCGGGCTGGAACCGGAAACGGACGAATTAACATCTGATACTCTTGCGGGAATAAATGGCCTGAAAAGTTTGAAAAGTTTGATTTTTCACCTCGGCTATTTTAACGCCATAGAAGCTAACGCCTTTGCGGGTTTGTCACATTTGCTAAGGCCGGATCTGACGCAGGGCGCCTTCGAGACGTTAACTTTACACGATAAGGCGTTCAGCGGACTGTCCTCACTCACTCATCTCAACTTGACACAAAGCGTGATTCCTACTTTACCACAATACGTGTTTGAAGGACTGTCCTCGCTCACTCATCTTAACTTGACACAAAACAGGATTTCTACTTTACCACAATACGTGTTTGAAGGACTGTCCTCGCTTACTCATCTTGATTTGAGCCAGAACGACTTGGAAACCTCCCACGCTCAGCTTCCAGAGACCTTGGACTATCTTGATCTCAGTCACAATAAGTTAAACAACAGAGACAAGGGTCAATCTTCATGTTTCTACGCTATATCATTTAACTTCAGTGGTTTAAAAAGTGTGAATTATCTCAATTTGAGTCATAATGAAATTGAAGATGTTCCCGTCGATTGTTTCCCCCGGAATATCACTGTGCTTGATTTGCAGCACAACAGACTAGATGCATTTTCTTACCTCTGCTATATTGAGGGTTTACGGTATCTCGACCTTTCTAACAATGAACTCAATGATATTTTCAATGATCATTTTTACTATAATTGTGATTATAATTATGATTATGATTATGGTAATCAGTCAATGACTGATTATGATTATGCTAATCAGTCAATGACTCGTGGGCAACCAGGCATAGAAACACTTAGGTTGGATAACAACGGTATAACAGATATACAAAAAGGATTCCCAGAAGAAATAAAGAGAAAATTGAAAACGCTGACTCTTTCTCACAACCAAATCCACCGTATCGAAACAGGACAACTGACAAGGTCGGACCAGCTGGAACATTTGGATCTGAGTCATAACGAGATCAACACCGTCATGCCATCCGCCTTCCGTGGACTATCGCGGCTACAGTTCCTGGATCTCAGTAACAACAAGATAAAGAATATAACTAAGTCAACATTTGAAGGTTTAGGCAACCTTGCACATCTAAACCTGGAAGCCAACAGGATAGCAGTGATTGGGGGCGCCTTTCAGCGTCTGTACGGGTTGAGACACCTAAATCTGAGGAGCAACAGTTTGGCTGTGTTAAATCAAACAACATTGGGTCCTGTTGTCTCCTGGTTAGAGACTATCGACATTGCAGACAACCCGTTTCTGTGTGACTGCAACTTAATGTGGTTTGCTGAGTGTGCCCTGGATAAATACGACAGGGTAGCGAACTTCCACAACCCCTATCCTGACGTCGGTCGAGGGTACACATGTTCCCGTCCAGCTGGATTGCGTGGAAGACGATTGATAGACGGGCTGACGCAGATACAACACTCTAACAACAGACAGGATCCATCAGAACGAAAGTTTTTCGACATAGTCTGTAGTCATGGATTCCGGCCCAACCGCCTTCTGGCTTGTGTGCTCGCCTCTTCTGGCATCTTCGTCGCCATGACGACCATTTTCCTGGTCGACTACCACGTCGGCCGTGTTCAGTACTACCTGTGGATGTTGGACAAGTGGAGGAGACCGAAGATTGGCGAAGTAAAGAACAAAGAGCCGCACAGATACACGCACGATGCTTTTCTTGCCTACAACAACCGGGACGTCGGCTGGGTTATACATCAAGCGATAGAGAATCTGGAACCTGACTACAGTCTGGTCATACACGAAAGGGACTTTGCAGTGGGCGCTCCCATTGTGGAAAACATCGCGGATGCCGTGGAAAACAGCCGGAGAACCGTCTGCCTCATCACCAGGAACTTCCTGAAGAGTAAGTGGTGCGAGTACGAGTTCCAGCTGGCCCAGTACCACATGTTTGAGGAGGGGGGAGGGGTGCGTCTCATCCTGGTGTTTCTGGAGAGGATTCCTAACGAAATGCTGAAACAGTTCCGCCATCTGAACGCCGTAGTAAAGAGGGACACGTACCTGATGTGGCCAGACGACGTGCGGAAAAGGCCGCTGTTCTGGAGGCGGCTGCGAGACGCTCTGGGCGATCCTCTACCCCGGGACCCAGAGCCTCAGCAGCAGGTACAGGGTCCGGAACAGAACGCTCCGGAAAGGAACATTCCGGAAGACCCGGTACGGAACATTCCGGAAGACCCGGTACGGAACATTCCGGAAGACCCGGTACGGAACATTCCGGAACAGCAAGAACTGGCCCAAATAAGAAACGTTGTGGAAGTGCAGGTCCATGCCCCCATGCGGGACATTCCGGAACTGCAAGATGAAATTCTATTACCAGATCCAGACGACCAGTGGTTTGGAGATGGGGATGACGTGCCCCTTCTACCGCTGTAGATAAAACTAACCGTGTCACCAGACTGTTATTGTTTTGGAGTGCATATTTTGTGTTGTTATTCAAGAAAGTTTTTTCGTTTTTGTGTTAAGTCTACTTTACAGCAATATGTAGTTTTAAACTGTATCAAAATAGTAT
>NW_017804209.1:1021171-1046356 GCF_001625305.1 Branchiostoma belcheri
GCTCTGGGCGATCCTCTACCCCGGGACCCAGAGCCTCAGCAGCAGGTACAGGGTCCGGAACAGAACGCTCCGGAAAGGAACATTCCGGAAGACCCGGTACGGAACATTCCGGAAGACCCGGTACGGAACATTCCGGAAGACCCGGTACGGAACATTCCGGAACAGCAAGAACTGGCCCAAATAAGAAACGTTGTGGAAGTGCAGGTTCATGCCCCCATGCGGGACATTCCGGAACTGCAAGATGAAATTCTATTACCAGATCCAGACGACCAGTGGTTTGGAGATGGGGATGACGTGCCCCTTCTACCGCTGTAGATAAAACTAACCGTGTCACCAGACTGTTATTGTTTTGGAGTGCATATTTTGTGTTGTTATTCAAGAAAGTTTTTTCTTTTTTGTGTTAAGTCTACTTTACAGCAATATGTAGTTTTAAACTGTATCAAATAGTATGTTTTATGGTATGGTATTACCACTATGGTAATTTTGAATTTGTTCGTTTACCACCATATCTTTTCATATCACTTGGACTTGAAAGTATCATTCAGGAATGAGATAGCATTAAGCTTGTCTGATAATGTTGAGTACAATTAATTATATGTATGAATGCCTTTGTTAAATTGGTAACGCTGTTATGTGTGTGTGTAGATATACATTGTACAGCACTGTGTAGTTTTAGCTAAGTTGATTTTTCTGTATAATCTTGAGTGATTTCTCATCTTTTAACATTGTACCATGCCGACTATTGCACTGTGTTGTTATGTTTGTTCACATTATTAAAGTATAAGTAAGACCTTTAAGAATACTGTCATGAAAGTTCATCTGTGCTGGTAGTTACATGTTTAAGTTAAAACTTTTGTTCCAACACAAAGAAGGTCTCTCATCACCTAGAGCCTTGTTTTCTGATAGACAGCCTAGTCAACAGGGCCGATCGGATAATGTATAGAATCTTGCCGGCTGGTTACGAACTTGCAACAAAAAGATATGCTTGGAGCAAGCAAAGAGCAAGGAATGTCCTTTCTTGGAGATTATTAGCTGGCTCCTTTCAACTTTTCTAACTATGATCGGGCCCCTTTTTCGATCATTTCGAACACACCAGCTTCTGTATCTGTATAGCCGGTATAACCGCCCTTCGGCGTAACACACCAACTTCTGTATCTGTATAGCCAGTATAACCACCCTTCAGCGTAACACACCAGCTTCCGTATCTGTATAGCCGGTATAACCGCCCTTTGGCGTAACACACCGGCTTCTGTATCGGTATAGCCGGTATAACCGCCCTTCGGCGTAACACACCAGCTTCTGTCTAGCCCTTTAGCGTAACACACTAGCTTCTGTATCTGTATAGCCGGTATAACCGCCCTTCGGCGTAACACACCAGCTTCTGTATCTGTATAGCCGGTATAACCACCCTTCGGCGTAACACACCAGGCCAGTAGATGATTGTGTAGAGCGGATGAAAGCTAAAAAGGCTGACACTCAGGCTAAGCTTATCCCCCTACACCACCCTATCCCCCGACTCCAGCCATACGTCAGGAAATGTTCATTACATAAAGGTAAAGGAATGTCCAAGCCTCCATATGGCCGTACTTCAAGGCCACTTCAAGGTTGGTTAACCACCTAAATGGTATCACCTAAATGGCATTACCACCTGAATTGTATTACCACTCACCTGGGTTACGGGTTACCGGGTAGAACTGTAACAGCAACTCTTCTCCCTGAGTCAGAAACATCAAAATTGAGACCAGCCCAATTTCTCACAAGTAGTGAGGACTAACTGACCCAATAGGAGAAGCAGGGGTTACGAGGCTGGTCGGGTGGTTTGTAGATAAAGTGGTTTGTAGATAGTAGAATTTGGTAAAACAAATAGGGTCAATGGATTTGCCCAAGGAATAACTTCCTTGGTGCGCCGTTATGCACGGGGTTTCATTTCCCTCTCGCAAATGAAATCTACGGGGGCCAAACTCCCCTGGCCTGAGTACCATCCTTGCTGTCAGAAAAATAATAAAATCATTGTTATAGTACTTTTCTTTAGAAATGGAACATAATCATAGTTTATGCTGACATTCTACTTATTGTATCTTTCAGTGTATATTGTGCACCTATATTTTTTCGCGCATCTAATTTTTTAGGTTGGGTGCACCAGTCCACCTATTCCCAAAAATGAATTTCGAGCCCTGAGATGTCACCGAAAATAAACCACTGCGAATATTTCAAGACTTACGATGTTCAGTAGACCGGCAACCGCTGCGACAGACGTCACACGTACCGTAAATTGACCGAGTTTTGTTTAAACAATGAACAACAACAGTGTTTTGTTATTCACTCTAGCTGAGAGAAGACTTCACAGTAAATATAAACACAAATACAAATTATAAACACATGTACATACAGGGCGTACACAGACTCAGCGTATACTAGTGTAACAGCGAGTATATAGGCGTCATTAACTACCCGCCCAATGGATCCTGGATCTTTTGGCGGAATGGTTTGTGCGCTGGTTGTGAGCTGACACGCCGCACGAGCGGCGCGGGTTCGATTCCCGGGGGTCAGAGTCAGCCTTCGAAGTTACTCCTTTCTCTGTGTTACATTGGTATCAGAAGTGGCCCTGCGAGATATGGCCGAGTGTGCCCACAGGGAAACGAACTAGGGAGATTCGAGGGCGAATCTCAGAGATCGAAGAGAGGGAGTAGTGTAACAGCGAGTATATAGGCGTCACTATCTATCCGCCCAAGGGATCCTGGATTTTTTGGGTGAATCGGTTTGTGCGCTGCTTGTGAGCTGACACGCCGCGCGAGCAGCGCGGGTTCGATTCCCGGGGGTCAGAGTCAACCTTCGAGTTACTCCTTTCTCTCATGTGTTACACTTGTAGTAGAATATGGGGCAGTCTGTTTACACGAGCGTACCTTCACGTACCTGACACCTGCGATGCATAACAAGGAAACGCGTCGATTTCAGTGCCCCTTTGTCCCAGATCTTACCCATGACGTTTGCCGCTTACGTAAGTTACCTTGTGAGCAGGCTTGAGAGCAGGCCGCAGACAGACGGGTGGTTCAGACGACAGACCCTAATCGCCATCCCTTCCCCACAGATCTTCTCACAGGCATCTTGCCGTCAAGGTGGGTAAAAAACTACTTTATATAACTCGTTTAGTCCTTGTAAAAGGTATTAAAGGCGTCTATGTATAGTGGGGCGGGTGAAGGGTGGTGGTGCACCGGACCGTGTATTAACAAGGCCGTACCGTCTCACTCTGTACTCTGCAAATAAAAGTCACAAACTGACCAGATTTAGACAATTAATAGAAAAATAACTATACATTCTGTCATTTTAGCACAGTAGTCCAGAAAACAGAATCACTCTGCCTGAAAACAGCCAACTAGAAACATCTAGCTCTTAGGGGGAAACACCGTGTCAGATACGGCTGTGACATTATACAATGCATTGGTGTTGGTGTTGAAACAACCCTTCTGGCAGGGGCCCCTTTTTAGAAGCGCGTTACATGGTTGAATCACCACAGTCAATCTGACAACTTGTTTTCTCCACCCTTCTCGGTTTTCTGTTTTTCTTAACGTTCCACTTAGTGTCCTGCCAGTCCATTATCCGTTATTACCTTCGCCAAGGAGGTTATGTTTTCAGTAGCGTTTGTCCGTTTGTCTGTCTGTCTGTGAACAGCATAACTCAAGAAGCTTCATATGCATTGTCATGTTAGGTGGGTAGGTCTTTTTGAGACCTACAAATGATTAGATATTGGGCTCCCTGGTGGCTTTTGTTGGTACTGCAGCAGAACTTCCGGTTTTGATATCTCGCGATCTGGACATGCTAGGGTCACGAATTTTGGTTGGTAGATAGCTCTTGGGGTAGGGAAGAAGTGACATTAGGTTTGGTCCCCCTAGAAGTATGTACAGAACTGCAGGAGCGTTTGTTGAAAAATATTGAAGAAGGATAGCTCAAGAGCTGGTTGACGGATTGTAGTGTTTTTGGTATGTAGGTAGCTGAAGTGATACTTGACATGATCAGATGACAATTATGCAAATCAGTAGCTAATTTGCATAATAAAGGAGGAAATTCTATAAATCTGCTTCGTTCGATGATAGGACTATGAAACACTTGTGACATGTAATTGAGAACGAGAAAAACATCTGAGGATATATATTACGTAGATGAAGACCTAATTTGCATAATTAATGAAAAATTGTTATAATGTTTAAGTTGTAACTGCTGGGAATTTCATACTTGCCGCATTTGGAAGTTAAGTGAAGGTGAACATCAATAAAGATAATTTATTCAAATTATGACCTCATTTGCATAATTTATGAGGAAGTGCTAGAATAGCCTTTTTTGTTAAGATAAGTCTGTCATTAGGTGGAGAATATGATCAACTGATGTAATCCATGCAAATGAGGCTCTTATTTCCAAAATCAATTATCAAAATGGTATTATTCCTCAACCGGGAGGGTTAACATCATTTGGCGAAGGTCTGAGATCGTGGAACTCTTGTTATTCTCATCTTTTCCGTCCCCAACACTTTTCCCTCCCTGGACTGTTCCTGTTGACCGACAGTTTTGAGTAGTCCCAATGACCGTGACACCTGACCATGCCACGTCAGTTTCCTTTCCTTTGCGGAATTTTGTTTAGGTCACAGCAAGTAATTTTTATGGATGACATCAGGGCGAGCATTTTCGACTGATTTTGGAAGAAAAAAAACAAGAAATTTTGTTGCCCTCTGTCAGTGGTCAACATGTCGAAAATGGGCAAAGATGTGTGCCGCCATGCCGGAACGTGGATGGCAGATAAATATGAAAAGAGGATACAAGACAAGGCTGATTTGATGCAGTGATGTATCGATGCTGTGTATATGTCATGGTCCCACTGAATCAAAACCATTTGTATAAAGATTGTCTGATTGAAAACTTGTAAACTCAGCATAATATAGATATCATTTCTTGTTTAACAAGTTTATAATGTCAAAATTTGAAAATGTAGGAATCTTGTTTTTTTGGCCTGCCTTGTTTTGTTTTCGCCCTATCGCATAGATTTGGAGGCTGCAGAGGATGTCATCCATAAAATTTACTTGCTGTTACCTTACGGAAACTGAAGTGGTACGTCCAGAATAATTTCAATCATTGCATATAATGGACATACACATATACGTGTATGCCTCATGCATTATGTCAATTTAAGCCCCCCTCCCCTTATTTACCATAAACTTCAGGTGTTCATATCATACTCTCCACCGGTCCGCGCAACGAGACGAACCTGAGAAAAACGCCACCAGACCGACATGGAGTCTAAACCCGCTCCTCTCGCCGTCTGCTTGGCTGTGGTTTCCGTGTTCATCGCCCAACATGGACGGGTTAGAGGACAACTCCCCCCACCTGTGTGTCAGACCTGGAACTCAACAACTGTCGTGTGTAAAGGGGGTGGATCCGGACCGGTTCTTCCAACCCGAGCGCGTCTAACCCAAGTACCTCCCGGCATCCCTGAGTCTGTCATCACGGTGGATCTCTGTTGCAACAACATAACTATACTGTATAACGGCTCGTTTAGTGGGTTAAGAAACCTGAGATCCTTAGACCTGTCTGATAATCCAATAGAGACTATCGAGGTCGGTGCGTTTGCAAAGTTAGAAAAATTACAAGTTCTTGATATTGATAAGTCGTATTTGTATTTCGGAACGGCGACACAAACGTATCCTCTTCATAATGGAATGTTCCAAGATCTGCGAAACCTGAACTATCTGGCCGTGGAGACTCACACCGATACAGTCGCCAGCGAGGGAGTGTTCACGGGGTTATCTAAACTCAGGACTTTGGTACTCGACGTGAAAAATATCACCAATTTACCCGATCATATTTTTTATCCTTTGACCTCATTGGAAAGTCTACAGATACGGGAAGTCGGCTATAACTTCGAACCTGAGGACCTAAATACCACCATGAGAAGGGTCCGCAGCGGAAGCGGATTCTTACAACGACGCCTGCTGTGGGCACCGCTGCACAACCTTAAAACATTAATCTTGGGTCTCACCATCAATTCAATACCAAGAGCCAATGACGCCTACTTTGGACCTGTATTTATGAATATATCTAGATTAGAGACTATAGAAATATATTTACCTCATTATTATACCCTCAATGCTCAAATGTTCCGGCCTATATTACCGACTGTGAAACATTTACGCACCGAGGCTGCGATAGCTCCCGGCCTGCTGACGTCACTCATACATCTGCAGACGCTGGACTTCGACAACAGTGTTTCATATCCGTATTTCACCATTTTTGACGTTCTGCCTGAACTCCGACACACGCAGATTCAGGAGTTGTCATTAGACTGGCTGGAACCGGAAACGTACATATTAACATCTGACACTCTTGCGGGAATAAAAGGCCTGAAAAGTTTGAAAAGTTTGATTTTTCACCTCGGCTATTTTAACGCCATAGAAGCTAACGCCTTTGCGGGTTTGTCACATTTACAAAGGCTGGATCTGACGCAGGGCGCCTTCGAGACGTTAACTTTACACGACAAGGCGTTCAGCGGACTGTCCTCAGTCACTCATCTTAACTTGACACAAAACGGGATTCCTACTTTACCACAATACGTGTTTGAAGGACTGTCCTCAGTCACTCATCTCAACTTGGCACAAAACTTGATTTCTACTTTACCACAATACGTGTTCGAAGGACTGTCCTCGCTCACTCATCTTGATTTGAGCCAGAACGAGTTGAAGACCTCCCACGCTCAGCTTCCAGAGACCTTGGACTATCTTGATCTCAGTCACAATAAGTTAAACAACAACAAAGGCACAGGTCAACCACCATGTTACAACCCTATATCATTTAGCTTCAGTGGTTTAAAAAGCGTGAATCATCTGAATTTGAGTCATAATGAAATTGAAGATGTTGTCGTCGCTTGTCTCCCTTGGAATATTACTGTGCTTGATTTGCAACACAACAGACTGGGAACATCCCCTGACCTCTGCCATATTGAGGGTTTACGGTATCTCGACCTTTCTAACAATGAAATCAATGATTTTTTCAATGATGATTTTTACTATAATTGTGATTATAATTATGATTATAATTATGATAATGGTAATCAGTCAATGACTCGTGGGCAACCAGTCATACAAACACTTAGGTTGGATAACAACGGTATAACAGATATACAAAAAGGATTCCCAGAAGAAATAAAGAGAAGATTGAAAACGCTGACTCTTTCTCACAACCAAATCCAGCGTATCGAAACAGGACAACTGACATGGTCGGACCAGCTGGAACATTTGGATCTGAGTCATAACGAGATCAACACCGTCATGCCATCCGCCTTCCGTGGACTATCGCGGCTACAGTTCCTGGATCTCAGTAACAACAAGATAAAGAATATAACTAAGTCAACATTTGAAGGTTTAGGCAACCTTACACATCTAAACCTGGAAGCCAACAGGATAGCAGTGATTGGGGACGCTTTTCAGCGTCTGTACGGGTTGAGACACCTAAATCTGAGGAACAACTGGTTAACTGTTTTAAATCAAACAACACTGGGTCCTGTTCTAATCTGGTTAGAGACTATCAACATTGCAGACAACCCGTTTCTGTGTGACTGTAAGTTAATGTGGTTTGTCGAGTGGGCCCTTGATAAATACGACAGGGTAGCGAACTTCCACAACCCCTATCCTGACTTCCTTCGAGGGTACACATGTTCCCGTCCACCTGGATTGCGTGGAAGACGTTTGATAGACGGGCTGACGAAGAAACAACAATCTAAGGACAGACAGGATCCATCAGAACGAAAGTTTTTCGACATAGTCTGTAGTCATGGATTCCGGCCCAACCGCCTCCTGGCTTGTGTGCTCGCCTCTTCGGGCATCTTCGTCGCAATGACGACCATTTTCCTGGTCGACTACCACATCGGCCGTGTTCAGTACTACCTGTGGATGTTGGACAAGTGGAGGAGACCGAAGATTGGCGAAGTAAAGAACCAAGAGCCGCACAGATACACGCACGATGCCTTTCTTGCCTACAACAACCGGGACGTCGGCTGGGTTATACATCAAGCGATAGGGAATCTGGAACCTGACTACAGTCTGGTCATACACGAAAGGGACTTTGCAGTGGGCGCTCCCATTGTGGAAAACATCGCGGATGCCGTTGAAAACAGCCGGAGAACCGTCTGCCTCATCACCAGGAACTTCCTGAAGAGTAAGTGGTGCGAGTACGAGTTCCAGCTGGCCCAGTACCACATGTTTGAGGAGGGGGAGGGAGGCGTCTCATCCTGGTGTTTCTGGAGAGGATTCCTAACGAAATGCTGAAACAGTTCCGCCATCTTAACGCCGTAGTAAAGAGAGACACGTACCTGATGTGGCCAGACGACGTGCGGAAAAGGCCGCTGTTCTGGAGGCGGCTGCGAGACGCTCTGGGCGATCCTCTACCCCGGGACCCAGAGCCTCAGCAGCAGGTACAGGGTCCGGAACAGAACGCCCCGGAACGGAACATTCCGGAAGAGCCGGTACGGAACATTCCGGAGCAGCTAGGACAGGCCCAAGTAAGAAACGTTGTGGAAGTGCAGGTCCATGCCCCCATGCGGGACATTCCGGAACTGCAAGATGAAATTCTATTACCAGATCCAGACGACCAGTGGTTCGGAGATGGGGATGACGTGCCCCTTCTACCGCTGTAGATAAAACTTAACCGTGTCACCAGACTGTTATTGCTTGGGAGTGCATATTTTGTGTTGTTATTCAAGAAAATTGTATCTCTTTTGTGATAAGTCTACTGTACAGAAATATGTAGTTTTAAACTAACAGGATTAGATAGTAAGTTTTAGAAGTTTTTGTGCACTATGGTCATTTTAAATGTATTTGTTTACCACCATATCTTTTCATATCACTTGTACTTGAAAGTAGCATTCAGGCATGAGATTGTCTGATAATATTGACTACAATTAATCATATGTATATGAATGCCTTTGTTAAACTTTGTTAACGCTGTTATGTGTGTGTGTAGATATACACTGTACAGCACTGTGTAGTTTTGGCTAATGATGGTAAGTTGGTGATTTTTTTGTACATTTTTTTGTACATTACTACATTTTTAATAAGTGTATCAATAAAAGTTTCATGAACAATTTTGAATTCGGTGTGATGTCAACTGATAGTTCTTTGTCGTGAGATATGAAGTAATGACTTTGACCGTAAGATTGAAACGGTATCCGTTAACACCGTGGTTAGAATCGTAGAAACATGATTGTACTGTTGTATGAGGGCCTTGAAGGTGGGGGGGGGGCGTTTCCGACAACGCTCTACGCTTAATTCGGAAACCTCCCGATTACGCTTTACGATAAATTCCAAGTGGCTACAACGCATTACGTGGAATTAAAACGGCGAATACGCTCTACGCAAAATGCGCCAATTACGCTCTAAGTTGAATTAGAGCGGTCCTTCTACGCTCTACGTAGAATTAAAACAACCGATTATCACGCTCTACGGAAAAGGGCTTGCGGGCCCCCTTGTATCTTTGGCCATGTAACGTCACTATGCACTGTTATAAATGCTGTGTTGTGTTGGCCCGGCGCCCAGTCGCCTCCCTTGGCTACTACCGCCATAGTATGACTCAGGACGAAATAAGAAGTTGCTGAACAAGGCAGTATCTTTGGCCATATAACGTTACTATGCACTGTAACAGTTATAAATGCTGTGCTGTGTTGGCCCGGCGCCCAGTCGACTCCCATGGCTACTACCGCCCACCTACAGTCGGCTTCAGTGCTCTGTGGTGGGCTGCCATAGTATGAACCCTCAATTTAGTTTTCAAGATTTCAAATTTTGACAAATATTCATACCAAAACACACAACTTAAGATTTCAAATGCTCAGTGTATTGTATGACAGGGCGAAATGATAACTTGCTAAACAAGGCAGGATCGGGCTTGTATTTCACGGAATTATTTCCTCAAGTGACGTATTTGAGTATTTTGGAAGGGTTAGGCATCCGGTGGGGCAAGGGGACTTTCTGTTGGCCGCCTGTATCCATGATTGGCCGCCCCATGATTAGTTCCAGACACGTTATCGCTTCATGTCAGACAGAACGGAACAAGGAAATCCTGTGCCTTTCTTGTGAGCAGGCCGCAAATAGACGGGCGTTTCATGCTCTACATGTACAGCCTTAGCTTAGTTTAGGCTCCGGCTTTGTTTTGAGTCTTCCTTTTGTGTACCAGTATCCCTTGTTCTTTTTTTTACTGTCCTGCTAATTTGCTTCCGCCAGAAGATCTGCTTGGAAATTAGTTGTTTCAGACGACGAACTCTTCCGCGCCTGCACCCCCCCCCCCACCCCACCGCCGGTCCAGCTCTTCTCACCGTCTTGCTGTGAAGGTGGGTTTTCAACTTTCTTTTCATTCGTGTACGTATATTTAAATGATTGTGGATGGAAAGCATGACAGACACCAGGCCCTATACCAATACTCCCCAAGCAGAGGTTTGGGTTTGGGGTTATGCTTAGCGTGTTTTTAGGCTTTTTATCTGGGTTTCTCACCAGGTGGGGAAAATTCGGTTCAACCCCGATAAAAAAGCCTAAAAACACGCTAAACATAGCCCCAAACCCAAACCTCTGCTTGGAGAGTACTATACCAAGGCGGTATAGTCTCACTGACTCTATAATCGCTCTGAAAAGATGTTTGAAAGTCCAGCTATTTGGAGGAAATATATAATATGTCAGATACAGCTGTGGCGTTATAGAATAATTGATGGATTCTTTAATCCCAACCCTTCTGGCTTATAGCAGGAGCTCATTAAGCTATTTTGTATTCTCATTACTTTTAGAACCATGTTGTATGGTTAAAAATTAGGGTCAGCTGATCAGCAGAATTTCATCTTCTTGCTAAAATAAACACATATCTACAAATTTCACACATTATGTCGATTCCAGTCAGTTATGTCAATATATTTTACAGTCAGTTATGTCAATATATTTCACAGTCAGTTATGTCAATATATTTCACAGTCAGTTATGTCAATATATTTCACAGTCAGTTATGTCAATATATTTCACAGTCAGTTATGTCAGTATATTTTACAGTCAGTTATGTCAGTATATTTTACAGTCAGTTATGTCAATATATTTCACAGTCAGTTATGTCAATATATTTCACAGTCAGTTATGTCAATATATTTCACAGTCAGTTATGTCAGTATATTTTACAGTCAGTTATGTCAGTATATTTTACAGTCAGTTATGTCAGTATATTTTACAGTCAGTTATGTCAGTATATTTTACAGTCAGTTATGTCAGTATATTTTATAGCTACCTTGCATCATGTAGACTTAATTAGTTATTTTATACTCTGTTTCAATGTTCTTTTATGTTTTGCAATTTGCAATTAGTCCCGGGCACGAATTTGCAATAAATTGTTCATATATTCTGTGCTAGTGATCCTTCCAAAAAACCTGAAAACTGTCAAGACAAATCGTCTCGCTTTTGGGGACCCGTTTTGGGGGGAAATGCCGTTTTAGATATATGACTGAGACGTTATAGAATTGACGTTGGTATCGTGACCACTGGCAATTCCTCTGTGAGAAGGCTTGTGGTTGAGGATCAGGGAATGGGCCAAGGCAGATCAGAATGATTTCTCCCCCCCCCCCAAACATCTGTCCCCTGGTCTAATTTTTAGACAAGATTTCAGTCGACTTCAAGGGCCGATACCCGCAACAACTATTGGCTAGTGTTCTGTAGTCAACCGCCAGAATATGAACTTTGGAACACAGGTTGCCACTATGGATGACTTTTCAAGATATCAAATGCTTTCTTGTATGACTGGACGAAATAATACAATTATTTTATTGCAAATTCATGCCCGAGCGCTAATTGCAGGAACAGAAGAAACATTTGCAACAAAAACAGACAATTTGTACACCGAGAACTGCTGATAACTCCTAAGAAACTACAAGTAAAAACTACTGGGTTTGAGTTCTTTTTTGAAGACAGAGGAAGACAAAGGATCCCACTTTTTCTGTAATTTGTGAGTTTTCGGATGTTAAGAGGAGAGTAGTTTTCATTTGTATATGTGTGAAAGTTGAGGTAGAATTTTGAGGCTACGTTAAAGAGTTCATTTCGTTCATTGCTATAGACTAGAGGGTACAATTTGAGATAAAATGCGTTTCGTCTTCCACGTATTCAACGTACAATGTTTGCAAATTTGTTCATACCATTTGAACTTCTTATACCGCCCTCTCTCAATTTCGAGAGGGTGTGCACTAATGCGTAATTTACTTATTGTAGAGCAAATGTTAAGATCAACTAACTCCAGGTATTTTTCCATAGAATATGCTGTTTTACATTTTTGGTAAAACCTAAGCTTACCAGAATCAACATAACTTGTGGAAAATAGTTTGTACATACATATCAGAAATTCTCAACCTTAGCAAGAATGGTGCATGCAGATAACTTGCTAAACAAAGCAGGATTGTGCGTAGCCCACGGAACTATTTCCGCAGATGACGTTTGTCCGTATGGGCCACCGTACTTCCCAAAACGCTTGACAGGCTTGGGGAATACATTTCAGACAGAACGGAACAAGGAAAGGCTGAGTCTGTCTTGTGAGCAAGCCGCAGATCATATACATAGATAAACGGGTCAGAAAAATGTCAGGTTCAGCTTTTTTTTTTGTAAATGAATGTGTATTAGGCCACACTGATTTAATTTTATTGATGACATCCGCGCGCGCATTGATTTTTGACTGTCGCCCTTTAAAAAAAAGATCACCTCCACCGAGGCTCTGGCCTGGCTCTAGGCCTGGGTAGTCCATGGTAGTCAGCGACAACACGGAGCCGAGCACCAAGGCTATCGAATTCGAAGCTCCACGACTCAAGTATGTACAGTACCGATTCATAATGCTGCAAAACGCCAGTTAGTGCCGGCTTGTCGTATACGTCGCTAAGTCCTGTCGCGAATTCACAATACCAGCTTTGTATTCCTGTGGTTTAGTAGCATTTTTATTTTTCGCCGGAATTTTTTTTTATTCGCCCGCGCGCACTAGTTTGGGGGTCTTCAGAGGATGTCATCCATAAAATTAAGTCGGTGTGGCCTTAGCCTGATTAAATGGCTTCACCGTTGCCGCCCGCCTAACACCCAGCCGCCACTAAAGCCGCAGACGGTAGAGTTTGCGTTACACAGAATAAACATGTTGGTATGTACACCCTCATACATTATGTCAACAACTAAGCCTCCTCTCCTCTTATGTACCATAAACTTCAGGTGTTCACATCATACTCCCCACCGGTCCGCGCAACGAGACGAACCTGAGAAAAACGCCACCAGACCGACATGGAGTCTAAACCCGCTCCTCTCGCCGTCTGCTTGGCTGTGGTTTCCGTGTTCATCGCCCAACATGGACGGGTTAGAGGACAACTCTCCCCACCTGTGTGTCAGACCTGGAACTCAACAACTGTCGTGTGTAAAGGGGATCCGGACTGGCCGTATACTCAAACCTGTGCGCCTCTAACCCGAGTACCTCCCGGCATCCCCGAGTCTGTCATCACGGTGGATCTCAGTAAGAACAACATAACTATACTGTATAACGGCTCGTTTAGTGGGTTAAGAAACCTGAGATCCTTAGACCTGTCTTATAATCCTATACAGGTTATAGAGGTCGGTAAGTTTGCAAAGTTGGAAAAATTACAACGTCTAGATATTGGTCATTCGTATTTAAGAAATGAACAAATGTATCCTCTTCATAATGGAATGTTCCAAGATCTGCGAAACCGTAACTATCTGGCCGTGGAGACTCACACAGATACAGTCGCCAGTGAGGGAGTGTTCACGGGGTTATCTAAACTCAGGCATTTACGACTCGGCTTGAAAAATATCACCAATTTACCCGATCATATTTTTGATCCTTTGACTTCATTGGAAAGTCTAGAGATAGAGGAACTCAGCGATGACTCCGAACCTGAAGACCTAAATACCACCATGAGAAGAGTCCACAGCGGAAGTGGGTTCTTACAACGACGCCTGCTGTGGGCACCGCTGAACAACCTTACAACATTGACTCTGTATAATCTACCAAGAGTCAGTGACTTCTACTTTGGACCTGTATTTACAAATATGTCTAGATTAGAGACTATAGAAATACATAGACTTTCTTATTATACCCTCAATGCTCAAATGTTCCGGCCGTTATTACCGACTGTGAAACATTTAAGCACTAAGTCTAATTCAAGGATAGCTCCCGGTCTGCTGAAGTCACTCACACATCTGCAAACGCTAAACCTCATCAACCTTGATTCATATCCGGATCCCGCCATTTTGGACGTTCTGCCTGAACTCCGACACACGCAGATTCAGGAGTTGTCAATAGACCAGGTGAATACGCTAAAATTAACATCTGATACTCTTCCAGGAATAAAAGGCCTGAAAAGTTTGAAAACTTTGATTTTTCACTTCGGCTTTTTTGACACCATAGAAGCTAACGCCTTTGCGGGTTTGTCACATTTGCAAAGGCTGGATCTGACGCAGGTCTTAGAGTTGACTTTACACGACAAGGCGTTCAGCGGATTGTCCTCTCTCACTCATCTCAACTTGACACAAAACGGGATTTCTACTTTACCACAATACGTGTTTGAAGGACTGTCCTCGCTCACTCATCTTGATTTGAGCCAGAACTGGTTGGAGACCTCCCAAGCTCAGCTTCCAGAGACCTTGGACTATCTTGATCTCAGTCACAATAAGTTACACAACTTAAACGCAGGTCCACCATGTTACACCCCTTTATCATTTAACTTCAGTGGTTTAAAATGGGTGAATATTCTGGATTTGAGTCATAATGAAATTGATGGAGCTCCAATCGATTGTCTCCCTCGGAATATCACTGTGCTTGATTTGCAAAACAACAGACTGAGAACATTCAATGGCCTCTGCCATATTGGGGGTTTACAGTATCTCGACCTTTCTAACAATAAACTCAATGATTATTTTTTCGCTGACCTTCATTCTCTTACTTGTGAGCAATCAGTCATAGAAACACTTAGGTTGGATAACAACGGTATAACAGGTATACAAGAAGGATTACCAGAAGAAATAAAGAGAAAATTGAAAACGCTGACTCTTTCTCACAACCAAATCCAGCGTATCGGAACAGGACAACTGACATGGTCGGACCAGCTGGAACATTTGGATCTCAGTCATAACCAGATCAACACCGTCATGCCATCCGCCTTCCGTGGACTATCGCGGCTACAGTTCCTGGATCTCAGTAACAACAAGATAAAGAACATAACTAAGTCAACATTTGAAGGTTTAGGAAACCTTACACATTTAAACCTGGAAGCCAACAGGATAGCAGTGATTGGGGGCGCCTTTCAGCGTCTGTACGGGTTGAGACAGCTAAATCTAAGGAGCAACAGTTTGGCTGTTTTAAATCAAACAACACTGAGTCCTGTTGTCTACCGGTTAGAGACTATCGACATTGCAGACAACCCGTTTCTGTGCGACTGTAATTCAATGTGGTTTGTCGAGTGGGCCCAGGATAAATACGACAGGGTAGCGAACTTCCACAACCCCTATCCTGATGTCCTTCGAGGGTACACATGTTCCCGTCCACCTGGATTGCGTGGAAGACGTTTGATAGACGGGCTGACGCAGAAACAAGAATTTAACGACAGACAGGATCCATCAGAACGAAAGTTTTTCGACATAGTCTGTAGTCATGGATTCCGGCCCAACCGCCTCCTGGCTTGTGTGCTCGCCTCTTCGGGCATCTTCGTCGCCATGACGACCATTTTCCTGGTCGACTACCACATCGGCCGTGTTCAGTACTACCTGTGGATGTTGGACAAGTGGAGGAGACCGAAGATTGGCGAAGTCAAGAACCAAGAGCCGCACAGATACACGCACGATGCTTTTCTTGCCTATAACAACCGGGACGTCGGCTGGGTTATACATCAAGCGATAGGGAATCTAGAACCTGACTACAGTCTGGTCATACACGAAAGGGACTTTGCAGTGGGCGCTCCCATTGTGGAAAACATCGCGGATGCCGTGGAAAACAGCCGGAGAACCGTCTGCCTCATCACCAGGAACTTCCTGAAGAGTAAGTGGTGCGAGTACGAGTTCCAGCTGGCCCAGTACCACATGTTTGAGGAGGGGGGAGGGAGGCGTCTCATCCTGGTGTTTCTGGAGAGGATTCCTAACGAAATGCTGAAACAGTTCCGCCATCTTAACGCCGTAGTAAAGAGAGACACGTACCTGATGTGGCCAGACGACGTGCGGAAAAGGCCGCTGTTCTGGAGGCGGCTGCGAGACGCTCTGGGCGATCCTCTACCCCGGGACCCAGAGCCTCAGCAGCAGGTACAGGGTCCGGAACAGAACGCTCCGGAAAGGAACATTCCGGAAGACCCGGTACGGAACATTCCGGAAGACCCGGTACGGAACATTCCGGAACAGCAAGAACAGGCCCAAATAAGAAACGTTGTGGAAGTGCAGGTTCATGCCCCCATGCGGGACATTCCGGAACTGCAAGATGAAATTCTATTACCAGATCCAGACGACCAGTGGTTCGGAGATGGGGATGACGCGCCCCTTCTACCACTGTAGATAAAACTTACCGTGTCACCAGACTGTTATTGCTTGGGAGTGCATACTTTGTGTTGTTATTCAAGAAAATTGAATCCCTTTTGCGTTAAGTCTACTGTACAGTTGTATATGTAGTTTTAAACTAACTGTATCAGATAGTATGTTTTATGGTATGGTATTACCATTATGGTAATTTTAAATTTACCACCATATCTTTTCATATCACTTGTACTTGAAAATAGCATTCAGGCATGAGATTGTCTGATAATCTTGACTACAATTAATCATATGTATATGAATGCCTTTGTTAAACTGGGAACGCTGTTATGTGTGTGTGTAGATATACATTGTGCAGCACTATGTAGTTTTAGCTAATGATGGTAAGTTGGTGATTTTTTTTGTATAATCTTGAGTGATTTCTCATCTTTTAACATTGTACCATACGGACTACATGTATTGCACTGTGTTGTTATGTTTGTTCACATTATTAAAGTATAAGTAAGACCTTTAAGAATACTGTCATGAAAGTTCATCTGTGTTGGTAGTTACATGTTTAAGTTAAAACTTTTGTTCCAACACAAAGAAGGTCTCTTACCCAGAGCCTTGTTTTCTGATAGACAGCCTAGTCAACAGGGCCGATCGGATAATGTATAGAGTCTTGCCGGCTGGTTACGAACTTGCAACAAAAAGATATGCTTGGAGCAAGCAAAGAGCAAGGAATGTCCTTTCTTGGAGATTATTAGCTGGCTCCTTTCAACTCTTCAAACATTCCTCGGGCCCTTTTAAAGATCCTTTCTGCTGACAACATTCCTAGGCTAGTCTAGAACTCAGCCCTTTTAGCTTTCGTCCGCACCCTCCAAGCAGATCCTAATCTCCAAGCAGATCCCAGGGTGGCAAAAGACAGTATGAAATTGGCCAGGCAGTACCCATTCGCCATTGGCATTGGGTGGTGCATTGGCCAATGGAAACTGCCTGGCCAATTTGATACTGACTTTTCCCACCTTGATAATCAAATTGGATACTAGAGAAGTAACATTTGCAAAGCAAATGCATGTTTACCTTCGGATATGGTCTGCTCTGTTAATTCTACATGGATTTTTAGACAAAACAAACTTACAGGAGTTTTGTATAATGGTCGTTCATATTTCTATAAATAGTGAATATCGACAACAAATACTAGTAATATCAATATCTACCATTAAATACAGGTACGTATTGTACAAAATATACATTCAAATGTACACATATGGAGCCTATTTAAAATTTCATAAACGATGTACATGATCGTTTACTGACCTAAGAGCATACTTTTACGTGAAACTGCCTGCCAATCTTTAAGCACGCCATGTAAAATACAGAGAAAAATTCAGACTGAAAGTGGCCAGTTGTATAACAAAAGATATAATCCAAATATGGTTTACTACTGTACTTGGATTTAACGAAATGCAGGAATTCTTTATCCTGCTTTGTTGCTAAGGCCACAGCAAGTAATTTTTATGGATGATATCAGCGTGCACATTAATTTTCGCCTGATTCTGGAAAATTTCGGCCCGCCTTGTCTTTTTTTTCGCCCGCTCACATTAGATTTGGAGTCTGCGGAGGATGTCGTCCATAAAATTTACTTGCTGTGGCCTAAGTTCGAGTCTAGGTGTGAGCTAGCCTGGGTATCATCTGGATTTTCGCTCCGCCATGCTCCAAAAAATTTTTTTCGAGCATGGCAGAGCGAAAATCCGGATGGTACCCAGGTTAGGTGTGAGCAGCAGTGAGGCCAAAAACGATCTCAAATTTGCAGGTAGAAGTACATCACACTTGGCCTTGGCTTTCTGTCAGTAGAGAGTTTAGGAAGCCCCTGAGTACATGTGCGCAGGCAGAAGTACAGTTGTCAAAAGTCCCTCAAGGCGACCACCTGGCCATAACAACCACCTTGTCCCGGTCCCTACTTTTAGTCCACAGGCGCAAGTGTTAAGTGACCTGTCCATGAAGACCACCTGTCCAAGAAGACCACCTGTCCAAGAAGACCACTTGTCCAAGAAGCACACCTGTCCAAGAAGACCACCTGTTCAAGAAGACCACTTGTTCAAGAAGACCACTTGTCCAGGAAGATTACTTAACCTTGGTCCCCTGGGTGGCCTTCTTATGCGGGTGCAGAAGTGCATCACAGCCTGGCCTTGTTCGTGATTGGAAGTGAGTCCAGGAAGCCCCCTAGCGACTGCAGACAGAAGTGCATCACAGCCTGGCCTTGACTGTGAGCGGTAGTGAGTCATGGAAGCCCCCTAGCGACTGCAGACAGAACTGCATCACAGCCTGGCCTTGACCGTGATCGGTAGTGAGTCCAGGAAGCCCCCTAGCGACTGCAGACAGAACTACATCACAGCCTGGCCTTGACCATGATCGGTAGTGAGTCCAGGAAGCCCCCTAGCGACTGTAGGTGGAAATGCATCACAGCCTGGCCTTGACCATGATCGGTAGTGAGTCCAGGAAGCCCCCTAGCGACTGCAGTTAGAACTACATCACAACTTGGCCTTGACCATGATAGGTAGTGAGTCCAGGAAGCCCCCTAGCGACTGCAGACAGAACTACATCACAGCCTGGCCTTGACCGTGATCAGTAGTGAGTCCAGGAAGCCCCCTAGCGGCTGCAGACAGAAGTGCATCACAGCCTGGCCTTGACCATGATAGGTAGTGAGTCCAGGAAGCACCCTAGCGACTGCAGACAGAACTACATCACAGCCTGGCCTTGACCGTGATCAGTAGTGAGTCATGGAAGCCCCCTAGCGACTGCAGACAGAAGTGCATCACAGCCTGGCCTTGACTGTGAACGGTCCAGGAAGCACCCTAGCGACTGCAGACAGAAGTGCATATCACAATTTTGCCTTGACCATGATCGGTAGTGAATCCAGAAAACTGCCCAGTGCCTGCAGGTAGTCCTCCCTGTGCACCACCAGGTGTCCCGCGTGGCGTGACTTGGCCCAGCTGCGCTCCTGCAGCGCCACCCCAGTCTGCCGCCAGTACTGCAGCAGCTCGCGCACGGCGTCCGGACGGGACATCGGGTCGTTCTCGCAGTAGAACAGCAGTGTGGGCGCAGACACCTGCGGAGGGACCGGCAAATAAACTTTCCGTTGGAATTCTATCAATGGTGAATCCGCTAGAAACAAGCACTTTAAAACACAATAATTATTACTTTTTTTTATAAAAAAAGAATTAACCGTAAGTCCTACCTTTATTTATTTCAAACCCCCACTGCAAAGCTGGATTTGTCAGATTTCTTTTGGTACAAAAAGTGGGGCCTTTCTGAGCAAAATTTGACTAGGAAAAAAATTTATTTAAAAAATAAGTTCAAAACTATATCGGGTGTACTGGCCCTGACCCACTAGCCACTACCAGGCTTAGAGAGGAGGCTGGAAAGAGTAGAAATTGACCAAATAGAGAGAGATGACATGCCGGGGAGTTGGTGCGACAAAATGTACTCTCTATCGGACCAACTCCCTCTGCATGTTATCTCTCTACTAGTATTTGGACAATTTCTACTCTTTCCAGCCGCCTCCTGAAGCCTGGTAGAGGCTAGTGGCGATTGACTGGCCCCTCCCCACCTGCTGGTTTCGGAAGGCATCGATGGCCAGGTTGTAGGTGTCGACGGTGTAGCGCCGTGTCAGCGCAAAGTACGCCATGGTCGCAGACTTCACCACCGCGTTTGGCAGAGGAGACACCTGCAGTAGTGGTATTACAGTCACTGTAGTAGACTGGATTAATAGTTCCCAGCAAAAGATATACATGCCTCCTGGCAGTCGTAGTATTGGAGGGCTGAATTGTGAGGCTATTTACAAAAGTATCTGTCTGTTTATTCATTTATTAATCTTACAAACAGATTAATACAAAATGATTATACATTAACAGTTGTCATCATTTAGCAAATAAAGGTAAAAATAACTTATTCAACACTAAAACTTCTAAAATCAAAAACAGTTCATAATTTAAAAAAGAATGCTGCATAAATTATGTAACAATAACTGTCTGTCAATTAAAAGAGTTTAAGTTAAGAATTCGATTAAATTTGACGTTTTTGTGACACACCTCCGCCACACCGGTCGCCATCTTGTCCAGCCCACCGATGACAATACTGTCGTACACCTGCCCGATTATCCGCGACCTCACACGGCCGTACCTGTAAAGTACATTGTAATAGTACTAGTCTACTAACAGTAACACATGCATACCTGTAAGGTACATTGTAGTAGGAAGAACACTTAGACTACACTGGTGGCTTTTTGACCCAGAGGGCAGCTGATACTACAGTACTACAACATGTAAATGGAGTTTGAGTAGCCTCTACCAGACTTTGAGAGGCAGCTGGAAAAAGCAGAAATTGACCACATAGAGATCTAGAGATAACATGCCGAGGGAGTTGGTGCGGCAAAATGTACTCTCTACCGGTAGTGGTCTCTGTATTTGGCCGATTTCTACTCTTTCCAGCCGCCTCCCGAAGCCTGGTAGAGGCTAGAGTGTGCGTACCTGTCGGGGTGTTGATGCAGGTGCAGTAAGACGATGGCGTACAGGTATGCTCCCAAGTACTGGACAGACAATACTCATTTTCACTTGAGTCTAGTGGAGAAAGTTATATAATAAGTGCCTTTCCCAAGGGCACAAGATCGGTGGCATGTCAGGACTCGAACACAGGACCTCTTGGCCGTTGCGCCACACGACCCCACTACATTTGTTTACTCACATAACTATGTACAACTGTGCGTACCTTTCTGGGTGTTGATGCAGGTGGAGTAGTAGGATGGCATACAGGTAGGCTCCCACGGAGAAGGCGTGCACCACCAGACGCCGCTCTGCCGTGCTCTCCTGCAGGTAACTCAGCAGCCCCTCCGTGAAGCTGAGAGAGGGAGGGAGCAGTAATTGATGGAGAAGATAGTATTCTTTCATTTAATAGATTATTTCATTAATATATTATTGTCAGGAAATGAGCCGGGGTGATCTCACAGAACTCCGTTTAATGCCAGACTTCTGCCCTAGTACAGGCCAACCGGACCTCTCTCTCTCCAGCCTGGGCCCCGACTGACTGACCCAAGCACCCACGCTCTGCCTTATGGGCCTCTTCAAAACTATTCTATGTACCCCCATCACAATTATACTTAAGTTCTCATTCATGTATTATTTTATTTTTATTTTATTCACATGGATTTTTGAGCATTGGATAGGAAGCACTTGTTGTGCTTATGTAAATCCGCTGCTCATAAAACATAATACATATGTAAACATAAAGATGACATAAAGTATAGCATTAACATAAAATGAAAGTGGCTGGCGCACCAATACCTAGCATAACATTATTGAGATTGGTCAAATCTTCCAGAGTGGTGGATATAGTTAAACACAATATCAAAGATACGGCAGTTGGTAGGGTAAGGGAGGCTGGGGCTACCTGTAAGAAGTAAAGTACATAATGTGGCGTCATTTACGTTGAGTGGGTCGGAAGGAAGTATGTTTTCAAGATGAAGGCAAGATATGGATAACAACATTTTGGTCCTTTCAGTATTATTACATTTGCAGTGTAATAAATAGTGTTCTGGTGTCTCATTTGGATGCCCACATTTGCACTCGGGACTACTGATACAGTGATGCTGGAATAGGTGGTAGTTCAGCTGGCTGAAACCAAGCCTGAGTCTGGTAAGGTGAGTCGATCACATGGTGTCCGTGGCCGTGAGAGTAGTGGGGATGTCTGGGCATGCTATCAAAGCAAGACTCTAATTCATTTTTGAATGCACGAATGGATGGGGATTCTTTGACGGTCATTCATGTATTACTCCGAGTGTACCCCCTAAGCTAGCACCAAGTCAAAAACTAAAGGGCTGTATGAAAGTGTGTTTTTATTGGTGAGAATTTTCCCTTTAGCCAGCCCAATGGATGTAAAACGTCAAAATGGTGAAAGCTTGTTTGTAACTGATGAAATTAGGACGTAATTGTCAGCAGGCCTTCTGTAATGCTGAGAGGGGGGAGGGCAGTAAATACGAGCGATTGCTTTTTTTTGTTTACATCATACACAATCATGCAAATTATTTGAACACATATGCAAATTATTATCTCAGTGGATCATTCATTCCAGTGAAGAAGGTCACACTTTTTGGGCAGATTTTTGAAAACATTATTCTGAAAACTGGACCTTTCTGAGCAAAATTAAATGCCCAGAAAAAGAAATTATTTATTTTTTCTATTTTATTCACATTTATTTTTCAAGGATTGGGCAAAAAGTTATGAAACTTATGTCAGCCCTCTCCTCACACATAAAAGGAAACAATAAAGCAAAGTAATAATAATAATAAGAAAGGACAAAGGTGCATAATGAGCTGGTGTACAAATCAAAATCAATCAACTAAATCAAACAAAACATCCTGTCTGCAAAATAAAGTTGAAAACCACATCAAAGCCACATTGAAAAAGAAATTATTTAAAAAATAAGTTCCAAAATATGTACCTGAGAGCCCGTGGCGGCCAGGCGAAGTGCGCCAGCTGACCCCGGACGGTCAGCACGTCCCAGCCGCGGCCGGTGTACAGGTCCCGGTACCGGTCCAGACCTCGCGGCTTCGCGCCCAGCCAGCCAAACAGCACCACCTGGGCACACAGTACTTATTCATTTGGTCTCAGAAACATATGGTTACTAGTAGTTAGATACATCCCTCCTGCTATAAAATTGCAATATCATGTAACCCAACACTATAGTTACCATGGTGACAGACAGTCTGATTTAGGTCGTTGACCAGTATAGTGTTTAGAAGGGAAGAAGAAACAGAGCAAAAATCCCAAATAATAATTAATATGTTTCCCTTCGATAAACATAACTATGCACTACAATCGTCTGTTCCCATTTGGGGCTCTACTAGGCAATGCAAAAGTGACGTGTACCCACCAACGGTCTGGATTCCGGCGGGAACACGGACTCATCGCAGGTTCTCAGCTGCAGCAGTGGGGACAGGTCACGCGTCCTGTACTTCAGCTCACTGCTGCCAGGGGGCGCCCCGGCCTGGGTGCTCATGCCGAGATGTGCGCAGGTGAACACTGAAAACAACATGTTTCACAAGTCTAGACTTTACTACACCAGGGGTGCCAGAGTATACAGTGCAATTTTGCAGAATACAGTGCAATCATATTAGTATACAGTGCAATTTTTAATATATACTAGAAAAATTGCACTGTATACTAACGTTAATACGATATCGATTGCACTGTATTACGTAAAATTGCACAGTATTCCCAAGGAGGTTAACATCCTTGGTATTCCATAGAATTGCACTGTATACTCTGGCACCCCTGTACACCTAAAAAAGACACAGAGTAACCATAACATTGTACAATTCTTGTTGGGAAGGTAAGGACTGCACCAAATGCAAAAGGCCTGGGGCTTGTTTGTCATTTATTCACTTCCACACTCACCGTGACCTAGCTTGAGTTAATCTAGGGTGGCAAAAATAGGCAAAAGACAATATCCATGATATGGCCAGGCAGTATCCATTCGCCAGAGAGGGTCCATAGGCCACCCAACCCTTTCTGGCCAATGGATACTGAATGGGCAATTTGGTACTGTCTTTTGCCACCCTAGGATCTGCCTGGGTACCGTCCTGGTTAGTTAACGTCCACTTTCACAGCCACTAGCGATTGAACTTGTTTACATGATAGGACTTTGAAATTACAGCTGCCAATTGCATAAATATAATGATATAGTCTACAGTATATAGAAGTATGACGTTATACACATGCATGCGCATGCTATGTAACGTTGGTTATACTTTAGCCGCGGCGACTGTTGCATGTTGCAGGGCTTCTCTTGCTTGCAGTCTTTTACATTAGCCTGTTGTTAAGGCTACTGTAAAAGACTGCAAGCAAGAGAAGCCCTGCAACAGTCGCCGAGGCTAGCTAGTTATACTTATATAATTTTATAACGTTACATCTTTGTAATATGACCGGCCAGAGCTTACGCTAGTTTCGCGATGCAGAAGATGATATAACTTAAGTACCTATCAGACGAGAGTTGGGCCCACACACACACCAGTAACACCAGCCAGCACTACCCACCTGACGACCTGCCGTACAAAGTCCTCCGTACGCCGAACAACAACCTCACTCCCGCCGCCATCTCACCGGCACAGGGGTCACAACCTCTCAACTTTCAACTCTCACCTTACTACACACTCTCGTCCTCAGGGCACTGTGCACTCTCGTTCTCAGAGCGCTGTGGACTCATGGTGAGATTAGCGTTTACCTTACGATATATCAGCGTTTCGGTAATCTTGTGCATTCATCAAATAAAACAATTGAAACGGCGCCATCAATTTTAGGAAGATTTTTTTTTTAGGTCTGAGTGATCATGCAACAGCGACATCTAGCGGTTTACATGCAAACATCACGTCAGACTCCCAGCTTTTATTTTTTTTTTTTTTTTTTTTTTTTTTATTTGCAAATTCAACAAGGACAATACAGGACAAGGTGGTGAGGTACTCTAGCTGTAGCTAATTTTAGCCTCACCACCAAACATAGAATACAATTACAATACATAACAAAAAACAGAGAACAGCAAATGGTTGGGATGGGTCGTTAAATAGTACAAAGAAATGTTTCGTAGGCTATATGATAAATCAA
>NW_017804209.1:1046376-1087263 GCF_001625305.1 Branchiostoma belcheri
AAACATCACTGTAAGCATTTCTGACTCAACACGTATTCATAGATAGATGGTATCAGAACTGATATAGCTTATTATATTATTTTTTTTTTTTTTTTATTTTGCAAATTCAACAAGGACAATACAGGACAAGGTGGTGAGGTACTCTAGCTGTAGCTAATTTTAGCCTCACCACCAAACATAGAATACAATTACAATACATAACAAAAAACAGAGAACAGCAAGTGGTTGGGATGGGTCGTTAAATAGTACAAAGAAATGTTTCGTAGGCTATATGATAAATCAATAGAGTACAAACCGTTTGGTATCAACAATATAAGTTTGAGTGGTTAGCAAGATATTACAGTTTGTATCATAGTATAAATCAGGTAATCCTCTAAGTAATATATCACATAACAATTGTTCAGACATATTGAAAACATCAAAATCAAAGCCTACCACATTCTGGAGATTGCTGAGTAGGGTAACTCTTTGTTGATTATATAAAGGGCAGTGTAAAAGAAAATGTATGACACTCTCACAACGAGACCCGCAGATACAAGCAGCACTAGGGGCTAAATTTCTTAAGAATAAGCTGTGGTTAAGACTACAGGTCCCGATGCGGAGACGCGTGAGTAATGCGCAGGTGTACCTGGGGCCAATGCTAAAATGTCGGTAAAAAGGGGAACGTACTGACTTTACTAAGTACTTCTTATACAATGAAAGATTCAGAGATCGAACAGCTACATCAAGACCATTCCAGTGATGCGTAGCATATGGAATGAAAGTACTTTTTATACCTAGTTGTAAGACAAAGCGGTAGCCGTAAATTAGATTTATTACGAAGATCATATGAAGTCGAAAAAAGAAACTTCGGGAGAGATCAGGTCCCTGAGATACTGACGGGTATGGCCATGGATTACTTTGTACATCATGATCAGTGAGTGAACATGGCGACGATCAGAGAGTCTCTCCCAGCCTAAATCAACAAGGAGTGAGGAGTAAGAAGACCCTCTGACAGCCCCTGAAACTGTAAGTGCACATTCATATTGGACTCGTTCTAATCGTTGAGAATCATACACAGTGCATCCATGCCATATTATGTCAGCATATTCAAGAAGAGGTCGAATAAAAGATTTAAAAATAACATCAAGTACAGTGCGTGGTAATCTAAATTTCAACTTATTGAGAGTGGACACTCGTTTGGATACATTAGCAATCATATGTGAAATTTGAGTTTCCCAAGACATGGTGGAGGTAAGTATCATTCCTATATGCTTATGAACTTTAACAGATTTAATAACACAATTATCAAGTATAATGGGGGGATGGTCTGGAGAATTGGATTTCCTAGAAAAACACATCTCTTCAGTCTTTAGCGGATTAAGCTCCATAAGCCAGGTCGAAGACCAGCGTGATATCTTCCTAAGATCAGAGTTAAGTCGATCAGCTGAAGAGTTGGGATTATCTACAATGTCCAGAAGGGAGCTATCATCTGCAAATAAGTAGGGGCAGGTAACCAAACCATCCACCATGTCATTTATGTAAATAAGAAACAGAAGGGGCCCAAGTACCGAACCCTGAGGTACACCTGCGCTGACATGTTTCCAGTCGGAACAATGACCCTCAATAACAACTCTTTGTTCTCTATCAGAAAGATAACTGTAGAGCCAATTTAAAATTGGACCATCTACCCCGTTTCTTTGAAGTTTAAAAATTAATCCTTTATGCCAGACCTTATCAAAGGCTTTAGAAAAGTCAAGATAAACCGCTCGGACTTCTCTGTTGGAGTCAAGAGCGTTGAAAATTTTGTCGGTAATACAAATAAGCTGGTTAACTGTCGAATCTCCTCTGATAAAGCCCGACTGAAGAGTATACAAAAGGTTTTGAGACATCAGATGATTATACAAATGTTTATAAACAATTTTCTCTAAGATTTTTGACAAACAAGGTAGCAAGGAAACGGGGCGATAGTTTGACACATCATCATGATCTCCTTTTTTATAAATCGGAACCACATTTGCCCGTTTCCAGGCTTCGGGAAAGACACCATGGCAAAGTGATAAATTAAAAACATATGCGATTTTATCAGATATATAAGGACATATTAATTTTAGGAAACGGTTATCAATATTGTCATAGCCACATGCCTTTGATACATCTAAGGAAGAGACATAAAGTTCAATCTCCTCAGGTGTAGTAAAACATTCTGAGAAGCGGACATCAGTAAGAAAATCTAGTCGAGGGAGGCTAGACTTGGAGTCATCTATAGTGGACTGGTCAGAGAAATATTTGTTAAACATAATTGCCTTTTCCCTAGAGTCGGTTACATAGGTATGACCAGACTTTAAGGGTGGAATAGTAGAACACACTTTACTACAGTAAAAGGATTTAACAATGTGCCACCATTTCTTACTGGAACAAGGAGAAGTTGTCAGTGAGTCGACGAGACGGTTGTTATAGGACGACTTAGCAAGAGAAATCTCACGTACTACTTTATTTCTGACATTACGATATAATGACCATAGTGAAGCATTGTTCAACATTTTAGCTCTCCTGTGAATCTTGTCTCGCCGACGCATTAACAGTCTAATCCTGGAAGACATCCAAGGTTTGTCTCTCGGTCTTACAGTAATGTTCTTATGGGGAACACACTTACTTTTAGCTAGGAGGATAAGATCAACCAGCTTGTAACATGCATCATCAACGCTAGAACAATAGTAAATGTCATTCCACTCAGTGTTGGACGAAAAAGTAGCTAATAATTCATGATCAACTTTGGGGTAGTCCCAGATAGTTCGAACATACGGACGTGGGTACTTTAGTGACAAGTTAAATCTAGTAATAATGGGACAATGGTGGCATCCTGAAAGAGGAGACAAAACAGAGGTGCATTTAACAAGGGATTTCCTATCAGTAAAAAGTAAATCAATTAGAGAGGGGGAGCGTGACAAATCGCATGTCGGCTCGCTAATCACCTGCGTAAGGTTTAACATAGTTGAAGCCTGGTAAAGTTTTAAGCCGACTGGGGTAATAGGATCGAGGGCCCACCAAGCATTATGCTTGGCATTGAAATCACCTGTAATTATAAGAGCGTCATGGTTGGATGACCCAACTGCAAAGACCGAGTCGGTAAATGAGTCAATAAATTCAGTGGCAGTACTCGAGTCCTGGCCGGGTGGACGATAATAAACAGAAAATATAATACGGGAACATCCCGCAAAGAGTTCGAGCCAGATACACTCAGCAGATTTTGGCTCCAGATCTAGTCGTCTCCGGTATGCAATTTGGTCAGATACATAAATCAGGACGCCTCCACCGTGTCGGTTTCTGTCTCTTCTAATCGGAGCCTGAAAACCCTCAAGGGCAAGGGCCGCTGAGTCAACAGAGTCCCCCAACCACGTTTCGGAGATAGCCACAACACCAAGTTTAAATCTAACTACAAGATCGGACAATTCATCCAATTTCGTACCAGCTACCAGGCTGTTGACATTAATATGCATAAAATTAACATCTTTGCGGAACGAAGGCCCCGGATTGGGATGGACGTCTCCCGCTAGTAATAATACAATGAAAGAGATACAAACTAAGACATATGACAAACTCATATCTAGGTTGAGAGCAATCTTAACGCTAAACTTGCAAGTAGTGTATACGCCGACAGAAAACATGCCAATGACTGCCCTATATTGGTCAGTGTCTATTGGCATAATTTAACGCACCTGCTCAGCAATTTACATATAACCGTTGACCCATATCCATAAATAATTGTGGTAGCCATACCCATTGCTGTGTACATAAATTGACATATAAACACATAACAACAATAAGAATACATATAAAATGAGTACGACATTGTAGATGGTGAATGCCAAGAAATAAGGTAGTTCCAGTGCTGCATAATAAGATAACGCCGAGGCACGGGACAAATGGATTCATCGCTCTTACATATTATTTAAATAAGGATTCCAAGACTAGTGGAGTGATTTCAGCCAGTCCCACGTATAACATCTGTCTGTCATGGGAATTAACGAGATTACATACAGATGAATACTTTACGTTTGCTAGACTGGTGGAGAGACATTCCACATCACATAGGGGGAGATTCAGTAATGACTAAGTAATGCTCTCGCACCTGGAGCAAACATATGAAAAGAATTCTCGCAATAACTAGAGCAGAAAAACAACAGAAGACATCAATAAATAAAAATTCGGATGTAGCAAAAATAAGGTAGGTATCATCCACATATGCTCATAAGAGTAGTGGTCGGTGCTACATGTACAAATAAGTATAGAATAAGTTACTCAGAACTTTTAAATGGATCAAGATCAGAGGAGACGCGCAACATTTTCCTCTCACCATTGAGAGACCTAACAAAGATCTTGCCATCGTAGGTCCAAGCTTGGGATAGACGTTTGTCCTTCACGAGTAGCCGAGCCTCTTTGAATAGTTGCAGGTTGCCGGTTGTCAAGTTGTCGTTGATGTATATGTTGTCCTTACTCAAGTTGGCTTTACTGGTGGGCTTGGATTTTGCACGCATCAGACTTGCCTTACATCGATAGGAGCAGAGTTTCACGATGACTGGTCGAGGTTTTCCATCGGAACGTGGTTTACCAAGACGATGACATCTGTCGATGTCCTGGAGAGAGATGGGTGGATCACAGCCCAGCGTGTTGTTTACCACGGTCAGGACAGCGTCATCCGTTGATTTTTCACCAGGTGGCTCAGGAATGCCGGTTATGGTGACACAATTACGGCGTGAATATTGCTCCAAATCATTGACCTTGGCCTGCAGAGCGTCGTGAGCCCTTTGAAGAGAAGTAAACTTCTCGGTGAGGTTGCTTAGCTCCTCACCCTGACGCCCAAGCTCTTTATGACACTCAGCAAGCTCTTCTTTGACAGAGGAGCTTACTGCATCGCGAACCGCAGTGACAATAGAGGGGATGATGGCGGCGAGCACATCGCCTTGCTGAAACACACTCACGATCGCAGACTCAATGGTGGCCTTGATTCGCGTGTCAATGATGTTCGGAATGATCTCTTCCTTTTCCTTATTTGTCAGGCCCATCTTTAGACTAATTAGAAGGCAACCGGAGACACAAAAAGGAAACAAATGCAGCTCTAATAGGAGACTACCCTATCTACGTGTATAGGTGGCAGCCATCTTGGATTCACACAGGAGAATGGCGACACTCAGCAGCAGGTCCGCCCTGTCAGGAAGTGGAGACGTGTGGCCGCTTTCTTCTCACGCTGCCGCAGGGCTCTCACTTCATGCTGGCGCCGCACCTTAAACGGACGTAGCTCGTCTTAAAAGACGAATTTTAACCACCGAGTTCTTCCCTGTCCAAGCACAGTGACTTGCCATCTTGCTCTCACTGTGTCTGCTCCCAGCTTTTATGTTTTGAATGATGAAAAAAAATGCATATAACGTTTGTAAAGAATGCTTTGAATTGTTAAATCAGGACAGTCAGCGTTTCATTGGGGAAGTTAAAATCCTCCTTGCCTACATGTAACTGTTATGTTTTATTATCATATAACCATTGTAATCACCAGAAAATTGATTTGCTCTAGCTTTGTCAAGGTTCATAATGGTTGTGTGGTCGAGTCTATGTCCTGTTATATGTAGTGAGTTAGCATGGTGTTACTATGTATATACTATTTCTGTAATATTGATGGTTCTTTGGAACAAACTAAAGAATAAACAACACAGAAACTCAACATGGTTGGTAAATATCAGGTTTCATTTATTGAGTCAGGTCAGGAGGGCGGAGCCAAGCTGTCAATCATCCAAAATAACCAATCATCTGCTCAGGTCTGTAAGTACATTATTAACTGTCCCCCTGCTGCCTAAACCCCACAACCAATACAAATTTGGCGCCAAACGGCTACCTTAGCTGGCTGAAGGTTAGGCAATCTGTACCATTGTGGGCACAGATTTCAAACATTTCCACTAGAGGATGCCATGTGCAGGTAAAGGAACAAGGTCAACATTTCTGGGAAACGTGACACTTCCGGGAAACGTGACACTTCCGGGAAATGTGACACTTCCGGGAAACAGACACGACACTTCCGGGAAACGTGACACTTCCGGGAAATGTGACACTTCTGGGAAACAGACACGACACTTCCGGGAAATGTGACACTTCCGGGAAATGTGACACTTCCAGGAAATGTGACACTTCCAGGAAATGTGACACTTCCGGGAAATGTGACACTTCCGGAAAACAGTCATGACACTTCCGGGAAACAGTCATGACACTTCCGGGAGACAGTCATGACACTTCTGGGAAATGTGACACTTCCGGGAAGACAGAAGGATTGACACTTTAACTTAGGTAGAATGATTGCCAAGAAAATCCCTCGGTGTCAGATCCACTGTAGCAGGAGAAACTGTTCCTTACTGCACAGGAATTTGTGGCAATGACAACAGAAATCAGTGAAAATAAAACAGCATGATGGTCATCAAGAACTAACTTCCTTTTTAAGTACATGAGAAGGGGGAGCTTTCGCCTGGTCTCTCAGTGAAATATGGCATAATGTACATGTGTTCAAATCTAGTGTGAATTGTCGACACAATAATTTATTCCACTGGCAATGTACATAACAACAGGAGGGAGCATTTACAAAACTAACGGATCGCCCGCTCAGTCACTGAGGGAGAAACTATCTCGCTTTTTATGGCTTCAAATTCAAAACGAACCCCACTTATTAAGGTTACATGAGGTCATTGCTCAACTTTAGGGTAACGTAATCACAAATATGGCGTGAGCACGAGCCAGTTTCAAGGACAAGGTGACCTTGTCAATAGTTCCATACCTACACGTCTCTACGGCAAAAACAATATTCTCTCTCCACAACATGGGAGCCATCCGTACCTAGAAACTTCTCTAGTAATCTGGTAACTCTGCACAGAAAGGGAGTACAAATGTAGATTTACAGGGTTACGTCATTGGCCGCTGTACGTACGAAATCCAGTCATTACAAACAAGATGAGATAATTATAATCTTTATCAACAAGACGTCGTCCCCGTCTGAAGTTAGCCTCCCCTAAAAAAAGTTCCGCGTGCCGTGGCAGGGCAGCTCTGGTTCTCAATGACCAAAAGGGCTAAACGTTCTGGTCAACACTGAGTAAATTGAGACTTACCCCCCCGTTTCTGTTCAATGTTGGACGGTTGGCCCGAACAAGACTGACGGAGACAGTCGAAAATTTGGGTAAGTCCCAATTTACTCAGTGTTGGCAAGAACGTTTAGCCCTTTTGGTCATAATGAAGTTTACCAACACAGATGAACTTTCATGTGCCGCTCTGGTTCTGTTGGATCACAGAGAAGTCATGGCTCACCACGCATATCGCTCTGTCTGCAGTCTGTCTCTTTCCCTAGTTTTCTTACAGTGTCCTACCCCCCCCCCACCAACCAGGACAACCAAAAATACAAGGAAACTCATAGGACGATTCGCACTGAACATTCCCATCAGCCAATCAGACTGTAGCGTTGCAGTGAGTCATCCCCCTTTCCCAAAATAATTTTAGCATACTCCCATGCTATTCTCCACCAGACTAACAATAGCACTACGTACAAAAACAGTAAAAATTGGCAAAATAAGGAGAATAACTTGCCAGGGGAGTTTAGCCACCAAAGAATTCATTTGCCAGCACAGGAGGAAATGAAATCCTAACAGCAGCCCCCTGCCCTGGCTACTGACCCTCTCTTTGCCAATTTCTACGATAGAAAGGCCTGGTGAAGGCTGCCCTTGTGCTGATGATGACATGTGGGATTCTTATGCGGCACATGTGGCCACTCTTGGGGGAGGGGGCGGCAGATAGCAGACAGAACCTTGCAAAAATAGTTTCATCAGGTTGGTAAAGTATAGGATATCGGGTTTTTCTTTTCCACAACCAATCTTGTCTCTTACCTTGCTTACGTTTCGGTGTCTGTCAGACACCTTCCTCAGAGCTTCTGACTGGAGTTCTGCTTCTCGCCGCTATATGTAGCTGATGTAGGTGGCGAGAAGCAGAACTCCAGTCAGAAGCACTAAGCACTATCGAGTTCTAATAGTTCTAATAGTGACCCTGAAGAAGAGTGGTGGATGTCACTCGAAACGTCCGGATATTATCTCCGTAATTTATCCAGTATCAGTAGAGTTTGAATTCCTATGAGTATTGTTTACCTGGATGTCAACCTTCATCAACGCACTAAGGAAGGTGTCTGATAGACACTGAAACGTAAGCAAGGTGAGAGACAATACTGGTTGTGGAAAAGAAAACCACAATATCCTAGCAGACAGAATGACACAAGTGGGAAAAACCAGAGCTGCCGGCCACAGCAGCGGCGTGGAGAATAAAAAAAGCCTGAATGTTTCCACGTCAGCAGCTTTACGTCTTGAAGAGTTTGAGAAAGTTCTTGAGTTTGTCGATCGTCGTCTGGACGTCTCGATGGACCTGCTGGAGCTCCCCCTTCGTCTGCATCTGGGTCTGAAAATAAACAAACAAATATGGGTCTGTAAACAAAAGACAAATATGGGTCTGAACAAACAAACATGGGTCTGTAAACAACAAACAAACAAATATGGGTCTGTAAACAACAAACAAATATAGGTCTGTAAACAACAAGCAAACAAACATGGGTCTGTAAACAACAAATATGGGTCTGAAAAACAACAAACATAGGTCTGTAAACAACTAGAAAGGAAACATTTTGAAAGCAAATGCATAATGTTTACCTTTGCATATGGTCTGCTCTGTTAATTCTGACTCAAACACATTCATACCCCCGAAAATATGGTCAAGACAGGAGTCTAAATCCCTCCTGCTATAAAACTGCAACATGATGTAACCCAACACCAGTTACCATGGCGACAGACTGGTTCAGGTCATTGAACTTATTGGTTTGGAGAAGAAGAGGAAATAGAGCAAAAACAAGTTTTCCTTCAGTGTAGCTTACATCAAAATTGGTTAATGATGAAACCAATGGTTTACAACATGGGTTTATTGGTGATTGGTCAACTGCACAAGCATAACTGTGCCCTGATTGGTCAGCTGCACAAGCCTTACTGCATTGTGATTGGTTAGCTGCACAAGCCGTACTGTGCTGTGATTGGTCAGCTGGACAAGCCTTACTGTGATGTGATTGGTCTGCAGCACAAGCCTTACTGTGCTGTGATTGGTCAGCTGCTGACTTACCATTATGTTATTGGTCAGCTGCTTGGCCTTGGACTCGAGTTGAGAACGTTCCTTCTTCAGATCATCGGAGCGTTTCGTCAATTTCCGTTTTTCCTCCTCCTTAGCTGCAGGGGGACAAAACACAGAGCAAATAAATACAGGGCAGAAGAAAAAACATGTGGCACAAAACACATGGGAGACAAAAAATACATGGCAAAAAAAACACACATGGATGAAAAGCATATGTATGAAAAAAACACATAGCAGAAAAATACATTGCAGAAAAAATACATGGTGGTCAGACAATAATTTGCAAAAAAAGGTAAAGCGGAGGAAAAATATTTGGTAGAAATTTACACACAGCATAAAGTAACACATGAATGTATTCCTTTTTTTATTACAGCTTTACAGAACAAAATGGATCTGATTTTTTTCTATGCGTTAACTGCCAGCCAAAACAACTATTATTGGTGAAGACTGCAGATTACTACAGGATCACAGCATGCTACAAATGACAGGTGTTACAGGGATTCTACATCACTATGGCAACGAAAAGATTTTTACTACATCACTATGGCAATACCATGGCAACAAAAAATATATGATTGTGTTATACTATGACATTTTTACTACATAATATTAATTATGGCAATGCCATGGCAACAGATAGAATGTATTTCCTGTGTTTAATACTATGAAATAAGTACATCACCATGGCAATGCCATGGCAACAGACATTTGTGATAAATACTATACATCACCATGGCAATGCTATGGCAACAGACATTCGTGTTAAATTCTATACATCACCATGGCAATGCCATGGCAACAGAACTGAAGAAAGCTGGAGTACAGATTTGTCTTACCAAACATCACTTCTGCAGGGGACGCATTAAAAAACAACAAAGAAAAAAATTGCTGGTCAGAAAGGAACCGTTTAATTTAAAGCCATAGAACAAAGGTTATGTCGACGGATGGAAAAGCACTTCGATAAAAACCGAGATCAGCTGCATGGATAAAAAACCGTTAGTTATTAAAGTGGTGTGTGGCGGCTGAGAAAGCAACAGAAGGAACATCACAAGAATGGCACTGCACAAATGAGACCACTGCCAGGGGGGTGGGGGGTGGATAGTGCTGTGTACGCTGTGGTTCGCTGGACCGGTTCCAGACTTGTAAAAATGTCCGGTTCAAGTCCATAAAAAACTAAAAGTCAAGAACCGATTCCAGACTTATTAAAAAAAACCATGTCACATACCCCTTTTCTTTCCAAACCACCTAAAACCTTCCATAGATTGCAAAATCTGTGCTGCAAAATGAAGAAAACATTGCCATCGGGCATCCTCAAGTGTCGGCCTCCATGTTGTTCTGTGGCCAAAGTTTTGCCCAGACAACATTGCAAGGTTGCCAACATGCCAACATGCAATTCAGGTCCGGACCTGAACCTAAATGTGGGTTTAGGTACACAGCACTAGGTATGGATAAGGGGGATGAAGGGGTAGGGATACCGTATGGAACAGCAACTTAGGGGGTAGTGCTACTATATGGAAGAGCAAGGCTTACATATTATTTTAAACACCAATACACAACTTTTGTAAAAAATTCTGGTGGAAACTTCCTGTCTTGCCTTTCTGTACACATGGATCAGAATTGGAATCAACAACAAAATTTCTTTTAACTGTGATCTGACATTTACATTACATTTCAGCTACTGAAACATACAATTTACAAAGTCACATCCAAAAGTTTGGGCTAAAATAAGTTAAAAGCACCACTGACTCGCTTCTCACAAAGCCCATGTATACAGAAAAGTGAAGAAACAGGAAGTTCGAGGGTTACAAAAAGTCTTAGAAAGCAGTGAAGGAAACAGACCAGCATGAGACATTATTGGGCTGTAACAAAGTGAGAAAGTTTTACAGCAAAATTCTCCCATCCCAAAAGTGTGGAACTTTCTTCGTGAAAAAAAACATCCCAATCTGTCCTCCAACTTGCCAGACAGCGAGAGGCCACAGCAAACCAGGGCTCGGTTTTTGACATTATTGTTATTAAAGAATCAAACTGATGAAATACGTGTCTTTATATTTTTTTATAATTTATATGGTGTCAGGCAGGACTGACACCAACATCTCAACATCTACCATTTGGATGCAATATCTTGTTTTTGGTAAGGCCATACCAAGTTGATTTGTTGGATCTCAAATTTTTTTTCAGAAAAAATTGGATTATTTTCATTGCTGCCTGCACAAGTGCAGAGGAAAGCATTTGAGTCCTGACATGATGAGGAGTGTGGCCTTCCGCTGTCTGCGGACACAGAAAAGACGAGAAACTACAGAGCAAGGAACCAGGGCTCTAGCCAGCTCTAGCCAGTTTTACAGGAACTTTGTGTTGTGTGACGAAAAAATTTCTAAACCTAATAGTATCTGTCAACCTTGATGGATAAAATTGACAAAAATCTGGGGTGAAAATGTAAAAACATCCAAAGGACCACTCTCAACCCAAGACTTGCCTCTCAAAATGTGGAAAATTGTGTTTTTAAAGCCTTGAAAATCCAAAAGTTGGTCCCTGGACATCCCCCTAGCCTGACTAAATCTGCGCTCCTAGCGGCCGGCCCGGAATTACTGGGGGCGGCTGGTGTAATACCGGGCCGGCCGCTAGGAGCACAGATTTAGTCAGGCTAGACATCCCCCAATCCACCCAGATTGAGAGCACTCCACCCCAAGATCTGATCATGAACCTGGCCTGACACTGTGACAGAAAAAAGATTTGGAGCTGGCTAGAGCCCTGTGAGGAACGCGGATGTCGGGGCGGCGTCTACGCGGGGGCGGACTCACCGTTTTTGTACGCGATGTAGGAGTGGACGATGGCGAGCGTTCCCGGCCACGGCATGGTGTCAGAGCACGGCGTCTGGAACAAAAAAAGCCACGGCAGGTATTATACAAACTTCATCAACAGATATCACACAAAAACCTCAAGCAGGTATTGCACAAAATCAACAGGCAGATATCACACAAATATTCTATTTGCACTGCCCAGTGTTACAAATTATGGTTGTTTCCAAGCTTCTCTTATTATTCCATGGTTACTAGTATCAGGTATTGTTGCAAAATTGTGTTCTGTTCACACAAAATTCATCAACAGATATTACACATAAACCAAATGTGAGTATTATACAAAAAGCGTACATATTAAAGTGTACAAGAGAGAGAGAGAGAGAGAATGGTTTATTCACACACAACCTTTAAAATAAACTGTTCCGAGTTGTCACAAAGAAGCAGCTATGTTGGTTTAGCTGAATGGACCTATACCATTATTACGTCACAGTTTGTTTACCTGTTCTAAGGAACATTCTAGAACGGTCAGTTAAAGAATAAAGATCATTTCAAAGTTTTCAAAGTAAGGTGTGTCTGATTTTTGCTGCGTCTAGTTGTGTTGACGCAGCATTACATGCCGCATGGGTGACTTAGTTGTGACCTTAGACGAAAGTAGTACTGTATTAAAAGCCTTATATTAGGCTAACGCTACACAAACACACACCGCGCTACGCACCCCTGTACAATATAAACGTCGATTGACCGGCATTCATTGCGGTAAACAAACTGTGACGTAATAATGGTATAGGTCCATTGAGTTGAGACATAACATAGATCTCTGAAGCAATCAGTTATGTGCTACATACACCTGTCCAATGAAATTTTCTCAGGCACTTGATAAAAGTTTTACATATTTAAAAAAAACTCTACTTAAACAAAGGGAGTCTGCAATGCCTGAGCACTGAATCATTTTTTATCGTTTTTGCAACTTGTAGGGGAATATTGTTGGCTGTTCTTGTTTGATTTCTTCATCTCTCATTTCATCCATCCCTTAGTCTAATCACTTGACCATTGGGACACAAAAGATGATCTGACAGTTTCTTCGAACCCTTCTCAGTTTTCTGTTCCTCATAACGTTCCACTAACAAAGAAGTGCAGCGAAAGACGTTGCCAAATCCTCCACACTTGACTTTATACACACACACACAGCCATGAGTCCAGCACATCGGCCACATCAGCCACCTCCGGCCCTTCTGAAGTTGTCCCAATAAAGCACACCAGAGTGGTCAGAAAAGCGAAGCCTGCCTGCATGGCAAAGACACTAGCTTCATCAGTGGAACACTTCAAACGTGGGCTGGCCCAACACACGGGTCTCCCCCAGGTCAAGAAGTAAGTACAGCTAAATCTTAGTGCGGCCACCATAATCTTCTTTTTTCTTTTCTATTCAACAAGTACTGTTTAGTTGGTCTGATTCACTGCACCACCACCGAACACAGTAAGACATGCACCGCTCTGGATGCGATGTCCCACATGGGGCATTGTCCAGTACCATATGAGATAAGAAGAAGACACAAGACCGCTACAGGTGCAGCCAGCAGTTGTTCTGATGTGACCAGATAGTAAGGAAGCTTGAGGTACGCAGGAAAGCTCTGATGAGACATAAGAAGGCCCTGAGACTGTAAGAAAACTACACCAGGTCCTGTAAGACGAGCTGTACTGGCTGTAAGGATCGGTCATTCCTTGGAGACAAGAGAAGTAGAAGAGTGGAAGCAGTGATTCTGTCCTGACAGCAGCTGACTTTGAATCAGAACACCTGGCCAGTGGTAGTGCTGTTCACTTGTTCTTGCAACTTGCAGTTGTCAATATTGTTGGAATCCTTGGATGTTCTTGTTTAAAAAATGTCATCTCTCATCTCACCTATCCCTTAGTCTAATCATTTGACCATTGGGGCACCACAGATGATCTGATAACCAGTTTTCTCCACCTCAGTTTTCTGTTCCTCTTAATGCATCAGTTAGTGTCGTGTCTGTCCATTTTCTGATATCATCTTCCCATCTTTTCTGCTGCCTGCCCCTCTTTCTTCCTCCCTGTACTGTTCCTTGGTTTCTTCAGGAATGCTTTGCTGCATAAGACTTACTGCCCCATAGGATTTTTAAGGCCATGGGGGGAGGGAGGGGGTTGTCAGTTGCTGATCCACTGTGTCTAGGGCAGTGTATTGGAAGGTGGAGCCCTTCCCTCTCCTTTCACTACCTTTTACCTCCCCAACCAAAGTCAGGTACCCACTTCACACCTGGATGGTGCGAGAGAAGTCGTGTAAAGTGACTTTCCCAAGGACACAATGTGTAGCCAGGAATCTAACCCTTGTTTGTGCTAACCTATCCCCTGGGCCATTGGATGCCAGTCTGAGCTGCAAACCTGAGTTGGCAGCTGACTGAAAACTGAAGATGGCTCCGCTCCACAGTGAGAGGGGATGGGAAGGGATGTGGAACCATGTTGCATGATGCAAACACAAAGGTCAGAAGCTGACAAAAAGCTCCGAACAAACTTAAAGTGATCAACAACAAACTTCTTAAGATTATAAAGCTAAAATAGGAAATTCATAAGTCATTTTTCTGTTTTAAATAATGCAAATGAAGATATCAATGTGAAAACATTGAAAATTCCTTTCTAAATGTGCATCATTTCAAAGGTACAGTTATATCACCAAACATTAACATAACTTTTTTTTAAACAGTAACGGTGTGAGCACATTTTCATCCCGTACCAAAGTTGGCCTTGGTTAGAAATACAGAATTCTACAACCACAATAGACAGTGGGGTTTGGTAGCATCTCATTTTCCTTGTTCAGTGACCAACTGACTGAACATTTCCATTTTACTTTGTGCCACAAAACACTGGGCCTGATTTTTATCTTTCAATAAAGAAAAGGACTGAACAATATGTAAACTTGGGTATGGGATGAAAGAATGTATGATGAGACAACATTGGTGAAATGCCACACACACACACACACACACACACACAAACCAAACCAACTAAATATGCATGGATATATAACACTTAACGCTTAAAAATCATAAGGACTAAAATGCTTGGTGAAACAGCCAGCCCTTTATTCCTGCCCTATAGCAGAATTGTGCTGCCCTGTACTACACATACCCTGTACCCGTACCGTGCCCTATACTACCTGTATCGCACCCTGCACCAGCCCATACTGTGCCCTGTACTACCCCAAACTGTCGGAACAGTGCCCCTATACTTCCTATACCTTCACTGTACTAGCCTGTACTGCCCCAAACTGTGCCCCTGTACTGTGCCCTGCTCTACCTCACACCGTGCCCCTGGACTAGCCCGTATAGTACCCCCATATTACCCATAGTGTCCGTGTAGTACTCTACACTGTGCCCCATACCATGCCGCTGTACTGCCAATAACGTACCCCTGTACTACCCTGTATCATGCCCTGCACTACCCGTACTGTGCTCCTATACTACCCCATACCACACCCCTGTACCATCCTACATGTATACCATGATCCTGCACCACCCTGTAGCGTGCCCCTATGCCTTCCCGGCCACCCCATACTACTCTGTTCTACTCTGTACCACCCCGTATTGTCCCCCTATGTCTCCCCTGGCCACACAGTAAGTACCTTGCACTGTGGACACACCCTATGCCTTGTACTATCCTATCCAGCCCCTGTACCACCCCGTACCATGCCCCTACACATGTCTCCCTGTATCACCCCCTATGTCTCCCTGGCCACACAGTAAGTACCTTGCACTGTGGACACACCCCATGGCCTGTGCTACCCTGTACACTGCCCCTGTACCACCCTGTACCATGTCTCCCTGTACCGTGCCCCTACATTGTAAGTCTGCCCCGTACCGTGCCCCTAAACCTATGCCCTGGCCACACAGTAAGTACCTTGCACTGTGGACACATCCACATGCCGGAGGGAATGGCCTTTAGCGGTGGATCTAAGCAGCCGAGGTGGTAGACCCGGTTACAAGTGTCACAACAGAGGAGCTCCCCGCTTGTTTTGCACACGGTGCAGAAATCCTCGTGGGCGTCCTGGCAACACAATGCAGACGGCACGTTACCTTGGCAACAGTAGTCATGGCAACAGTCGCTATGGTTACCTGCTGACAGCGGCTACACACTCCTGGAGCCAAGCCTTATTAGGAAGTTATAAGCTTCTTTTTTTTTTATTCTTACCCAGCAGAAAGCAGCACAGCACTTGGTACCACCACCTTGGTACTGGTACCACAACTCAGATAACACCTAATGGTACCTGTACCACTGTTCGGCTGACACCTTGGTACTGGTACCACTGAGCAGCTAGCTATTAAGGCACTCTCGCAGTGGCATTTACTTGAAACTCTGAATGTCTATTTGTTTCTTGCATTTAGTGTTGTGTTATTTATGTTTTATGGTGTGTGGACCTAAAAAGCAGCTAAATTTGGTGCCTGGTGCTTCACTGTGTATTGTTGTTGGAATTTGAATAAAGAAAAAAATAATCCCTGAAACACGTTCCTACATGACCTTCTATCCGACAAAACCCACCGGGTGGGTAAGTCCAAGGTCACAGCCCTGTACGACCTTGAGCGAAGGTCAGCCATCTTGTCTTTGCTGTTTAAGCCTACAAGCACTGCACACACCAGCACATACCAACCAACACATGCAGGCCAGCTGGTCAAACATGGAACGTTTGTCCAGCTTGTGACATAAGCACTGTACTTTTGAACCCTGAAGCCCAACATATTATGTAAACAACTAAACAACTAAAGACATGTGTAAACAACCAAACAACTTAAGCCCAATATAAGTAAGGCAATACAGACTTGATTACATCAATGACATCTGGACACAGATAAATTTATGTCCAAAAAATGTTAAAAAAAAAAAGTCTGCGGTCACAATGTTCTTTTTGTGGCTTTTGAAGGAGTGAAAGGGAAAGAAACAAGATGGCAGAGGAAGGGAAGCAGGGAACGAATTACCACTTGTTTGCACTACCAAGTCTTCCAGAGTTAAAGATGGGAAAGAAGAAAAATAAAGAATTAGATTGGTGTACCATGCTGTGAGTTTAGTCATTTGTTCACCCTTTTTGACCACTTTGACTTCAAAACGAAGGCAACTTTTTAAAAAAACTTGCAGACTCACATCAGTTCTGGGGTGCCCATAGGATGTCATCCATATAACCAAATCAGTAAAGCCGAAACAACTGCAGCCTAGCATGATTAAACAACCGAGTGAGCGAAGCAGTCTCACCTCCTGTCCGTTGGCGTCGGTGTTGATGAGTCGCGACTTGCCCTTCCCAGCATGCCCGTTCTCCCTGCCCTCCTCGTCCAGGGGGGTCCCGGGCCGGCTGTCGCTCGACGTGGGCGAGTGGATGAACCGAGGGGGGCGCCCAACTGGGGGGGGGAGGGGGTAGACAGAAACGGGGTTATATGGGGGAGTGGATTTTTTGTTTTCAGATTCCAACATTTCATGACTAGACATGGTAATAGCACACTCAAGTTATGTTGACTTATTTTATGCCACCACCAACGCAGATGACGAATACAGGACAAGACAATACTCATTTTAACTCAAGTTAACTGAGGAAAGTCATGTAAAGTGCCTTTCCCAAGGGCACAAGATCGGTGGCATGTCAGGACTCGAACCCTGGACCTCTTGCTTCTGAGTGGAGCACTCTGCCGTTGCGCCACACACAGATGAAAGCTAGTGGATGCTACCTGATGTTTCAAAATCCATCCAGTTGCTTGTAGTTGATAAATTTTGACTGGAGTAGGATGATAATCGGATGAGAATAGTACAGTAAAACTAACCTCTCCTCCTGGTGTTGGGGCCAGTCGTGTTGGACAGGTAGTTCAGCGCACTGCGCTTCCTCTGTACCAGGACAGAAGTACACAGGATTAGTACTAGTCATTTCCACATCAACAACAAACTCAGGGCTCTCCCCAAGCAATGAAGCAAAGGTGTTCCCCCTCTCTCTAAAATCCTCTCCAAGCATATTCAAATTTATTGTTTTTTCTTAGCATCGTCATGAAATTTCCCTGATTTTTTTTTGTGGGGCGGCATCAGCCTATTAGCGTGTACCTCTTCCCTAAAATTTCTGGGGAGACTCCTGAAACTTCTTCAGGCTGAATTAGGTATAACATTTTGATACACTTTTCAAAATGTCAAACGTTTATAATCTCAAGTCATACCACGGATAAGGAATACTTGTGTCAGACAATCAAGTGTCAGAAGGGCAGGAATGCATTACCTTTTGCAATCTTCAAATTTACATGCTGGACTAGTCTTATAGAACATGATGGGGCTAGTCCCCAACATCTAGAGGGGCTTTCTTTGGAAGACAATCATATGATTAACATGTTTGTACCTCTGGTTCAAAGATGGCACCGTAGCAGTACTGTGGGTTGGCCGTGCTTCTCCTTTTCCTCTCGTGACGCTTGTTTTGGATTTCTGGAACACGGAACAACAAATAAACGTGGAATCAAAGCATTTAGATTTATACTTGAAGTTGAACATGAAATCACAAATATAAGCTCCTTATGAATGTAGAAATGTATTAATTAATCTAAGTGCCAAGTTTGAAAATGAGTTATTCTCTAACAAAATTTAACAGTTTATTACTAACAAAGTGCAAGAAACTGGATGTCACAAAAAGAAAGATACAAAATAATCAGTTCCTCCATTCTCACCCCTGCTGCAGGCCAAAGCTACTGCATTTCTAACATGATATAGCAGTTCACTTACAACTTACAGGTTAAGTATGGTTAAAACAGGAAAACCCGAGATACCTTCTAGAGTACTCTGAGTGATGAGTTACAGGTTAAGTATGGCTAAACAGGAAAACCCGAGATACCTTCTAGAGTACTCTGAGTGATGAGCCCTAAGGAAGCCATAAACTGCATCTTCTGTGGGGACAGAAGAGGAGAAAAGTTAGTCAACGTGTCCTGTGGATAATCTATCGGGCTGGCAAGAGACTGTATGTAAGAAGGATCTTAAGGTTACAACCAGTGGTAATTTCAGTGACTGTCTGATTCATACTGCATTTGAGACCGTACTTGTAATATTGCAGCAGTGACACATAGCTGCAGCACGAATCAGAACCAGTCACCATAAAACAGCAATGTCCCCAAACTAAACTCAACCCAGGAACACTCTTCCATCCAAGTCCTCCCTTCATAGCATATTGTCAGCAGAACCTGCACAAAACCCTGATTTTTCTAGGTTTTTGGTTGGATGTTTGGTCATCGTTGCATTAGGATCTTGCCTGTTGCAGAGGATATCTATTCCAACATAACATTTGGAAACTACAGACCGAGTGTTTATTTGATGGATCTCCATTATTGAGTATAAGCATACGCATATACTCATTATTCTTCCTAGAATCGTAAAAACACATTACAAACTTAAATATGCCAATACGGCCTTATATCATGAGACGTTCTGTCAAAGTGCTTACAACACATTACAGGTTTCGTGCAGGTGCAGTACGTTCTGCCGACATGCTTCCCATCCTCACCTTGTGATCTCCGTGTTCCTTGACTGGCACAGGTGCTTCGGAGGCAGTTGCCGCGACAACCATGGAGTTGGGAGACACCAGCTGGACGGGGGAGATGCCCTGCGGCCAGGAGTTTGTCTGCGGAGAGGGAAGATCGGTCATTCTTTCTCTCATTTGGTCATTCCAAATAGTCGACCATCCATCCAGTCATTCTTTTTTTCTTGTTCAGTTATTCCATCCAGTCATTTTTTCATTTATTCATCCATTTGTCCCCACCCATTACTAGATCCAGAGCCCTCACAGTGGCATGTACATGAAACATACTGTAAGTCCCACCTTTGTTGAGGTTGATGATAGGGAGACGGTTGTGCTCTGTGGGGCCACCTGTGCTGTTGCCATGGTGATGACAGGCGGCTGTGTCCTGGGCTGGGTCACCTGCTGCGATGCTGGGATCAGACAAAGTTCAGTTTGGCAGTTAAGATCGAGTCTGCTAATATCTCATGACTAACTTGTGTACTGAGGCTGACCTATGACCCCTGACCTCTATACTGGGGTTGACCTATGACCCCTGACCAACGCATGCACTAAGCCTGACCTATGACTCCTGACCGACCTCAATACTGAGTCTGACCTATGACCCTGACTGATCTCTATACTGAGTCTGACCCATGACCCTGACTGACCTATGTACTGTGGCTGACCTCTGACCCAGACTGACCTATGTACTGTGGCTGTCCGTTGATGATGCGTACGTGATGAGTCATGACTGTTGGGGCTGCAGAGATGCCTGCGGCTTTCCTGATGAGGGTGGGCGACGCCTGCTGCGGGGTGGGGGGCTTCGGCCTCAACTGTGCAAACAAACAAACAAACAATAAACAATCATGCTGATACACTGCAGCCATTTCTTTTCTGTTTTTCAGAAGCAAAGATCCTGTAAGCTGGAAATAAATTGCACTTTAATAAGTCTGCATTAGATTTTCTGTACAAAATACAGCCATTTTCTAATCTAAAGACACATACCGGTTGCAGCAGGACAGGCTGCCTGTTCTGTCCTATCCTCTGCACGGAGCTGAACTGTGGCACGCGGATTGTCGCTATCCCCGGGCTGCCGAGCGCCACGGGCGGCCTGGTTACCGCGGGAACGGTCGCGGTGATGGTGACAGCGTGGCCGGTGGTGGGGATGATCCGTATGATCTGGTGGGGAGGGTCCTTTGGGCTGGGGGTCGTCCGCACCTGCTTCAGGTCGATGGGGTGGGCCTGGACGGAGGTCGGCACCATCCTGCTGAGAACACCGGACAAAAACAGGACAAGTTTAAAGTTAAAACTGTTGATCCAAAACAAAGAGGTTCTCTCACCCAGAACTTTCGACCAGTCACTCTAGTCTTCCTCAGTAGACTGACCCAGTGTTGACGTCACACTTCAAAGAAGCCACGTGACAAGCTTCACTGGGTCAGTCTACTGAGGAAGACCAGAGTGACTGGTCGAAAGCTCTAGGTGAGAGAACTTTTTTGTGTTGGATCAAAAGTTATAACTTTAAACATGTAACTACCAACACAGATGAACTTTCATGATAAAAACAGGACAAATTTCATCTTAAATCTTACCCAATATCACAGGAGCTTAAAAGTCTATAACTATAACTAACTTAATTAACTGTAACTGTCAGATTCCGTTGAAATACAACTCCTCCCCATTACCATAGTTTCCCGTTGCCATGGTACCCGTCACCGTGGTTACGTACCTCTGCACCTCGTGGCCGACCACGGGTGCCACGTCCCCGTTGGCCTTGGAGGCCGCCGTGGGGGTTTTGCTGTTGGGCTGGATGACAGACACGGTGACGGACCCCGTGACCATATTAGGAGCCGTGCCGGGTTCCTGCTTCATCACCAGGGTCTTGGGTGTCGTCGTGGGTGTGGGGGATGTGGGGCTGGGTTTCTAAAGTGGGGGGATAAAAAAGTAATCATTGTGGGTTAGCCCGACCTGGCAATGGGTTTCTGTTGTGGGGAAATATAATCATGGGTTAGCCAGTGTCTGTTACAAGACCCCTACACTAACTTCACCTTTAGATCTCCATACACACACTTCCACTAACCTATTCATGTTTTTATTATTCATTATTTGTTTGGAGGAGTCAGCCTTGTTAAAGGACTCTATCCTGTTGCTGACTCCTCTCAGTTTCTTCTCTGAAATCTTAATAAATGAAACCTCATCTTTAGCCCCACATATACACCCTCAAACTTATCTTAAACCCCCATACACACCCTCACCCCTCACCTGTACATCCCCTGAAGGCTCCTGCTTCACCAGTTCTTTCAAAACCCCATACACAGTCACACACCCCCATACATACCCCCATCCCATATCTCACCTGTACATCCCCTGAAGGCTCCTGCTTCACCAGTTCTTTCACACACTCCATACACACCCACACACACCCATACACACCCCTACACCCCCATACACACCCTATCCTTACCTGTACATCCCCTGAAGGCTCCTGCTTCACCAGTTCTTTCACAAACCCCATACACACCCACGCACCCCCATACACACCCCATCCTTACCTGTACATCCCCTGAAGGTTCTTGTTTCACCAGTTCTTTCCTGAGCTGCTGAACAACTTTTTTCTGCAGAAGAAAGAAATTAGAAAACGTTTACCATGAGACAATAATAATAATTTTTCTGACGCGTAGCTTAAGAATATTTCCTCTAATGGCACAAATTTCCTACATGGTATTTTCACAACTGAGCTGCACCATTTTAGTAAACCCACAAGTTTGCATTGTCACCATTTTACATAGGATAAAGTTCAGTTTTTCTATGACCACACCACTATATAGTATATGAATCATCCAGGAATTTCTATTTTTCTTACCACAATTATAACAAGTTTTCCCCCCCACATAACACCAAACTAATTACTAATGAGCTCAGTCATCATATTCTATTCATGATATTAAAATCAATACAGTATTAATAGAATCGCAAATTTATGAAGATCCATTATATATTAAAATCAACTTCCTGCCAAATGAACACCAACGACGTGTCATTTTCCTTCTCAATTATGACCTGATGCAATGTACAAAATATGCGTTTCATGAGTCATAACAAAACACCAATGCAACTTTGATGTCCTCTGGCATTATGCCTGACATATGCATTAATCGCCCCCCCCCCCGCATGTAGCCTGCTTCAATTTACATTCCTGAATTACAAACATTTAAACTATGACAGTTTTCTCCTCCTGAGCTGTATGAAACCAAATGTTCACACCACCACTAATCACCAGAGCACCTGTGGGTAACACGGGATCCTTTGTGTATGGATTATTCTTTCACCACTAAAGCTATGAATAAAATGGATAAAAGATACCACATATATGGATATTCTCCTCCAACCAAGCTTTCCAGCAAAAAAATTCTAACAAAGATGTCACTTGTTTTTTGTCAGAATGCTAACATTACATGTATTTACACTGTTTTTACTTCTTATCCCTGTCCAAACTACACGCAAGCAACCTTCATACGTTACAGCATGAATTTCCAATATCAAGGATCTAAATCATTTACATGTTTTCTGCAACATGGAATTTCTAATGCCGAATCTGGCTTGGTTGTGCTTGTTATGCTTGTTGCTATGTTCCCAGCATACAAGTACTGTACATGTATCTGTAAGATGCAGAAAGCCAAACAGTATGAACCCTTCTTTTGTCATCCCAAATGAGGTGAACCAAAATATGATGCTTTTCAAGTAGCTTCAAGATGTACATGTACTAGTGGCTAGTGTGATGTGGCTTTGCTACAGCTTTCATATTTAGCAAAGCACATTCGGTCACCCTTACTGTTACTCTCTCTGGGTGCTGGGTTCTTCTACATAAACAGGTTTGATGCCATCACTCACTCACTGCAGTGTACAAAATACTATTTTGAACCAAATATTAGGTTGCCCATCAGAATTTTAGGTTGCCCCACCTACTTTTCTCAAATTAAGTTATGTTACATACATAAGTCTTTGACAATATTTCTAACAGCCTTTAGTGAACTGATACTAGTAATAGCCATTAATACCTAAAATCAAAAAGCATCTGCCAGCTACAGTGGTGCAAGCCAAGTAGGCATGATTTCGTGGGGGGGGGGGGGCAGTTCCTAAAATCTAGGTAGCACACTGGGCTACCTAGGTTCAAAAATAGGTTGCCCAAAGTAAAATTTGGTTGCCCGGGGCAACTGGGCAGCCAGGTATTTTGCACGCTGGGTTCTTTTACATAAAGAGGTTTGATGCCATCACTCACTCACTGTCAGGTTTAAGTTTCCTACATACTATGCCAAAGTTGACGAACCCAGTAGCAGGAGCACGTCGGCAGAACGTACTGCACCTGCGCGAAATCCATAATATATTGTGCATAGCACTTCGGCAGAATGTCTCATATAAGGTTGTATTCGTGCATATAAGATCAACACTCTGTCTGTAGTTTCCAAATGTTATGTTGGAAAAGATATCCTCTGCAACAGGCAAAATTCTGATGCAACATTGACCAAAAATCCAACGTAAACCGTGAAAAATCGGGGTTCTGCGCAGGCGCAGTACGTTCTGCTGATGTGCTGGTACTGGTAGCAGGGAACAGAGAGAGTACATGACACATGTGGACATGAGCCACTCCCAGGGGACTCTGCTTAATAACTGCACAGCTGCTGCACAAGTCCTGACTACAATGTAATAATAAAGGGCCTCTCAAAACTAACCCAAACGGTTTTACATGGCAGAAATATGGAGCATTCTGACGAGTTTATTAAAATTTACCAAAAAACACCCGAATCTAAAACTTGCCTGTACAGACTAGGGTGATACTAACAGTTGTGTTAGATCTAGAGGCAGCAGCAAGTCTATTGTTTTTACAGGATTTACTTCATCCAAGTTGATTTTCAAGAAATATAAAAACAGTAAGCTGTCCCATGGTGCTTCTGGTATTGTTACAGTAACTGGGAGATACTGTTTGGAATCTTTAAAAAAAAGCACAACAAGGTATATGGCCCAAACTGTGTCATACCAAACAAAACAGTTCCATTTTTCCTCTGGGATCATTTCCATCTACATGTATCTAATCTATCATTTATCACTATTCACATCTGTTTATGCGACACAGTTCCTATAAACCACAAAACAACAAGAAAACTGTGTCTGAATATAAACATCTGAAGTTCAACCTGACTCTTTTATTTTTAAAAATGGTTTGCAAGTAACTGTCCTGTATTCTGCCAATACCTATAGGGAAGCATTTGCCCTATATGTTATGCCCTATGAACCTACTGATATACAGTATGTAAATCAGAGTGCCACCAAAGAGGGCCCTGTACACTCTACTGTTCAGCCACAAATTATGCCCCAAATAGGGAATATAGCCCTGTCAGCAGTATAGGCTATATTGTACTGTACACTGAACTGTCTGCTGTAAACTAAAGGCTTTTTAAACAACTCTATTTCCTTGCATCCATCTATTTTTCAACTGAATGCAGTCTAAAAACTACAATTGGAACAAATCAGGCAGAAAGGAAAATTTCAACTGATGTAAACCTGAAAAAAGCACTACATGCACTTGTTCTAACATTTTCTTGGTGAAAAATCTTGGTCTAAATCTAATGTACAGTTTAAGTCACCCAATAACCCTACTTATGCAGTGTAGAAGTGTCTAAAGATCAGAAACCACACCTGCGAATGTTTGCATCCACACAGCAGACTTCCTCACAAATGGACTAACCCAACTGGGAATTTCCTCCCCTCATCATTTCAACCAGACAGGTCCAAACAAAAGACTTTTATTTTCTCACAGAGATCTTTTAACGCCCAGTTATTGATAACAGACTCACAACTTCCAGGGCTCGAATTTCGTTTTAGGGAATAGGTGCACTGGCCAACCTAAAAAAGTAGGCCCGATTTAGACTAGAAACGGTATACCGTTTCGAAACGGTACGAAACGTTTCGGCACAGAAAACGGTTCGTCTTTAGACACAGATGCGGAAGCGTTTCGGGCCGCCCGTGGCGCAGGATGTTTCTGACCCACAGTGACCTATGATGACCTCCCCAAACCGCTTCTACGGTTTGCCTCATTGGCCTTATGATACTTGTGTTTCAGGGCCTTGAACTTCGCCCGAACCTGCTTTGGGGTGCGTAAATACCCCTCAGCCGCCAGCCCGTCCACAAGCATCTGTATGCCCTCCTTATTACGCGAGGTCTCCAAGCGGGATTGTATAGTTTGATCGTCCCACAAGCTGATCAAGCAGCGGATCTCCTCTTGGGTCCAGACCCTCCCCTGGCCTTCTGCCATCCCCCCAGACATAAAGGATGATGAAAATTTGAGAAATACATGATATAAAATGGCGAAAATAGACACGATCGAATATGGCGCGAATCTACCAGAAAATGGACGCGCGCGGGCTTATTAGCATGTGATTAGCATATGACACCTGACCTGGTTTACCGTTTCAAGAAACCCTTTGACTTTAGACCTAGCAAAAAGCGTTTCGGGCCCCCCGCTGAAGGGTTCTGAAACGGTCGAAAACCACGATGGAGGTGGTTTTCGGAAACGGTCTGCGAAAACCCATAACAAACCATTTTTTCCTCTTTAGACCGGGAACGGTTAACCGTTCCGAAACGTTTCCCTGGCCAAAACCCCTTAAGCGTTTCTAGTCTAAATCGGGCCTTAGGTGCACAGAAAATTTTTGGGTGCACCATTATTATATGGCACATAAAACAAAACTTAATAACAGATCTTATTGAGCTTGAATCTAAAATGGGAGCTAACTTCAAAATCTTAAACATGTACTAATGTACAACAAAACTTAATAACAGATCTTATTGAGCTTGAATCTAAAATGGGAGCTAACTTCAAAATCTTAAACATGTACCAATGTACAACAAATTAAGGTTTTATTATTTTTCTGACACTTAGATGCCAAGAATATCCTGTATACTATATGCATTTAATATGTACAAAAATACCTACAAAGATATTTAGATGCACCAGTGCACCCACAGAAAAAAAAATTAGGTGCACAGCTCCAAATTTTTGTGCACTTAGGTGCAGATGCACCCAGTATTTCAAGCCCTGAATTCCATTGGGGAGAAAAGCCTTTGATACTTGTGGACCACAGAACAGTTCATACTAATGATAATAGTGCTGACCCATAAAAACAATAATAACTTGTTCTTGTGAACCCAAACTAACCTTATCTGTTGCCAAAATTATTTTGAAAACATCAACATATCCCCCCATAAAAATTATCATAATCTGCATGATGCTGTATCCAGTCCAATAACACATTTACCATAATTATAAGCAAGTTGTTATCAATTTGTATATGAAAATGCTTCTGACGTTTAAACATATATTTATAGGTACTGATCCAAACATCATAACACTACAGACTACAGTGCAACTAGCTGTAACTCTAACAGTCTACAGGGACAAAAATTATAACTTAGGTAATGTGAATAAAGTATTGTAGCCAGCACTGCAAGTTTACATTATACTGTTACTACATCACCATTAATTTTGACATCTACACAACAAGATACAACTCAACACTAGTGGAACATCTAAATTGTCCAGTTTTTATAAGAGACTACATCCTACCATATTACCACAGGCTAGCTGTTGTTCAGTTCTTACACATGCCTCTGACGTAAATCTTACACATACAAACTGATAAATATCTTCTTCTTTTGTCATCCTCAACTGAGGCTGTGTTGGGTTATTTGACAAGCAGAAATTTGACGCCAGAAGTTACTCATACAAGAGGACACCAGCTTAACGTCAGAGTCCCCATCTGAAATTGTTCCAATTTCCAAAAGCTTCTTCGTTTTGTGACTTCAGAAACAGGAAGACTTGAGAGCCAAGTCAAGTTTGTCAGAAATTTTAGATTGCAACCAAGGGTAGGATGCTCACAATTCTGTGATCTTGGGAGAATACACACATCTCTGATTGTCAGTAGACAAAATTTTTAACGCAAATCCTCTTGGTCCATCAAACAGGAGCAGCCACTTGAAACCCTACATGGAAGTTTTTAGTCAGGTCGCCCACTGTGCAACAACAGCTGAAGAATTGCTTCCTACCCTAATCCTCCTCCATTATCACTGGTCCCAGGGACAAAGTGTCCCCTACACGACCTCCCCTCAAGGTCAAATATTTCCACTATAATAGTATAAACTGTATTTCAAAACAACATACCCTTAAGAAGTAAAGGTGCTGAATGTTATTTAAGTTAGAAAACTCAAATATCTGTATCAATACAGGGCTTTCCCAAACCAATATTTCAGCATCGTAGTGTAGTAGTACCTTGCCAGTTGTCCAGTTCAGGTAATTTTGCTCAAATTCATCTTCGCAAATGTTTGTGGCCAAGTTTTCTCCTCCCCAGACTTTCAGCATCACTTACTGACTTAGCTACGAATTATTGGCAAACATTCGAGTGAACCTGTGGCTTTTTAGTCACTTGTTTCACATTAAAATACAGAAACCCTCATACATTGACTACAGTTTACCACTGTGACTGTTGGCTGCTTTATGAGTTACAGATGATTGGCCAAAACTTGTTTCAGTGCAGGTACAGGTCCAGTGTAACCCTAACCTGAACTTGTACCTAAAATTTGTTTACGTACACAGCACTAAGCCTGGGGCATTCGTGGTTTTTTGTTATTCTGTCACGACTACGAGACAATAAATACTTGTATTTTATCCATAGATACTCTCTAAAAGTACATCAAGAACAGAGCAGCATCTAATTCTATATAACATTTGGCCATGTCAGGTTCAATAATAAAACCCAGAACTTCATACGCAGCTAGGTAAATCTTAGGTGAAATGAAAAAGAAAGGTTACACAATTCAAATGAGGTTCCTTTGAACTAGGATGTTAGCAAAATACCCCACTATTCACTGCACAGTAAGGGAGGAAGGGTGCAAATATAATACAGGTTGGTTTAGCTTTAAGGGGTGCTGCATATACTGCACCTGCTATAGATGGTAGATAACCCCACCTTTGCACATACCCCCCCCCCAGGCAATTTCACCTGTCCCATATCTAACTTGTTTACTTTCTTGACCATCAAAACTAAGAATCTAACTTAAACCACGTGCAACAAAACTGAGCAAGTTTTTTAGCTGTTTTGTTTTCCATTGCAAGGAGTTTGCATCAAAACACAAAGGATCTTGCTGTAACAAAGAAATTTTCTAATTGGTAAATTTTTGTTTGGACTAACTACAACATTCACGCTTTAGGTAATACGACTAAATTTATTTCCCCCAAAGTCTTTAAGATGTAAGAAAATTAAAGATGCCCAAGAAACCTGATACTTTGCCCAGGTTGGACAGAAGGACTGTCCTAAAATACATCACACAATAGTGCTGACTTCAGGTCATGTGACCAGAATGGCTGTCTCTGATTGGCCAGGCTCATTGTGACATGTCATCTGATGTAGTCTTAATCATTCTATTTTGCTGTTGCAGGTTGTAGATAAAAGAAAAGACAGAATGGAGGAGTTTGGTTCAACTTATTACCTCCGGGGAAGGAGATATCCTTCCGCGAGGAGGTTTTACTATTGTTCGAAACATTTCTGTCAGCAGCTGTTTCTCGCGATCGGCTGGACGGATTGGTCTGTTGTTCGGTATACGTATTGCTATTGGGCTGCAGATGATGCAGAACGTTTTTGTTTAATTGCATATGTGTTTATGGGCGTCGAAATAAAAGGTTTTTAAGTGCTCCGGACACCCCCGCCATGCTGAAAATGGAATTTACCATGTTGTTAAGGAATGGGGAGGTTGCAGTTTTGGGTCTTAGCATTCAAAAGGGGTCAAACAGAGGGGTGTCTGGTTCCGATAAAAAATTTTGGGTGACGGCGTAGCAATGACGGCGCGGGATGACGGCGGGGGTAATGGCGCGGGTGACGGTGCAGGCATGGTGGTAAGGAAATAACCATGGTGCAGGCTGTCAGACACGTTAATCAACAGTCCATACCGAACCAACCGTCAGTAGCCATCAAACACATACAAACATATTACGCAACTTCCATACTACACACAAACAAATAACCTAAACCAATAGAACACAAAAAACCCGGAGGTTTGAAATCTACGATTTCCCTTGTTTACGTTTAAGTAATATTCCAGCAGAGAAAAGTGATGTCTGCGAGGGCACCTGCTACTGAGGAATAACAGTCTTACTCAGAAAATAAAATATTCCCACATACTTGTTTTTCACTCAATAATGTTATCCTTGCTTGAAGTTCGTGTAGTCTTTTCTGCAACTCTGCATTCTGAGCAGAAGGAAAGAAATAAAAAGGATGTCAACAACCCGGAGAAAAGCGTGTGTCGCAGCGGATTGATTGATGCGAACGAATTGAAAGGTCATACAGAACTTTGCCCACATCAGCGCACACACCAGCCGCTATCTCATCAACCTTCCGCCGAAATATCCTACAAATCCGCACAAAACTCGCACGTACCTGTGGATCTTTCTTCATCTGGCTCACCAGCACCTACAAATAAATAAACATCGCCGAATTAGACTCCGAACACAAAAGTTGTCAGCTCGGCCGAAATTATGCCCATCGATTGTGGACAACTGGTGCACGGTCGCTGCAGTTCTACATAATCAATGAAGGGTAATTTTACATTCAGCCCAAATATCTCCTCGCAAACTCGTCCTACACGACTCCACATGGTCCCAAACTTTACACAGACACACGCAGGAATACCACATCAGCCCACACGACTACCGGGCCGACAAATGTCCCGAAACAGTCCCCACAGAAGGGGGAATATTTTTTCGGAATAATGCACTACATTATTATCCGACGGAGGAGATTTGGTAGAGGGAACAGGGAGCAACATACTACCTGATGACTTTGGATTTCGACTTTCAGCTGCTCCTGAAGACTGCTCAGGTCCATACCGCCGCTCCCGCCAACTTCTCACAACTTTCTGTCAATTTGGGAAGATTTCGGGATTTCTACAACGCCACAAAAATTGAGAATTGACTCCCCAAATGTTGGAACTGAGGAGTACTTGTTTTGTACTTCTGCACGCACGGACTCATCACACCCTGCGCGCTCCCCAAAACTTTGCACCTAATATCTCAATCCTGCACTATTCCCGCCCAAATCCCGATCAGCTGTCGGCTCTGACTTTACAGCAGAATTTTATTACGCCGGCAGAAAAATCCTGCGCCCAGAAAATAGCGTTTTGCGCCACTATTTGGCGGATTATTTCGCATTGATTTTGGCGTATTATTACCACTTTGCCTAGGGAAAGTGAGTGATCCGGCAGCATTGCCTAGGAAAAGTTCCCGGATGTTGACCCGTTTCTTCCCCGATCGGCACTACTTTCTTCCGCGGGACGACAGAAAAGTTTCGTAGAAATCCCCCCTCACAAAATAATCCACCTCAATAGCGATAAGTATGTCCACAGAGTCGTACTGCACGCTGCTGCCCGTATTTTGGCGGTGTTGGTGAGGAGGGGGGCGAGAATAAAAAGTTGTGCCGTGCTCCGCGCAGTTGTGCGGAAGTGCAGCAGGAAAAAGAACGTGATTTTCAAAATGGCGGCGGGCAGGTAGGCGGGCCGGCTGTGTCATCCCTTTGTACGGTACAGACGGCGTTTTCCCGCGGGTATTTCTGCACGGCTGTGTCCAGGTGGGTAGTTCGTGGTCCCCCCGTCTCGCCCCTGCCGTGTGGCGCCCGGGAGAGACCGGAGCGGCCCGGGCAGGCGGCGGGACGGGTGACGGGCCGGCCGGCGCCGCATGGTGTAACGGCCTGCAGGTGCCCCGCGTGGTCGTCTGCGGGAACCTTACGTCAGAAATCTGCTGTTTCCGTAGCTTATACTCGGTACCCTTTCAACTGAGTTTAGCCTGGGTATTCTTGCACCCACACGTAATTTATCAGACAAAAATACGCCATAATTCAAGCACTATTTCATCCTTTGACGTTCAAAAATCGTGCAGTACACATGTATTTTGTTTGTTTATTCATTTTTCAAAATAAGTAAGTAATCCGCACAGTAATTTATGACAAACTGCTTAGAGGAGTCCTTTCAAAAATGTGCAAAATGCAAGACATAGACATCAAAATGTCGACAGTGGTACTTGCTATTTGCATTTCTGTTCATTTGTGGATATATAGATATATCATAGATATAATGATATAAAAAATAATAAATATAAAGAATATCCTTCCAAACCGTAGATATCATTTCATTGTGATATTTAAAAAATTGTAAGACTAACTTGGTAAAGAAAAAAACAGGTTGCCATGTTTGATCCAGGTAAAATACATGAAAGACATTGATAATCTTGATTGCATGTTCAATGCAAAGATGACCACATCTATATCTACATACACCATTCAAAACACTAAAATCTACCATTGCAAGAGCTATATTTCTGATTGCTTCTTCTCTCTTTTAATACAGTAAAGTCAGTAACACCCATGTACTTACGTTGTCCGTATTTCTCCAGATTTCCTCAGTACGACCCCTGACCTGCTGTTGCCATGGCAGCGAAGCGCACGGCGACCACGGAACTCACGGACAGGAACTGGGACCAGGAGGACGAACCCGAGGAGGTCAGGGGTCAACTGTGTTGTTTTCCGTAACGATTCCGTCTGTTTTATTGTGTGAAGTATCGGGTTACATAATATAATTCTGCAGGTGTGCAACAGGTGTATAAACATGCCTCATTCAGTCATTCATTCATCCATTTGTTAATTCATTCTATATTCATCCATTCGTTGAGTCATTCATTCATTCATTCACCCATTCATTCATCCATTTGTTATTTCATCTATATTCATCCAATCGTTGAGTCATTCATTCTCTCATTTATCCATTCATTCATCCATTCATTCATCCATTCATTCATCCATTCATTCATTCATTCATTCATTCATTCATTTCTTAATTCATCTATATTCATAAATTCAGTCAGTCATTCATCTGTTTTTTCATCAATTCATTCTTTCATTCATTCAAGCCTTTAATTCATCTATATTCATCCATTCATTCAATCCTTTGTTAATTTATCACTCAGTCATTTGTTCATCAGTTTATTCATTCATTTACCTATTTGTTGATTTATCTACATGTATAGTCATTCATTCATTAACTCATTAATCTGTTCATCAATGGCATTCATTCATTCATTCATTCATTCCCACAAGTACACATAAGATACTTCACATGCTGCTCTAGGTCATACATTGTTTGATTGTTGCTTTTTCCCTCATCGCTTTAATGCAGCACGCAAACCACCACCCCCTGTGTGTGTGCCAAGTCTGAATGGTGACGAGCGTTGTTTCATCTTTTTGGACACTTCTCAAGTTCAAAGGAGGTTTTTAAACCTCCTTGGCGAGTTCTTTTGCTCTCAGTCTGTTGGTGTGGTGGGTGTTTGTCACAAACTGGTGTAGCTGCTCATTTTTCTAGCTTGAACAGAGTTAATGTTGTTAGAATCTGTACCGGTTAGAAAATACTCTAAGATACTGGAATTTGTTCACTAAAATACTGAAAAACGAAGGACAAAAATTCTCCAAAAGTCCAAGATCTGTCCGTTACAGCCGTTTACCTAATGCCTGTTTGTAACAACAGTGTATTTCCCTGTGTGTCGCTCCAGGCAGGCACCTGGAACCCGGCCAGCCGTGACCAGATGGCCAAGAGAAGGTAAATAACTCGCTCTGTTAATCAGTCAATCAAGTACTTATTAAATATGGCAACATCAGAGGCACATACATTACTGTAAACTATTAATACTAAACTGTGATCTTTGACTGTCTCTGGTAGCTAGTTTATGTAATAGGAATCCATCTTATGATCTATCCACCTTTCTTTGGCTGTTACAAATACAACAGACCGTTTCTGTCTACTTTTCAGAGTCAGGAAGGCCATAAGAAGAGGCAATGCAGGCTCCTCAGAGGTGAGCAGAAATAACCAGCTATTGTTAGATTTTCATCTACAGCTAGGGCCTTATTAATTAGATTTTGACCTTTAGCTAATATTAGATTTTCATCCACAAAATTTTTAAAGCATGTTCTTTACATGGCAAATGCCTTGTTCGGTATTGCACTAGGTTTTTTCTTTTTCTTGATCCCTGTCTATAGTTTCCTTATAATTTCTCTTCCAAACATCATTGTATTTGTGTGGCTGACTGTGCCCAGACTACCCTGAGTTTGACCTCTCCCATGTCCGCTCCCCCAGGGTGGCACCGGAGCCTTCTCCACATTCAGCGGCCTGACCAGCAAACCTGCATCTGCCGTCTTCAGTCTGACCTCAGGCGCCCCCAAACCTCTCACCGTATCCAACGGCAACAAGACCACGCCCTCCGTCCCCTTCAGCGGCTTCGGCACGGCCACCCCCACCCCTGGCGTTAGTGATCCCTCCCCTGCCGGCGGCCCCACCTCCCCCAAGTACAGTCCCCAGTACTGCTCCCAGCTGCAGAATCTGAACCGCAGCCTGCTGCAGTGGCTGCAGAAACACGTCGACAGTAACCCGATCTGCGACCTCACCCCATCCTTCAGGGACTACGAGAAACACCTGCGCGACATCGAGGCCAGGTTTCCCCCGGCGACGCCCACAGATACGGTTACCCCGGCAACAGACAAGACGTCGTCACAGAGTGGGAACGGACAGCTGTCATTCAAATTCTCCTCCTCACCTCAAAACAAAACAGACACTTCTACAGTCACCACCACAGATTCATCAGCTCCTGGTGGGGTCACGATAGGTCAGAGTTCAACCCCAGCCGGGGTCACGATAGGTCAGAGTTCGTCGCCAGCGGGGATTACGATAGGTCAGAGTTCGTCGTTCCTGACGGGCACGAGCACAGCGCCCTCGCCGTTCTCCTTCAGTGCGAGCAGTGGCGGGGCGAAGTTCGGCGGCTCCGGCGCGACGCTCGACTCCGGGTTCAAGTTCAACACCACAACCAGCAGCAGCAGCTCGGGTACGGCAGGGTCAGGGTTCAAGTTCAGCTTCGCCTCCAAACCTTCTGCCCCAACTACAGGTGGGTCTGCTTATATATATAGTACAAGTCAGTGTTTCAGGTACCAGCAGTGTACTGATAAAGAGTTTGACAAGTTTTCAAAAATCCATTTCCACTTGCCTGAACCAACTTTTCACTTGTGCCAAATATACAATGTAAATGGCATTTTTTATATGGATTTTTACTACCAGCAAGGTAATTATTTTATTACATATTACCTGTAGAGGTACACAGGTTTTTATACTAGTAACAGTAGTTCAGGTCTTGAAATCCTTTTTTCTGCATACCAGCACCGGTGCAGGTAATATAGAAAACTATCTGTGCCAAACAAATTTCTACTTACTGGGACCTACAACAAGTCTGTGTTTCAGACAGGTACCAGCAGTGTACTGGTACAGAGAAACCTGTAGTGGTACACAGTACTAATAGTAGTTCAGGGCTTGAAATCTTTTTTTCTGCATACCAGTACCAGTGCCAGTAACATAGAAAACTACCTGTGCCAGACAAACTTTACCTAAGTAGCAGCACCATCAGATCTGGGTCTTGAAAACTAAATGAGCAAACAAATGAAAGTTTCTTTTCTTTGTTCCAGAGTCGTCAGACACGAAAGAGGAGGAGGAATACGAACCGCCCAAACCGGAGGTCAAAGAGGTGAAGGAGGACGGAGCTTTTTATACCGTCAGGTGAGAAGGTCGTTGGAAGGTCACTGGCCACACTGAAAGACATTTTCGATATTTCTGAGTTCTTCTTCCCAGAGCTACAGCTCATGTGTTCTTGTTCCCAGAGTTATAGTTCTTGTTGTTGTTCCCAGAGCTTATGTGATGTTGTTCCCAGGATCACGTTGGCAGAACGTACTGCGCCTGCGCAAAAGCCCCATTTTTCACGGTTTTTGTAGAATTGTTGGTCAACGTTGCATCAGAATTTTGCCTATTGCAGAAGATATCTTTTCCAACACAACATTTGAAAACTAAAGACGGGATGCCAACTTAATATACGGTAGTACAACCTTACATGAGACGTTCTGCCGAAGTGCTATGCACAATACATTATAGGTTTTGTGCAGGTGCAGTATGTCCTGCCCACATGCTCTCCCAGAGTCGTTAATGAATGTGTTCTTGTTCCCAGGTGTAAGCTGTTTTACCAGAAGGACGGGGCGTACAAGGACAAGGGGGTGGGCAACCTGCACCTGAAGAAAACCGGAGAGGACAAGACACAGCTGGTGGTCAGGGCAGACACTAGTCTAGGTGGGTATAACAAGGCTTGAACAGTCTGTGTGCTGGGGTGTATGTGTTGTTGTTTTTTTATTCCCTGCATTGACTGTTGAAAGATGAAAGGAATCTTCGCAATAGTTTCTGGTTTATGACAGAGAAGACAGACGCTGTGTACAGTATTTACAGGTTCACTCTACCAGGAAAAATTCACTTACAAGTTAATACAACTCCAGTCTTTGTCAAGGAATGAGCAATCAAAATTAGTACAGTCTAAAATTTGGGTGAGTCCAATTTTTGGCATTGGCAATTACAGTTCAATCTTGTGTCACATTGTACTTTTCTTTAGAAATGAAACGCAATTAGTTTTTGCTGACATTCTACTTATTTTATCTTACATGGTGCACCCAAAAAACTTTTGTTCACCCAAGAATTGGGTGCACCAGTGCACCTATTCACAAAAATGAATTTCAAACCCTGCAGTGACACATGTGAATTCCTTCTCAGGGTTGGACAAGTTTTCAAAAATCCACTTACCCTATTGGGCAAGCACATAGTCATTTCTACTTGCCCGAACCAACTTTTCCGTTGCCCAATGTAAAATACCAATGACGTACATTTCTACCACAAGGAAATTTTTTCAGTAAAAAAAGCATGCTATATTGCTCTATGCTTGACCAACATTTCCCAAAGTAAGGAGGTTTGAGACTTACAAATGGTTCTCTGACAAAAAGTCATATTATGTGAATACATTATGCAAAAATGATGAGAGATTTTGCTCCAAACACTGGGGCATAATGCCACATCCCAAAAATTTACTTGCCCAATTGGGCAAGTACAGGGGGATATTCACTTGTACAAACAGTACTTTTACTTGCCCTGGGCAAGTGGGCAATGGGACTTGTCCAACCCTGCTTCTTTTTCCCTCCTGTTCAGGAAACATCCTGTTGAACATCCTGCTGTTTCCCAGCATGCCCGTGAGTCGGCAGGGGAAGAACAACGTGGCGCTGGTTTGCGTGCCGAACCCGCCGCTCGACGAGAAGGCCGAGCCCAAACCCACCCCCATGCTCATCAGGGTCAAGACGGGAGACGCAGCAGACGAACTGTGTAAACAGCTGGACGATAACAAGGGCACTGCGTAACACACATACACACACACACACACACTAACACACATACACTAACCATCCATCTACACACACAGTCACATACGACAAGGCTGAGCCCAAACCCACCCCCATGCTCATCCATGTCAAGACTGGAGATGCCGCGGACCAACTGTGTAAACAGCTGACGGATAACATGGGCACTGCGTAACACACAGACACACACCTAACCACACATCTAACCACACACACACACATACGTCTTACCATCCATCCACACGCACATATTAGCTTTGCAAAGAGCTGTCTGATAATAAGTGCAGCACATACGTTTGTTGTAACACACACACTGCACACACACTCACATCTAACCATCCATCCACACACATGTACACACACACACATGTACACACAAACTCACACAGACACACACACATGTGCACTGAACACTGCATGATCATTAGATCAGACCTGTTCTTACTTTGGAGACAAAAAAATGTCCATGATAATTTAGTGCAAGGAAGTGTAAGATACTGACTTTGGGTAACCATTCTAGTTATAGTGTGAAACACAACATTAGTCAGCTTCTGCTTCTCCAAACATTTCCTTGTAAAGGACTGTCCAAAATTTTGTACTTTGCCGAATGAAGACCCTAACGTTACTTCTGAGCTGCTATTGTAGTTCTTGCTGTAGATATCAGAATGCTTGTCTCATTGGTTAAACAACTTTATATTTAGAATTCTAAATCAATGAACTGACTTGTACATTGTAAGCCATCACTTCTTGCAATAGTAGGAATATTACCACACCTGTTTCCATGGTGATTTCCATAGCAACAGCCAATAGGACATGCTGGTGTAGATGACATGATGTAGCCACAGTATCCTGTCTCTAACCTGTAGAGTCACTAAGGTTAAACTCCTGCAACTGTTGCTTGAATGTGTGTTTTGTCAAAACTGTAGATTTTTCTAAGGGGCAGATGATTTTTCTGTAACTAACACTGAATGGCCCTAGTAAGGAATTCTTTTGTTCAAGTGTCTGTCAGAGACTTTGTTTTCTTATTTTACTTGTAAGACCCAGAGAATCTGTACAGTGAAGGTAGACAGTTCTTGAGAGCTGAAATCTGAGGTTTACTCCAAAATGATCACCATGTCTCTGATAGACTTTTTTACTGACCTTGTAAGGCCCAGAGAATATGCACAGTGAAGGTTCTTGACAGCTGAAATTTGAGGTTTACTCCTTACTGATCACCATGTGACTCATACTTTCTTTATGTTCTCTGTTATGTTGATGCTGAATTATATCAGCTTTTAGCAATAACGGAAATAAACAGGGCTTCAACCAAACCAATTGCCAGGCTGGTGTGTTCAGTAGAAATACCATAACTAATACCATATGCGATGGTATATGCTCATGAAAATGTACCCAACACTTGTACGGTTATGTTACATGTTGTAGTACTTGTCTTGGACTTTTGGACCAAATGTGTGCCCTTAGAGGGTTAAACAGGCTTTATGAACTGAGCAAAGTTCAGTGGGGACTGACTGGTGTACAAACTGTGAACATGCCTCCGGATTATAAATCCGGTGAGGTACACTTGATAAAGTTACTCCAGTATGTCCTATCCCTCATAGCAGACACTAATGCAGGCCCTGCGAGACCAGCATCTCTTTCTAGCATGGACAAAAGTGTAGTATGAGGACGTCCCACTCTACGTAGCGTAGAGTGGACAGTTTGATCCACCCAATTCCACACACCTGGTCACCTGCATATGTCCAATGGCACTTCACACTTGTAGGGTTAAATTTACTCCATATAACATCAGGAATGCTCACATGACTGCATAGTACATGTATGAGCCCCATGTTGTAGAGGGTAAGTCTGGAATCTTTTTTAGAGGTTAACACATTAAAGACAACAAATTCTCTTCTCATGGTTGTATTTTGTTACTAGCCACGTGGGAGACATGTAGAGCGGTGAGATATAGTAATGCAGTAGCTTCACTCCTGTACAAGCTGCACAGAATGTAGAGAGGGCCTATTATCTGCATTCACACAGCTATCCCATAAGTGGATCAGACATAGCCTCTACCAGGCTTCTGGAAAGAGTAGAAACTGGCCAAATAGATAACATGCCGAGGGAGTAGGTCTGCTAGACAGCACAGTAACTACAGTTTGCCGCACCCTGGTATGTTATCTCTCTATTTGGCCAAATTCTATTGTTTCCAGCCGCCTCCCGAAGTCAGAAGACGGTAGATCAGACAGCCATAGCTAGGAGGTCTTGTTCAACAGTTCACCAACATGTACTAGCCTCCTGCCTGCGTTTGTTACAATGAGCGCTGGGTTTGTGTTCTGGTACAGCATGGATACAGCTACCTCCCAGCGAAAACATACCACTACGATCATCATAGAAACAAAGTAGGTCACTAGAAAAATCTGCGCAGGAGGCTACATCTATGTTGTAAGGCACAGTTTCATCAGTGTACAAAATCAAGTCATATTGCAGCTTCATTTTCATAATGTAACATTAATAATGTTGTACTGCGGAATCAACTTGTGATTCAAATGCAACATTGTAGAATTACGCAACCTGGCACATTGCAACTTTGAAGGATTTTGCAACATGGCACAACTTTGTAGAAAGTTTGCAACATGGCACAAGAATTCAGCATTCTTACTGCAGAGCATTTTTGTAAACGTTCAAAAACTGCATGACGACAGTAACACTTTCCCAAACTTTGCTGGTACAGAAAATGCACCAATTACTTGGTTCCTATTACATTTAAAAGCAGAATAGTTCCATGGCTCAGCCCTGGGTTTGTAAATTCTCAGGATATTGCAACAATCATTTTTACCTGTGGCTTTTCCTCTACCCCTGCATGTTTATTTGCTTCTGTTATACTTATGTTTTGCAAATTTTGCTTTTACTTTGTATGTGCAATAAATAAAACAACAATAAAAACAACAATACATTGTCTGAAGTAATGGTTAAGCTGCACAGGTATAACTATATAAGCACAGTTTCAATGTACACAGAGTTTCGGTTATATCAGCTTGGCACTCATACTGATAACTTGGCACATATACCTATTTTAAAATACAATATTTAGAGGAAAACTTGACAAATTCTAGAAATTTACAAAACTTCAATTTGCTCCCATGATAACATGAGAAACCAGCCTGTCAGGCCCAATAAAATATTCCGCTGGCCAACTTTTTCACCACAAGTTCAGCTCAATTTCAGCCTTACATTATAGTCATACAAACTACTATGTACGTTACTTCGTAGAACTTTTCCTTTAGGAACTAATATGGTAAAATCTTGTCATAATTGAGTTGGTTAAAACGGACAGTCCTTCCCTTATATCTAACATACCAACCATCTTTCTGAACTGCATATTGCCATTTTCCCTTTGGTAACACTTGTTTCACTACTGCACAGAATTAAACACTTATCCATCAATATACATGACATTGTACATGTCTCTCTCTCTATGACTTACTGCACATAGTTCTGCATCAGTCCCTATCAATATACTATATTGGTCAGAGTTTGACACTGTATCAGTTCTTTAACATCTACTATACCGCTATTAGTTTCAACACAGTGCTAAATTTAGTTCCTGTACGGTACATGTACTAGTACTCTACTGAACAGAGTTAAACACTATATGTAAATGTAATCTATACAAAATTATGACACTTCTCCTATTGTATACTAGTAATATGGCCTCTGCTAGTCAATATTGACTAAATCAAGGAAAATAGAAGCACCTTGGTGTAATTTTTCTACATAATCTTGTACTGCACACTTGATGATGTACTCCAAAGAGTAACATGAACAGTTCCCCTGGTTTCTTTGAGATAAACACATAAGAGGGCTCTTCTCTCAGACCTTTAAAGAATAAGAGGGCTCCTTCCGCACACCTTAAGTAATAAGTGGGCTTGTCTCGCTGAGTTCCTCCCACTTGAGGCGAATGACTGCGTCCATCTCCGTTAGCTGGAAGTCTGGGATGAAGGTGAAGAAATAAAACAGGAAGGCGATGGCCATGATCCACTCACTGATGGTGCTGGCCACGTGGGGGGCATAGCCCTGCAGGGGGGTC
>NW_017804209.1:1087734-1112430 GCF_001625305.1 Branchiostoma belcheri
GAAGTAGGGNGGGGGGTTAACGACGTACTCAAACAGTACCCCCCTCACACACACACACAGTACCCCCCCTCACACACGCACACACATCACACTCACACAGACGGACACACACACACTCGCAAACACACACACAAACATACACTCACACACACCCAGATACACAGACACAACAACACATACTTACCGGGTCCCCAGGCTGCCAGTGTAGCCTGTCGTGTGCATGTTCGTGTGTTGCCCACTGGTAATTTGCTGACATAGCTGTCCCAAATGCTGCACTTTCGTTAAGGTTACCCAACAGATGACATACCAAAACCACCTACAAAGTTCAGTTTTATATTCAACTATATTTACCACAAAGTTGAGTTTTATATATACCTGCCCATGGTGAGCACATCATTTTCAATCGTGTTGATTATTGATGGCAACTAATGAGAAATCATGGTGAAACCAGCCAGTTTGCCTGTACTGTTTGACAATGCTTTGTTTGACGTAAATTGTGCCATGTTTACAGTATTTGACATTAAAACTCGATTTGGAAAACATTTATGTCTTACTCATGTTGTGAGGCGACCCTCTTTTAGGAGACCACCTGTCCAAGGTGACCACTTTTCTTCGGTCCCCTGGGTGGTCACCTTGGGCAGGTTTCATTGTAGCAAGTTCTACCCCCGACCCAAAGGATACCGATGATCATGGCGAGAGCCCCGACGGCAGTAATGGCGGCCCGGGCGCGGCACAGTCGCAGCGAGGCATAGGCAGGGTAGAGACGATACGAGACAGCGGTGTGGAGACAGCTGTACACCACTCCCATCCCGAACACCAGCGCAGCGCCGATGAAATGTACTGTCTTCACGTTACCTTCCTACAACACAGGTATAACTACTGTTATATCAGCACAGTTTCAGTGTTAGAGGTGGGGTAACACAGGTATAACTACTGTTATATCAGCACAGTTTCAGTGTTAAGGGCAGGGTAGAGCCACAGGTATAACTACAGTTATATCAGCACAGTTAGGGGCAGGGTAGAGCCTGTAGGTGACAGCGGTGTGGAGACAGCTGTACACCACTCCCATCCTAAACACCAGCGCAGCTCCGATGAAGTGTACTGTCTTCATGTTACCTTCCTGGGGGGCATTTTAAGTTAGTTAGTTAAAGTCCTCTCCACAACCAATAGTATGGTCGCATATGGCGGTGCCCATCTCCATTTCTATCACCCTTGGGCCACACAGTCGTGCAATCACTACAGCAGGGGGCTAGACCACGGGTAGTGGTGTGTGTTTAACTCCCAACTCCCATACACACAGGCCACTACAGAAGGGGGCTAGACCACGGGTAGTGGTGTGTGTTTAACTCCCAACTCCCATACACACAGGCCACTACAGCAGGGGGCTAGTCCACTGGTAGTGGTGTGTGTTTAACTCCCAACTCCCATACACACAGGCCACTACAGCAGGGGGCTAGTCCACTGGTAGTGGTGTGTGTTCATCTTCCATACCCTTTTCAAATGCTGAGTGCTAAGCAGAGAAAGCAAATTTGTGTACCATTTTTGAAGTCTTTGGTATGACTCAGCGCCCAGGGATAGGAGACTCACATCCTACAGAATGTAAGGCAAGCACTCTACCGACTTGGCCATTGCACAGGTCTTTTTAAGACTAACGTAATTTTACCCGAGACAAGTACAGACTTATGACTAGCTTTAAGCACAACTCCAGTAAGATGCTCTGAGGAAGGTGTCTGATAGATACAAAATGTAAGCAATGTAAGACAATACTGGTTGTGTAAAAGAAAACCCCAATAATTCCTCTGTGCAATAGCTAAAGAGATTGTATTATGATATAATCTCAGACAAACTAAATATGTCTCCTATCTGTTAAAACTACCAATTTTGGGTGGCTGTACATGTATGACAGAACCTGCCAGATATATACTGTGATACAAAACGGGAAGTTTGACGAATATCATTAAGGTTTCACCTGGAAGTTTGGTTATAAGTGTGGTCTCACCTGGAAGTTTGCCACGAGTGTGAGGCCGACCGAGGTCAGCAGCCCGACCCACAGGCCGACCTTGTTCAGCAGCCGCACGCCGCGGGAGTTTGTCTGGTTCATCGCCTCGACCTGCTTATATCGAACGTACATGGTGCCCAGACCTGTAACACAAACACACCTGCTTATATCGAACGTACATGGTGCCCAGACCTGTAACACAAACACACCTGCTTATATCTCACGTACATGGTGCCCAGACCTGTAACACAAACACACCTGCTTATATCGAACGTACATGGTGCCCAGGCCTGTAACACAAACACACCTGCTTATATCGGACGTACATGGTGCCCAGACCTGTAACACAAACACACCTGCTTATATCGAACGTACATGGTGCCCAGGCCTGTAACACAAACACACCTGCTTATATCGAACGTACATGGTGCCCAGGCCTGTAACACATACACACCTGCTTATATCGAACGTACATGGTGCCCAGGCCTGTAACACATACACACCTGCTTATATCGAACGTACATGGTGCCCAGGCCTGTAACAGAATTGTATAATAATTGTCATTACAGCACAGTATACTAGGCCACTCGAACTCTTCTTGACACTAGTAAGTGTATTGCGTTCTTTTGTATGTAGGGGTTTGACACCATATTACTAGCTTCCTCATTCACAGTGCTGCCATCCCCATACACAAGAACGATATGTCTCTTTTCCAGTCATGTCCAGGCCACTAGTTGTACGGAATTCGAAAGAGACGCATGCAGACCACAACAACAAGCGAACATGACTGGATCAACCTATTAGTAAGTCTTTTCATACTAACACATCACAGAAAAAACTACTTAGGAAACTATCCAAGGAAACTTACTGAGGAATGCAGATATGTTCAGCATCTGGCCGAACACACAGCTCTCTGGGATCTTGTCTCCTGTGTCGCTAAACAAACAAACAAACAAACAAATAAACAATGTCATACAGTACTCGGTACAGGATGTCTGAGCAAGATAGATAGATGCTAGATTGATTTTCATATCTTTGTAATTAGCCCAAGGTATTGACTTGTGCAAGACTTCAGGGTACAGACTGAGATTGTGGCCATTGATATTCTCTAGCACACCAATGGGGCACTAAACTAGCCTCTACCAGGGAGGTGACTGAAAAGAGTAGAAATCGGCCAAATAGAGAGATAGAATGCCGGGGGAGTTGGTCTGCTGGAGAGAACAGTTTGCCGCTGCAAAATATACTCTCTAGCGGACCAACTCCCCTGGCATGCTATGATAGAAATCAGCCAAATAGAGAGACTCACTATTTGGCTGATTTCTACTCTTTTCTGCCATGAAAAAGCCTGGTAAAGACTAGCACTAACAAACAAACAAACAAACAAACAAACCTGATGTAGGGAAAGTCAGGCACGACGTCGATGCACAGGACGGCCATGATGTAGGTCGTTACCATGGTAGCAAACAAACAAACAAACCTGATGTAGGGGAAGTCAGGCACGACGTCTCCGCGCAGGACGGCCATGATGTAGGTCGTTACCATGGTAGCAAACAAACAAACAAACAAACAAACCTGATGTAGGGGAAGTCGGGCACGACATCGCCGCGCAGGACGGCCATGATGTAGGTCGTTACCATGGTAGCGGTCGTCCAGACGCCCAGCCCGATCGGCAGGAAACTCAGCCCCTCCGTGAACCAGAATCCCATCATGCACCACTGCAGGAAGTAGGAAACAAAAAGTTTGTAGTAAGAATATTCTTTTAATCAGGGACGATTTTAGAAGGTAGAAACGCGTACCTCCAAATTTTCGATGTCCAATGTACATCTTGATCATGGAGTGATCTAGTCTCGTGAGAACACAAGACTAGATTGAGACTTGTTTAAAGTTAAAACTTTTGGTCCAACACAGAAAGTTCTCTCACCTAGAGCTTTCAACCAGTCACTCTGGTCTTCCTCAGGCTTGTCAAGTGGAGCAGGGGTATTAAAGTAGGATTTCAACAACTCCCAACCATTGTTGCGATTCAGTCTCGATCTAGTCTCGTGTTGTTGCATTAGGGGGAATGCTCTATGCTAAATTCATAATGTAAACAGGTGTATTTGTTGCCAAACATCTGAGAAACAGTCACACCTCCCAAGAAGGCCACCCTGGGGGCCGAGTAAAAGTCAGGACAGGTGGTTGTTACAGACTGGGGTGGTCGGCTTGAAGAGAAAATCATTACTTTCAGGTGAGGCTATTTTACCTGCAGGTTTGACTGTATGTTAAATTCAGATCACCAACACACCTGGGCAGCTGCAAGAGTCTCATCAAAACACCTGGGAGTTACCTGGACAGCTGTTACAGTAAGATTCCCACCACACACCTGTCAGACTTTACCTGGGAAGGTATGATGGCCTACAAGGACTTCACCTGGGATGGTGCAAGACTCTAACTAATGTACCTGGAAATTAAGGCTTCACCTGGGCAGCTGTAAGATTCTCACCAACACACCTGGAATCACAAGAGTATTACCCTCACAACTGAGTGTTCAGACTTCACCTGAGCAGGTGTTAGTAGTCACGAGAGTGTTACCCCCACACCTAAGTTGACCTGTGCAGGTGCATTAGTAAGAGTCATGTGTGTGCACACCTGTTAATAGTTAACCCACGCTGTTACAACTCCGGGCCAGGCCAGGTCAATTTGTTGTTTCTCTGATGTTTGGCAACAAAATAAAACAGGTCTCAGTCCACAGCTGGTTCATGTATGTTGTCACTGACAGACTAAGCTCAAAGGGAAACGTTGAATTATACATTTGTAGCTCTATGATTAAAGAAAAAACAGAAAACAGCTTGCCATGTCAGGGAAGGGGTCTGAAAAGAAAACACAACCTGTCTTTTGTTGCAACTCAAAATCTTTTTTCACCATTTTCACCTAAAGTTGTTGAAAACACTTATCCTGGTTATTGATAAACCGGGTTGATATTAACTTGTATGTCGGTCTGGCACAGGTGTCACCAGCTGTCGGCTTCCTCTAGAGACTCCCCTCGGTATTACACTGACACGTGCACAAATGTACACCCCCTCTGAGTCTCCTTTCCCCCTCCGTGACCTCACAAGTCACAAGATTCTGAAGTCACCTTCCAAACTTCCTGTTCAGGACACATTTTATTAACCTCTCTATCTGTTAATGAGTAACTCTTCGTTAAACCTCCCTGTGTTAATGGCTAGGGTTGCATTTCCCAGCCGGGGCCCAGTGGGCAATGGACATAAGAACAACAAAATGCAGAGAACATGCTAATTAACAGAATCCGTCTGAATTCTCAATTTCAGCTCGGTTCCATTTCTGCCAATATTAGCAGTCACGTAGCCTCACCTGGCCTGTTTAATAGGGGACTCGTCAAAAAGCAGTTACTCAAGCAACTGGCTACGATTTTCCTAAATCATATCCAGACAAACAAACAAAAACAAACAAACAAACCTTGAGGGTTTCATTTCCCCGTCATAAAATTATGCAAATTATTTCCTGTATTCTAAATTTGACTGTTAAATCGGGGGAAACTGATAGTTGCGTATGTATTGAGTATAATCTAAATACATATGACTGGTATCAAAGAGCTTCAACCCTTGCTGGTAACGTTATATTCATTTGTGTGAACTATGATCGTAGCCTCTACCAGGCTTCGGGAGGCGTATGGAAAGAGTAGAAATCGGCCAAATAGAGAGAAAATATGGCAGGGAGTTTTTCTGCTGGGAGAGAACATTCTGGAGCGGCAAACTGGTCCCTCCCAGCAGAACAACTCCCCTGGCATATTATCTCTCTATTTGGCCGATTTCTACTCTTTCCAGCCGCCTCCCGAAGCCTGGTAGAGGCTAAGGAAAGAGGACATACAAAGAAACAAAACCTCTCACCTTCTGTCGTCTACAAACGTAGAGTAGCGACCCGGACAGGTCTGGAAACCAAAAGCAGAACTCCTGCGTCACATGCCGGGTTTTTCCTCCAGAAGGTCACAAAAATCTTTCTCTGCTGACAGCAGAAACCGGAAGTCGGAGTTTCGCTCCGATCAAAACAACACCAGCTGATCCGGGCAGACGCTCCGCCGCGCCGCCTGGCGGAGAATGTTGAAATGCAGCCGATAGGTTTTGAACATCTGCATCTGGCGTAACACACCAGCTTTGCAGGCACGCGGCGCGGCGGCAGCTGGCTGTATCACACCAAACGACTTGTTACACCTAACCCTTGAACATCTAACTGTAGACATTGTTTAAAGCTAATGATAATGTCCATAGTCCCTACTGTACTTGGTGACAGCGAGTTCCACTCTGCGATAGATCTAGGAAAGAATGATATGAAAACATGAAGTCGAAATTTTATGTTTCAACCTTTTTTCCAACCGACACTTCTTCTGGCTTGGAAAGGCTCCAGGTAAGGGTTTCCCGTCACCTCATGTTGTCAGAGAGCGTCCCCAACAAAAATGTTCGCGGTCCGATGAGAATGATGGTAAGATGAAGCTTGACCCCTGAAACGGGTAGTCTACAACAAACTCCTTTGCAGGCTAAAATCGGCTAGGGATCATTGGCCAGAGGAGTTGGCCGGCCATAGAGGGTCCAGCTTGCCTGCACGTGCCTCAGGCCAATTATATCCCCCTTTTAGGCCGATTTCTACTATTTATTCGGCCTGCAAAAGAGTCTGGTGGAGACTATCAAATGGGCGTTCTAGTCTCATTCTATTTTTCTGACTTTAAAAAATGATATGTCATGAATTGCATTTACCATCAATCCCTTCCTGAGTTATAATCTTCCAAGTCGGAAACGAAATACATATGGGCCCCTGCAGTATAAAACAAAACAACAGCCTTAATAATAGGGGGCCAACACCAATTCTTCACGTGCGGCCAAGACTTATAGTCTGCCCGTACCCAAAACACACACACACACACACACAACACACACACCACCCCCCACCGCCCCCCAAAATAAATCATCCCTCCAAGCAAACATGTCCAGAACACAAGATATCAAAACAGAAAGTTCTGCTGTAGTACAGTGCCAAGAAAATCCACCAGGGGGATTATAAGATTCTTCGACCACCTAATGACATCCCATTCAAAACTTCTTCATTCCTTTTGCAAAACGTTAACGATAAACGAACAAACGCTTCCAAGAGAGGGGTAACATCTTGATTGAAGCACTACCAAGTCCAAAACATATAAACTCCGTATATGTACATTTGCCCTCACACATAACATGATTTTGCACAAAAATACACATACAGCAGAAAGTAACCATTGGTGTATGGTCCGTTCATTTTGGGTCTGTTCATTTCTTGCGCTGAAAAACAGGACAGCGTTATGTGTTATTACTTCTATGTTGTTATTCGTTTTAAACCCCTGCCCGTGTATCCACAGACCACAGCCCACATCACTGCTTGTTGCTGCATTTCGCACGTCTTTTTTGATCCGGTATTTTGTTTGGGTTATTCGTTCGGAAGCCAAGTCTCCATATCAGAACCTAGATTCCCGCGGTTGGTGTGCTCGTAGTCTCCACTAGACTCCTTTGCAGGCTGAATAAATGGTAGAAATCGGTCTAAAATGGGGATTAATTGACTAGAGAACTTGGCCGGCCAGAGAGGGTCCATCTTTAGCCTCCGTAGCAGGCTTATAGAACTAGTTTTGGTGGTATTCGGCTGTTTTCTGATTAGCCCAGTTCTAAACAAAACGGGGGTAATTCAACCAGGCCGGCTATGTTGTCTATATGCAATCACATAAAAGATCACAAAGACCCCCCAAAACCCCCAGTTTTTGGCATGCTATGGAGGCTAGTCCATTTTGCCACCGCCCAGGCAAATGCGTGCAGACCGACCACCTCCTCTGGCCAATTATATCCCCTTTTAGGCCGATTTCTACTATTTATTCAACCCGCTTGGTTATTTTGCAACGTTATGTATTTGTTAATGTGTCGATTTCATTGTTTTCATGTGTGACTTGCTGTCACAGGGCATTCCTGAAAAGCAGTGGTTTTAAATAGCACTGAGGTCTCTACCCTGTTTAAATAAAACAGAAATAAATAAATAATAAAAAGCCTGCAGAGGAGTCTGTTGGAGACTAATGTGTTTGCGCGAGCGGCCGGTTTTAGCCGGCGGGCTATTCCGGGCCTCTCAAGGCGCAGGGAGAAATGTCTCAACTTCTCAAGACGGAGGCACGGCCCGAGGAAAAATGTCTCAAGACGGTGCTGAAAACGCAGCTGTATTTCTCCCGGGATTCTCCCCCAAAGTCACCTGAAGTCAAGATCAGGTTTATGAGTGACTCTCCAAGCAGATGATATATTATACTTTCTTCTTTTTCTTCTTACGGTACTGTATCTCACTTGCTTAGGTTTCTATGTCTATCAGACATCTCCCAGAGCTTCAGACTGTTCTGCTTCTCGCCGCTACGTGTACATGTAGCCGATGTGGTCACGCAGATGTGTGGGGTCCCTTCCCGTATTGATCAAAGTTATTCGGAAGATTAACAAGGTTACCTACTTCACTTTCCCACAGAAAGCAGTAGGCATTGGCCTAGGGTAAACTACACTCCCCAAACCGGCTAAACTCCCTAGGACTGAATACGTGGCTACTTCCTACTATTTTGCAGTATATTATATCCATTGGAGTTTGGTGGAGACTTACGTATAACCCTTTCAGACTAACTCTTACAATACAATGTCGCACAGTTTCATCCGCTCCTGACGTTTCCTAGCAACATGGGTCAGAGGTCAGTGTTACAAGTCGAACGTTGCCATGGTAATAAACATGACGTTATCCGTTATTTGTGACGTCAGTGTGTGCATGTGTGTGTGTGTGTGTGTGTGTTTGTGTTAGTTAGTATTGTGTGTGTGGTGTGTGTGTGTGTGAGTGTGTGTGTGTGTGTGTGTGTGTGTGTGTGTGTGTGTGTGTGTGTGTGTGTGTGTGTGTGTGTGTGTGTGTGTGTGTGCATGTGTCTGTATATGGCTGTGTGTCTGTATGTGTGAGTGTGCCTATGCTCTAGATTGGCATCCAGACAGCCTAAAATGACCTTGGAACACTGCAGGAAAGTTTCGTCAAGGTCGTCGGAGATAACATCTTGTCAGAAAAATTCCCAGAATTCCCCAACAAGGACGACCTTGCTGCCCTGAAGGTCAGATGACGTAGACTTGGAGTGTGACGTCAGAACAACAAACAAGGTGACGCTCTTCGCCATGTTAGGAAATATTTTGGGAATTAACAGAAGTCCATGATCATGATGACACCACAAATTGACTTTTTAAAATGGTGTCTCTTAATCAAGAGTGCGTCTTTTGAAATCTTGGAGTATAAGAACAGTGGTGTTAGGTCACAATCCTTGGACTGTGTGGTGTTGAAAGAAAACCCTCCCTCACAGGTCACAACGTTTGGAGGGTTATACTTTCCCCAAGGCGACATGTCTAAGCGTTTCTTCCAGGTGATTTTCTGACGGTTAAAACTCCCAGCGTGTGAGGTTTTGACAGTTAAACTTTCTCCCATGTGAGGTTTTGACAGTTAAACTTTCTCCCAGGTGATATTCTGACGGTTTAACTTTCTCCCAGGTGATATTCTGACGGTTTAACTTTCTCCCAGGTGACATGTGGATGGGTAAACTTTTAAAACCCTGATCTTACCTCCTATGTGAAATATTGAAGGTTAAAACTCTAAGCGTTCCTGCCAGGTGGCATTTGAACGGTTAAACTCTCTCCCAGGTGACAATTGGACGGTTAAACTTTCTCCCAAGTGACATTTGGAAGGTTAAAACTCTCACCGTTCCTCCCATGTGAGGTTTTGGCGGTTAAACTTTCTCCCAAGTGACATTTGGACGGTTAAAACTCTTACCGTTCCTCCAAGGTGATATCTGGAGGGTTACACTTTTACTGTTCCTCCAATGTGACATTTGGGTGGTTAAACTTTTTCCCAGGTGAAATTTTGACGGCCCATTGCGGTAGAAAATTTCTCCTGGAACAAGTTTAACCGTCCAAATGTCACCTGGGAGGAACGCTTAGAGTTTAACCGTCCAAATGGAAGCAAGGAGTTAATCTCAACACAATTTAAATCCAAGCATTGTGTGTTTCTAGCTCCATGGACGGCCCCCCCCCCTCAGCGTTCCTCCTAGGTGGCATTTGGACAGTTAGACTTGGCTTCCAGGTGAAATTTTGACCGTGTCTATAAAACTCCCAGCCAGAGCGTTCCTCCCGCCGCGCCCAGGCGGGCCGGTGTGCCGTGTGCAAAGCCGCCCGTCCTGTCAGGCGACATGTGCCGTGGTGCCGGGTGCAAACCCCGGGTACTTAAGCGGCTGAACTTGGGACTTCCCGTACGGACCCAGAGACCCGATCAGAGCAGACGGACGGAGTCAAGACTGTTGGCGGGACTTTCTGTGGAACCACACGGTGAGTAGGAGCGTTCCTCTCTCCGCCTGCTGAAGTCAGGACTCTGCTAGGGTGTGTGAAGTTTGGCTCCAAGCTGTCACTGCCCAGGAAAGGTGTGCCGATTCGCTTCCGCATTCCTTTCCACAGACGTGCCGTCATTACGTCAGGTGAGCGCGGCTGGCGTCGCGTCGGAACCTTAAGGGTAGCGCCGTCGCGTCTGAAGGTGTTGACTTCTGTCATACTTTAAGAAGTTTATGACCAGTGTGTGTGTGTGTGTGTGTGTGAAGGTGTCCTAGTTTATATAAGACTTGCCACGTACGTCCCTGCTGCTCGCCATGCATACTTCAGAGTGGCGCCGTGAAATTCCCGAGGAGTGACGTGCGAGTTCCGCATTCCTGGCGCCGAACTCACGGCAGGGACGGACCGGCTGGTAGTCTCGGGACCAGGCTCCTAAGGCTGGTGTTCTACCGGCCCAAGTCCTACTGAGCAGATGCCTCTCCTGACTGAGGGCCTGCATGGGGGGTAGTGATTACGAATTGCGCAAACGATTTTCGCCGCTGATTGCGAATTACGTCAACTTCTCAGAGCTGATGACGACTTTAAGCTTGGCGGCTAATGTACTATTACGAATTGCGTTGATTTTTTGGGAGGCTGCCAACGGAATACGAAGACTAAAAGGGCCTGATTTAGTAATACGTCTTACGAAAAAGGGCATGTAGGCTCTCCTGATTTGCTAGATCCTTTCAGTCGACCTTTGCCTTCATCGTAGCTGAACCGACTATGTGACTTAACTAATCTAATGTGAACCGACCCCATAAAAAACCCTGGCGTTCGCTATTGCACCTGGGCGGGTGGGTCGTGCCCCCAGCACCGTAGATATACCAGGGAGCCTACGTAGCCTCCGGCTTTTAGAACTGGGGGTTTGGTGGTCTTCGGCTGATTTCTGATTAGCCCAGTTCTAAAAAACGGGGGTAATTCAACCAGGCTGGCTATGTTGTCTATATGCAATCAGAAAATACCACACTTGAAAAGCTCCCAAAGACCCCAAACCCCCAGTTTTTGGCATGCTATGGAGGCTGGAGCCTATGGTGGTCTGACTACCAGGCTACAGTACTCCCAGCACCGTAGAGATACCGGGGAACCTACGGTGGTCTGGCTGCCAGGCTAGCTACAGTATAACAGCCGGGAAACGCACAGCGGGAGGCCAGGCCAGTCCGGTCTAGGTCAAGTTTACCGCAAGCTGCGTCTCCCAGATACGGGAATGTTTGTGTTCAGTACTGACGACTGTGAAGGGTTTGTCGTCACATAGCGGACGGCTTTAGACGTTTATACAACTGACGTCCCGGGTTCAAGGGGACGCCACTAGCTATAGACTAGTTTACTGTAGGAAGTATGTAGTCTCCACCAGACTATATAAACAACGCGGGTTCAAAAAAGTAACATATTTAGCCAATAGGGAGCATAATTGACTAGGGAAGTTTAGCCAGCGTAGAGTTCATTGGCCTGCGTAGTTTGAGGGGGAAATTAACACTCTCACGGACTGACTCTCCTGGCCGACTATTTTCCTTTTTAATTTACCGAATTCTAGGATCTGTAGGATGTGTATTCTAGGAAGGCCTGGTATGGAGGCTAAGAACTTCTGAAGTATGCGCTTAAGTCTACCCCAGGGCCTGACGTGACATATTATAAATGTGGGTGTTTGTGTCTCGTCGCCACTCTGTGTTGTATACGTACGTGAGAACAAACGTGAGCGAGTGATATACGGGCTAGCCTGGGCGCCGGGCTGTTGACAGGGGAATATACAATTATATATGGGATAGCTTCTCGGATCCGGGGCTAGCCTGGGCGCCAGGCTGTTGGCAGGGCTACTATACAACATACGGGATAGCTTCTCGGCTCCAGGGCTAGCCTGGGCGCCAGACTGTTGCCAGGGGCAGTATACAGGCTAGCTCCTCGGCTCCAGGGCTAGCCTGGGTGCCAGACTGTTGCCAGGGGCAGTATACAGGCTATCTCATAGGTTCCTGGGCTAGCCTGTGTGTCAGACTGTTGCCAGGGCCAGTATTCAGGCCAGCTCCTCGGCTCCAGGGCTAGCCTGGGTGTCAGGCCGTTCCTAGGGTCAGTATACGGGATAGCTCCTCGGCTCCTGGGCCAGCCTGGGCGCCAGAATGTTGAGATGTTCCCAGGGACATCTACACTACAGGCTAGCTCCTCGGCCCTAAGGCCAACATGCCCTTATTTAAGGAAATTTTTACCATAAACACTCCTTCTAATGCAGGGTCCTAACAGGCCCTAACAGCAGTCTGGCATCCAGGCTATGTACGGCCGGATTTCAGTGACGTTTGCAGTCGGCTGAAGTTCATGTACTAGACTCCTGTCCTTTATTCTAGCCTCCCTGGCATAAACAACACGTACTGCAATGTTTATGGCTGATACGTGATCCGCCAGGCTATAAGAGACTTGTTGTGACACACATTTAAGGCTGTACAGCATGTAAGTTGTGTAACGGACACATGGGCGTGAGATATCATGAACCCCATGAATAGTTCGCACCGTTTTGTAACGATTTGTGCCTTACGTTAACATCAACATCGTCTGTGGTTGACGCATTTAGATTGTGACTCAGGGTCTAAAGAAAGAAAAAAGGGTAGCCTGGTCACCAGCTCCCGAGTCCTACATCCTCTCCGCAAATAGAGAGGATTGTAGGACTTGGGAGCTATAATAGGTTTGGTAACCAGACTAAAGGGTGGTCTGTGACTGTGTACTTGCCCTGGCAACAGTCTGGCATCCAGGCCACTCCAAACGCGGATGTGTCAATGCGTTCTCTCAGAACCAGCCGGCTGGCTGTGCTCCATAGCAGGCTTATAGAACTGGGGGTTTGGCGGTCTTCGGCTGTTTTCTGATATAAATGGGGGTAATTCAACCAGGCCGGCTATGTTGTCTATATGCAATAAGAAAATAGCACATGAAAGCTGGCAAAGACCCCGAAGACCCCCCAAAACCCCCAGTTTTTTGGCATGCTACTCCAAACGCGGACGTGTGGGCTGCCGTTTTCATACAGCGAACTCTGGAAACCGGCCGGCTGGCTGTGCTCAAGTTTGGCAGGACAGAAACCGACCCACTGGCCTGCGGTCATGTTTGACAGGAGCAAAAACACGCCCGGGTTTTGTCCTTTCGTACTGCTCAGCCCAATAGCAACTGGATTATTAGCAGCTGCACATGTGCTAGTCACAAAACAAGTGACCGGTACGAATAAAACAAAGGGAAATGAAGGTAAGGGCACCAAGGAAAATAAATAACCGATTCTGTTGGTGTAAAAGACAGGTGAACTTTGAAGTATATATTACTATATACATCATACACTAGTTTTGTCAGGTTTAATACTTCGTATAGGTCGGCGCGCTTTATAATCTCCGCAGATGTTTAGTTGTACGATGTTTTGGGAGGGAAAATAGATACAGGCTGCCCAATTTGATACTGTCATACCCCCACGACAACATCTGCTTGGAGATTAATGTTTTGCCACTTTTCTGCCGTTTTCCACACGGCTTTGCGCCCCAAGTGTGCTGTTTTCTAGGCTACTCCGTCCGGCCACTTGTAAACACGGAAAGCGCGGCGACCCAAGTGTGCCGTTTCTAGGCTATCCGTCCGGCCACTTGTAAACACGGAAAAGGCGGCGACATGACAGGAGACTGGCGGCGAAAACAAGCCCGGGTCTGTTGTACCGAGAGGAAAACAAGCGGGGTTTGTAGTACGGGTTGTTTACCCTGGATGCCAAACTCGTTTGGGGCCGTCAACCGTTCCCTTCGGCAGCCAGAAGCCCTTCGCCCGCCTGTCTAAAATGACCGCTACTGGGGAGTCTGGCCCGGGGGAAGTTTGGCTGGCCCTACAACGGGCTCAACTCCACCGCAGCGGTAATTTACGTCTGCGGGCGAAGGGCTTCTGGCTGCCGATGGGAACGGTTTAATAGCGGCCCGTAACTTGCTTGTCTGGCACCCAGGGTACATTTGGGGTAGGGTTGTTTGACAGAGCGTCGGTTCAGCACCAGTGACAGGGTGTCGGGTTCAGGGGGCCCAGCCGGGCTACAGCTGGCCCTGAGGAGGCCAGGCCGGATTAGTTAGCCTCTACCGGGCTTCGGGAGGGAGCTGGAAAGAGTAATCTCCAAGCAGATCCCTTTCGGTGGCAAGACAGTATCCGTTAGCCAGAGAAGGTCGCCGGCCAACGACTTTTGGTGAGGGTAGCGACAAAAAACAACAAAAAAAAAAACGGCCATATATAAAAAGCTAACGATCATTCCCCCACATCCTCTGCTTCGGAGAGTTAGGAAAGAATAGAAATTGGCCAAATAGAGACATAACATGTGTAGGGTAGCCGAGGCTAGCGGGGTGAGCCGAGCTGTCAGAGAACTGCACAAGACGAGATCTCACTCTAGACTGACTCCTGCCACATGGCCGGAGGTACTTTATTCCTGTTAATGAAGACCATATGTCTTGACCGCCCGTGCGGTCACAGTCTTATCTACTCCCATATCTACTCCTAACATTGGCCCCCCCTTACAAAAGGAGTCGTCCCCGACTCCGCAGCAGGAAACAAAACAATAACAACAACAAGAGTAGACGGGGCATATCATGCTGGGAGCTAGTGTGTTGGGTTCGAGCTAATTACTTCCGGACGGAGATACAGTGAGTAAGCACGGATCAAAACAACTCTATCTAAAAACAACAAAACTGGTACATAAACAAATATAAACAAATCATACTGCGTCGAAACGAGGGCACAAAAAGTCGCTAGAGGACATGCGAAGCAAATACATAGTAATACATATAAAAAAAAACAAGAATACGCAATATAAGAACGACGCTCAACATAATAGAGATATGATAAAGATGATAAAGTTCGTATGAGAGGAGTGTTCGTTCAGGCATAGGTTTCAGTAGTAGTCAATTAACGGAGCTCATTCCTAGAGTTCATTAGCCGTAATCGAAGTCCATAAACCGGTCAGGGGGTCGACTGATGCGGCCGGATCGAGTTCTGATGATGTGCGGACGCTGAGCTGGCTGGACAGGAGCGGCTGGAGGCGGGGCAGGTGGAGGTGGAGGTGCTGGCTGGGCAGGTACTGGAGCAGGTGCTGGCTGGGCAGGTACTGGAACAGGTGCTGGCTGGGCAGGTACCGGAACAGGTGCTGGCTGGGCAGGTACTGGAACAGGTGCTGGCTGGGCAGGTACTGGCACAGGTGCTGGCTGGGCAAGGACTGGAGCAGGTGGATCAAAGTGATACTGTTGGATGAAGCCTGCGTAGCCGGGGCGAGGCGCATCAGGTGGTGCTGGCAGGCGGCGGCGGGTAGGGGCGATGTAGGGCTTCAGTCGGTTGTGGTGAACGACCTGTAGACGCTGGTTGCCGGTCTCAGGACGGATGCGGTACAGGATTGGTGTCGGAGAGTCGGCTGGCAGGGTGGCGGTGATGACGAACGGACCGGTCCAGGGCAGGCGGAGTTTGTGCTGAGCCGTGGGCGGGTGGTGAAGCCAGACACGGTCGTCAACTTGGTAATGGTGACGGCGTACGTGGGGGGTATTGTACTGATCTTGTGTCTGGTGGGATTGGGCTATAGCTTGGCGAACGGAGGTGAGGGCGGCGTTGAGATCGGCGAGCTGTGTTGTTGTGGCGGGTAGTTGGCAGGCGATATCTACAGGGAGGCGTGCTTCCCGGCCGTGAACAAGGAAGTAGGGTGTGAACTTTGTTGTAGAGTGTACGCTGGTATTGTAGGCCAGGGCTACATGCGGGAGGAGGAGATCCCAGTCGTGTTCGCGACCGGCTAGTGCTTTGGCAAGGATATTCTTCATAGTCCTGTTGAAACGTTCGACTTGGCCGTCACCTTGCGGGTGATAGGGAGATGTTCTGGTTTTGCTGATTTGTAGGCGGGCACAGAGTTCGGCTACTAATTGTGATTCAAACTGCGAACCCTGGTCAGAGTGGATTTGGTCGGGTACGCCGTGCTGGCCGACGAAGTCACGGAAGAGTTTGTCAGCGACGGTGGCGGCGTCCTGCTTCGGGATTGGGTACAGGTTCACATACTTAGTAAAGATATCGGACACCACTAGGACATATTTGTTTCCAGCGGAAGATAGTGGCATGTACGTGATGTCCGTCGCGACAACTTGGAAGGGGCGGTCGGCGGTGATGTGCTGGAACGGCGCACGCAGTGACGGCACAGGCTGACGGCGCTGTTGGCACGGTACACACTCACGACAGTGACGGGCTACGTCCATCGTCATTCCTAGCCAGTAGAACCTTTCCCGAGCGCGGTGTAGGGTACGGGAGGGCCCGAAGTGTCCGGCTGTGGAATCGTCGTGCAGGGCGGGTAACACGTGGCAGGCCAATTCGCGTGGAATCACTAATTGCGGCTTCACGGAGGGGGGCGAGTTGACTGGGCGGCGGTACAGGAGATCATCAGATAAGAATAAGGAATCAAAGTCCGACCAAAACAAAGTCAAGTCTCTGTGCTTACCGCGTACAGCAAGGGCGGGAGGGCGACCGGCGGGGTCTTGTAGCCACTGGCGAACTTCTCTGATGGTTGCGTCGGCTTGTTGTGCAGCGCGAAAGTCAATGGCCGGCGCGGTGGCAAGTTGAGCGGCGGAGCAGATGGCTTCTTGTAGGGGATGCTGGTGACTGTGGCAGACACGGGTGTCGCGTACGACGTCAGGTGGCGAGGCTGGCACAGGAGCAGACGGGTCGTCATCGGAGATGACGTTAGCAGAGTCACGGTCGTCGCGTACGACTTCAGGTGACGAGGCGGGCACCGGAGCGGGTTGGTCATCAGCGGAGACGACGTTAGCAGAGTCACGGTCGTCGCGTACGACGTCATGTAGCATTTTAGGCTCAGTTGAATCATCAGCAGAGATGACTTCAGCGGGCTCGGCGGTGTCGCGTACGACTACTTCCGCGGAGTCAGGTGTGTCGAGCGCGGCGTCGACGTTGTCAGGCGGTGGAGAGGGTGGGCGGCGCGATAGGGCATCAGCGTCCGTGTTGGTGGGACCAGGTCGGTACTTGATGGTAAACTGATATGTACTGAGTTCAATGGCCCACCTCGTGCGTCGGCCCTGCGCCATTCCATCTCCAAGTGGGACTTCCCGGCAGGACAGCAGCGGACGGTGGTCTGTCAGCAGGGTGAAGTTACGGCCGTAGAGGTATGGGCGGAAATGGCGAATCGCCCACACCGCTGCCCAGAATTCCCTGTCGTACGTACTCCATCGTCGCTGTGTCCTTGACAGGGTCTTGCTGGCATATGCGACAACGCGTTGGGTGCCGCCATGAGTCTGCGTTAAGACTGCGCCTATCCCGGAGGTGGACGCGTCGGTTGCTAAGGTAAAGTCACTGGCAAAGTCCGGGAAGGCGAGGAGCGGAGGTTGGTCAGCTGGTGCTTCAGGGTGTCGAACGCAGACTGGCAGGCTGGGTTCCACTGGAAGGTGTGGTGTTTGTCAGTCAGTCGCACCAGAGGTTCCGCCACAGTCGCAAACGCTGGGACGAACTTCCGGTAGAAGGAGGCCAGGCCCAGGAATGACCGGATGTCGGTCTGGTTGCTCGGAGTAGGCCAGTCCTGGACTTTGGCGATGTTGTCTGGGTCAGGAGCGACGCCGCGGCGGGACACCACATGTCCCAGGAATGTCACTTCCTTCTGTGCGAAGCGGCACTTGGCCGGATGTAATTTCAGGCCTGCTTGCCTGAGACGAGTAAACACCTCCTGCAGGGTGTGCAGATGTTCGTCGAAGGTTGGCGTAAAGACGATGATGTCGTCAAGATAGGCAAGACAGACATCCCAACCAACACCGGCGAGGATGAGCTGAACAAGGCGTTGGTACGTTGCCGCTGAGTTGGAAAGGCCAAATGGCAGGACCTTGAACTGCCATAACCCTTCCGCCGTACAAAACGCAGTTTTGTGTCGGTCTGCGGGATGGACGGGAACTTGCCAATAGGCGCTCTTCATGTCCAAGGTCGAGAAGTAGTAAGACCCGGCAAGTGCGTCGATTGTGTCGTCTATGCGGGGGAGAGGGTGGGCGTCAGGCACTGTGACGGAGTTTAACTTCCGGAAGTCCACACAGAAGCGAGGCGTGCCGTCCTTCTTGGTTACTATGACGACAGGGGAAGCCCACGGGCTGGTGCTTGGCTCGATGACGTCCTGCTCCAACATGGATGAAAGTTGCTCTCGCAGGGCGTCGCGGCGGTGGACAGGTGTTCGGTACGGTTGTTGACGGATTGGTTTAGCGTCTCCGGTGTCTATTCTATGTTCCACCAGGGTCGTACGGCCGATGTCGGTGGCGCTGGTAGAAAAACAGTCGCGGTTGGCCTCTATGAGGTCCGAGAGTCTGGTCAACTGTGGCTGAGGAAGGTCAATGTCGGATAGGTCGACTACTGGTAGGGACGTCTTAGGGACACGCACCTTTTTCTTTTGCACTGTCGGGGCGGCGGTCGCTGGGTCGGCGGCGTCCTGGATGTGGTAATCCGAGTCGGGGGTGGAGGCTGCGTGGAATTGTCCGACATTGCACTTTTCCGGGAGGCGAACTGGGTGGTTGTTTGTGTTCATAATTTGAACCACAGCGCGGCCATCTTCAACGTGGGAAACTGTCCTGGCGGCGGCTACTCCATCATACGTAACGCGATGCAGCTGGGGCTCAAAGACGCCGTCGAAGTGGTGAGGGACTCCACCCCGGGTGGTGGAGAGTCGGACGGGCACAGTACAAACACTATTAGCGGGCAGGATCATCGTTCGGCACACTGTGACGTCGGAGACACGAGGAGCTAAAGGAGACCGCGGCAGCAGGGGTAGAGTTGTCGATTTTATCTTCACGGTGCCAGATGCTGGGTTGATCGTTACATCATGAGAATGACAGAACTGCCATCCAAGAATAATATTGTTCGTCGCATGGCGCATAACATGAAACGTCTCTAGCACGGAGGTGGGACCCAGATGGACGAGAGCGCGGGTAGTTCCCACGATGTGGAGTTTCTCGCCGTTAACCGAACGAACCGTGTTAGATGTGTGACTGATGGGCAGACAGCGTAACGAAGGAGATGAAAGTCTAAAAGTGTCACTAATGATAGAGATGCACGAACCTGTGTCAATGACGGGTACTCCGTGGTAGGGGCGCCTTGAAGATCAACGGCAATAAAGGGCGAAAAAGTTGAGTCCGAGGCTGGGTTGGGCGGGGGTTTAGCTGGCTGTTGGCGCGTACAACCAGCTAATGTCCGTTTCCCGAGGGTGGGGTAGGGGTAGGGCAGGAGGCGGCGTAGTGTCCGTACCCGTGGCATTGGTGACACTGCTCATCTGGGCGGACGGGGCGGCGGGGAAGACGGCGGCGGGTCTCTGAGCGTGGCGCGGGGTCATCTCGACGGTCGCTGCCTCGTCGATTGGGCGGCTGGTCACGGTCGTCGCGGCGGCTGTGTTGCTGGTGCTCGGGTTGGCGTTGGTTGGAAGCCTGAGCGTGTAGCAGGTCGACGATCTCTGTTAACTTGGATGCCAGAGTCGCGACGGTGGCGGTCGGGTCCGGCGTCGGGGCTCTGGTCGAGGTGATCCTCGCGGCGGTGTGGTCTGCCGTGGGGAACTGGAGGTCACGGGCGGCGGCGTGGCGGGCCTGTTCACAAATGGAGGCCTGACGGATGGCTGCATCGACGTCAGCGGGGCCGAACTCCATGACTCTGTGTCGCAGGTCAGGGTCCAAACCCGCGAGGAAGCGGTCCAGGGCAACGCCAGCCCGTCCGGCATCATTGTAAGTCGGGTAGGCGAGGCGGACCAGGCGTTGAATCTCCGCTGCATACACTGACAAGCTCTCGTTGGGGCGACGGGGTCTCGCGTTGGCGGCCCGACGGAACTCCTCCAGCAGGGCGGTGCGGCCGAAGGGTCCGACCATGGCCGCTCGGATCAGGGCGAGGTCGGCCTTCGTCGCGGCTGGCAGCTCGGTGTAAAAGCCGAAGGCTGGGCCAGTGAGGTAGGTGGGGAAGTGCCTCAGCCTGGCTGCCTGGTCCAGCTGCTGGGCATCGGCCCACACATCGAACTGCTGAATCCAAAGCTGGAAATCGTCGGCCGCGGTGCCGTCGAAGGAGGGGGGAAGCCGGGAACGTGGCTCAGCCATGGCGTGGGTCGTAGGTACTCGTAAGTTAAGTTGGAACCGCTGCCACCAAATGTAGGGTAGCCGAGGCTAGCGGGGTGAGCCGAGCTGTCAGAGAACTGCACAAGACGAGATCTCACTCTAGACTGACTCCTGCCACATGGCCGGAGGTACTTTATTCCTGTTAATGAAGACCATATGTCTTGACCGCCCGTGCGGTCACAGTCTTATCTACTCCCATATCTACTCCTAACACATGCCGACTGAGGGAGTTGGTCCGCTAGAGAGTACATTTTGCCTCACCCGAGCTAGGGGCTAGTCTCCACCAGGCTCCTTTGCAGGCCGACATAATAGTAGAAATCAGCCTAAAGTAAAAAAGAATGTAACAGGCAAACTGGACCCTCTACGACCGGCCAACTCTCCTGGCCAGCTACATTCTTTTAACTTAAGGCCGATTTCTGGGGGCCTGCATGCCTTTTTTTCGTAAGGCGTAATCGGGCCTTTTTAGTCTTCGTAATCCGTAGGCAGCCTCCCCCCCAAAAAACAACGTATGTAATTCGTAATAGTACAATTTATAATAGCCGCAAAGTGTACAGTCGAAATCAGAATTCAACGTAATTCGTAATCGGCGGTGAAAATTTTGCGTAATCCGTAATCAATACTTACAAGTCCGCCTGCAAAGGAGCCCGGTGGATCGAGGCTATCCCTGCGGGGCGACATGTGGCCCACAGGAAGCCAGGTAGGCCGGAAATATGACAAAAATGGGCAGGAATTCGCCATCTCCCGGCACTGCGGGGGCTGGACGGAGGCCAAGTGCACGGTCGACTCTCACCCTGTCCTTATTAACCAGCACAGCCGGCGCCGACTCATGTTGAAAACTGGAGATCGACCGCTGGCTTTTTTCGTATCAATGGTTTATTTGCATTAAAACACAACAACACTGTCCCAAAAATGGCAGCCAGAGGCTGAATTGACATTGGGGCATCACATTCGTAGTGGCGGTCTGCGTTTGCTTCTAGATTTCTTTGACTGTATGAGAGTAGAATTTGGACAAATAAAGAGAGAGAGAGAGTACATGCCGAGGGAGTCGAGTGCGGCAAACTGTACTCTCTATAGATCTAGCGGACCAACTCCCCCGGCATGTTCTCTCTCCTCTCTCTTCTGCCAAATTATACTCTTTTTAGCCACCTACCGAAGCCTGGCAGAGTCTATTAGCGCGCGGTGGTTTCTTTACGCTGGTAATGTATATCTGCGTCGGTTGACCCCAAAAGAGCCCCCTCGAAAAGAAACTGTCAAATCTAAAACTAAATAGCCTGGGTACCATCCTACTTGTATGCCGGCGGGGTTCCCACACTCGCTTCCCTTAAATGAAAGTTTTATTACAAATTCATGCCCGAAGGCTAATTGCATGAACAGAAGAAACATTTGTATAAAAACAAGTAATAAGTACACATAGAACTACTGGTAACTATTAAGAGACTACTAGTAGAAAAACTACTGGGTTTGACTTCTTTTTTGAAGACAGAGGAAGACAAAGGATCCCACTTTTTCTATAATTTGTGGGTTTTCGGATGTTAGGAGGAGAGTAGTTTTCTTTTCATTTGTATATGCGTGAAAGTTTGGGTAGGATTTGGAGACTAAGTCAAAGAGTTCATTTCGTTCATTGCTATAGAGAGTACAATTTGATATAGCTCCCCCTCTAAATCTCTTGATATAGCTCTCCCTTAAAATGTGGGAGCCCCGGCGTACAAGTAGTGGTACCCAGGCTAAGAACCAAACGCAGCGCGCCAGAAAAGTAGTCTGCACAGGAGGTTGATATATCGATAGAGCACGTCCTCGGAAAGACACACGGTGTGTGTAAAGAATGTTGACAGTGTCATTAGGCGGCGGGAAAAGTTTATTTCTTGTTTACGGGCCGCTGAGAGGAGTTCTGTCCCGTACGCGACACTTCATAGCGCGTCTGGCGGTCCGGCCGTCACCTTGGCGCATTCCGGGACGCGCCGTGTTTTTCCCACCGCGTTCCTGACATACCCCGAGATCCGCCTGGCCAAAATCGGCCGCCGGGTACAGTTTGTGCCAGGCAAACTAGCCTCCACCAGGCCTTCTTGCGGGGGTACGGATCTTAGCTAGCCTGGGTTCCATCCTGGTTAGTTTACGTCCGCTCCTACAGTCGCTACCACCAACCAGGATGGAACCCAGGCTAGATCTTAGCCTCCACCAGGCCTTCCTACGGGGGTACGGATCCTAGCCTCCACCAGGCCTTCCTACGGGGGTACGGATCCTAGCCTCCACCAGGCCTTCCTACGACGAGGGTACGGATCCTAGCCTCCACCAGGCCTTCCTACGGGGGTACGGATCCTAGAATTCGGTAAAATAAGGGAGTTGGCCAAGAGAGTCAGTTCGCGCGAGGGTTAATTCCCCCTCTAATTAACTCTACACTAGCTAAGTTCTCCTAGTCAATTATTCTACCTATTGGCTGAAATTTACTTGTTAGCCTAGTCTCCACCAGACTCTTTTGCAGGCTGGATAAATACATGTAGTAGAAATCGACCTAAAAAGAATGTAGCTGGCCATTGGAGTTGGTCGGCTATAGTAGCCTCCTGTGCAGGCTCTGGGGCGGGTGGGAATTTTGATACAGCCTTTTGAACTTGAAGATGGTCACGTGTGTAGGATGGACGGCTATTAAAATAACGCGTTAAAAACTCTTCAAAACGCTGTATCGAAATCCCCACCCGCCCCGGAGTCTGCACAGGAGGCTAGGGCCATAGAGGGTCCTGTTTGCCAGCTACATTCTTGTTAGAGTGATTTCTACTATTCATACAGCCTGCAAAAGAGTCTGGTAGAGAATACAGTACTAGCACACGGCTGGGACACTGCCCGGACTGTTTAAATAGCTCTAAACTACTGGAACAATATTTGCCGAGTCGTCAGCGTGCAGTGTGCTGTATTGCCTGTAGGTAAATTTGCGGAGCTGTTATACAGGACTGACGGTGGGAAACACGCCACACAACAGGCGCTACTGTGTGTAGGGCTAGGGTAGCCTCTACCAGGCTTCGGGAGGTTGTAGGATCTAGGAAAGAGTAGAAATTGGCCAAAATAGAGAGATGACATGTCAGGGGAGTTGGTCCACTAGAGAGTACATTTTGCCGCAACCGACATGTTATCTCTCTATTTGGCTGATTTCTACTTACTCCCTGCCGCCTCCTGAAGCCTGGTAGATGCTAGCGCTAGCGGGTACTAGGGGGTAGTACCGAGTAGCCTCTACCAGGCTCCTCAGGGTGTTCAAGAGAAATAGTGGAATTCTAATAAAATGTTGAACTTTATTCCAACAAAAAGATTACACAGAGATCAAATTTTCAACGACCACTGTCGCCTTCATCAGGGTAGGATAATTAATTAGGCCATGTTGATTTGATTATATGGATGACATCCTCCGGGAGCCCCAAAACTGATGCGCGCGTGCGAATAAAAAACGTTTTGCAAAAAAAAAGTTCTTTTCATTATGAAATCTACGTGGTCATGAGGGTTGAGCAAATGGCACAGAATATGGTTTGGCGAATAATTTAGTCTTCAAGTTCATTTCTTTACAATTTCGTCTTTTTCGTTTGATTTTGGCATTCTACGACATTGGTATAGTTTTTATTAATTTTTTTTTGTAACTTATGGTATATTTTTGCTCATTTTGCAACTGTTTTGTACGATTTACAGTATGGTTGAAAACTTTTTTTTTTTGGAAACGGCCGAGAATTCATGCGCGCGCGGATGTCATCCATATAATCAAATCAACATGGCCTTACCAATCACTTGAAAAGTTAAAATGGACTTTCTTGACAGTATAATTCTGTTGGCCAAATAGACTGAATACTTAGTAGCATCCCTACGTAGGTTGCGTACCTGTTAAATATTGCCACTTCTCACATACCTCTGGTAGTAGTATTCTCTACTACTAGTATTTTCCCAGCAACCCGAGGAGGCTGGGAAGAGGCTACTTTAATACCTAAAAGACCCGTCAGGAAATAAAGGAACGTTTTTGGCGCGAGTTCAGTCGTGACGGGGTGTTGGCCCGGCCGCCGGACGAGCCTTATATGGTAGTGCAGACCTTATATGGGCATAGGCCGGGGCGGGAACGACATGTTATGTACACGGAGCGCCTTATATGGTAGTGCAGACCTTATATGGGCATAGGCCGGGAAAGGCTTGTTATGTACACAAAGCGCGGGAAAAGGAACGCAGCGCG
>NW_017804209.1:1112450-1114626 GCF_001625305.1 Branchiostoma belcheri
AAATTGTTGATATTATTAATTATTACTAGTACCCCAAACAGATACACACACACGTACAGGAATGCATAAACTTTACTTACCCCTTTCCCTATAGCTGGCCAGTGCACCAGACACCATTTTATTTAATGACAGATCTCCTCTGCTGTAGCTGATGTACAGGTAGGCGGCTCCAGTACTCAGAATCAAAATGGACAGAAATAGGAATTTGGAAGTCGACCAAAAAGAAACCATCTTTATTATATAATAACGTTGGCTTGTCTTTTTAAAACTAAGATGATGAATTGAGTGTAAGTGACAGATTTGCCTACGATTCAACACGTCGCACTTAGTTCGTCCAAAGTAGATTCTGCGAGGAGCGATCTGGATTGCACAAAGTCTTCAATTGTCGTTTTGCTTTGACACCTGCAATTTAAAAGAATTGTTGGAAGGGAAAGGAATAATTGCTCCAGAGTTACAAAATAACATTAGTAAATCAACCAATACCAGGATGTGACACGTATTCGGCATAAACCACTACAACAGTGAACAGGACGGTAAGAACACGGCTCAATTTAGAGACAAAGGAAGATCTTTATCACCGCAGGTACGCAAGATTCGTTTTCCAAAGTTACCCCAACAAAGCCCATTTTCGCACTTGAACTTGGTTTCCTCAACTGTAACCTGTCTGCCAAAAATCATGAGCATCTATCCATGCCCCAAGTGTTATACTGAAATGCACAGTCTCCAACGCTAATGCAGACTTATTTTATCACCTTCCCACGAGGGCAAACCAAACCCGTGAAGCGTGAAGCCATTGTAAATAATGTTAATAAATGTTGTTGCCTTCGACAGAAGGCTATAAAATCGCTTTTGCACTGTTTTGTAGATTATGCACGATAAAGTTTGAAGGCATGGTCCATGGCTCACGATTTTTGGCAGGCAAATTGTCTTAGTGATGGGCATTGTGATGGCCAGAAATGGGCTTCGTGGGGGAAGGGGGGGGGGGGGGGCTCGTCACTGAATGACATCCAGTAAATTTCTAGCGGGGACCAATCAGAGGGCTGCTGAATAATTTGAATAATTTATCAAGGCCCACGGACGCGGTTCTTTCACTTGTAAAGTAGCCAATTACCACCGAGCCGGTGGCACACGATGGGCGAAAACATGTACTTCACACCCATTGTACGTCGACATAAAGCGCTTATACATTACAAACAGAATTTTCGTAGGACTGCCATTACTTTAGTTTGCAGCATGTGTATTGAGAACGAGTATCTTCATAATTCTGCTGGCTGTTTGTATAAGAACGGCACAATAAAACAGTTTTCAATACCAACACGACTTAGCAGATAACACGTAATGAAGCCCACTTTTTACGCAGATTGTAGCACTACGTAATGTTACACAAACTAACAGTAGATGTTTTAAGGAATTCACAGAAATGACAATGATAGATAATGTAACGCATATACATTATACAGCACAAAATGAAGAGTAACAGTAATGTAGTCGTCTTTGGCCGGGTATGGCAAGTTATAGTATACGTACATGTATCGGTTCAATCTTTAACGGGTAAGTTGACAGCAACAAGCAAGATGCATAGGTTCTATTACTTTTGTAGCTCACTTGCGTCTAGATTTGGGACGAACCCATGTTACTTTTTCGCCGCAGTTTTTCATGTAGTGGTTACTTCGACAGCCTTTCCGCTGACGCAAACATAGTTTGAGGTTCCACAGTTCTTACAACGTTAGCGCTTGAAGTTGCTGTAGTGTTCTCCAGGTTTGTTGGTCTGGTGATGTTGTCTTTGTTGGCTTGTTGTCTGTCATTTCCCTCCATTTTTATGTTTGGCGGCCCGTCTTCGATGGGTTGGGTTTGGTTCACAAATCTCGGCTTCGCTAAGATCCGTTCCTTGCCGTACATAGTGGTCGCTCCATTAGCGCTGGTGCAGCCCCATTTGAATGTGTAAAACTTAATGTCTACAGTCCCGTTTTGATTCGTTCATCAAAGTAGATTTTACTAAGGTATGACTTTACTAACTGATTGTGGAAGTACTACTTAGTACTGATGTAAACAAGAAACAATATACGCGCTCTGGTTGAGTTCATGGCATTTACATGAAACAAGGTGCTAGTCAGTGACGCGTCAGCAGCCCTATGATTGGTCCCCGCTAGAAATCTACTGGATGTCATATAGTGTA
>NW_017804209.1:1114646-1119606 GCF_001625305.1 Branchiostoma belcheri
CTTTTGCAGCCTCCATAGCATGCCAAATACTGGGGGTTTGGGGGGGGGGTCGTTCAGGGTCTTTGGGAGCTTTTATGTGCTGTTTTCTGATTGCATATAGACAACATAGCCGGCCTGGTTGAATTTACCACTGTTTTGGGCTAATCCGAAAATAGCCGAAGACCACCAAACCCCCAGTTCTAGTAATAAGCCTGCTACGGGGGCTAACTCTTTTGCAGGCTCAATAAATAGTAGAAATCGGCATAAAAAGAATGTAGCTGGACAGAGGAGTTAGTTGGCCATAGACTGATGATTGATAGAGGGTCCAGTTTGCCTGCAGCTACATTCTTTGTAGGCCGATTTTCTACTATTTATTCAGCCTGCAAAAGAGTCCGGTGGAGACTAGGTCAAGGTTGCCGTGTGACTTTCCAGACTGTTCTGCCAAATGTCTTCGATAAATGTCATCACCAAAACGGGCTCTGCTTCCCTTCTAGTACTGTAGTTAGACGGCGGACTGAACTCCTGCTAGCCTATTTAGTGGCTTCCGAGCCTCTTTTGTCCTACCTCTCCAAAAATAGTGATGATGATCCAAAAATAGAGTACCCGGGGTGGATGTTATGAAAAATAGTGCAGAAAAGGAAAACCATCACAGACAAATGCCGTGAACTCCCAAAACCGTCTCCGTCTGACGCGTTTGTCTATGTCATCGTATATCCGTTATTTTCATGTTACATGTACTTGCACTTAGCCTGCGGCCAAGAACTTGCAATAAACTTCCACTTCCTTCAAGTTCAGGGTAAAATAATTTTCATGTCTACCTTGGAATGCTTAGAATTCGGGTAAGCTGATGTACAGTTAGACCTGCTCAAGCCGGCCACCCCGACATAACGACCGGAAAAGGGCCCGATTTTTTATCCATAGCCGCAAGCATTGAGCGATCTGCCCAAGACGACCTCTTTACTTCGGCCCCCTGTGTGGCCATCTTGGGCAGGGTTGACTGTATGTATGAATGTTGGGTAGGCTTTTCCTTTGATCTGCGCAGTGAGGGCTGACGTCATCAGTACTGACGTCACGTTTATCTGTTATTATTTTTTTTCAGAGTGAAGCTATCCCATCATGCCTTTCAAGGCCCCCCAGGCGCCGAAGTGCCCGAAATGCGGCAAGTCTGTTTACCAGGCGGAGGAGCGGCTGGCAGCGGGGAGGAGCTTCCACAACACCTGCTTCAAGTGCTGTAAGTACACCTGCGTCAGTACACCTGCCTTAACACCTGCCTAAACACATGCTTCAAGTGCTGTAAGTCTGTTGCACCTTCCACAACACCTGCTTCAAGTGCTGTAAGTACACCTGCGTCAGGTGTCTCTAACACCTGCTTCTAACACCTGCTTCAGGTGCTGTAAGTACACCTGCCTTGCACACCTGCCTAACACATCCGCTTCAAGTGCTGTAAGTCTGGTGCACCTGCATAACACACCTGCCTAACACACCTGCCTAACACACCTGCTTCAAGTGCTGTAAGTACACCTGCGTCAGTACACCTGCCTTAACACCTGCCTAAACACCTGCTTCAAGTGCTGTTTGTCACAACTTCCACAACACCTGCTTCAAGTGCTGCAAGTCTGTTACACCTTCCACAACACCTGCTTCAACTGCTGTAAGTCTGTTACACCTGCCTAAACACCTGTCTATCACACCTGCCTAACACACCTGCTTAACACACTTGTGTAACACACCTGCTTCAAGTGATGTAAGATTGATACACCTGCCTAAACACCTGCTTCAAGTGCTGTAGGTAAACCTGTGTCAGATACTGTAAGTGCCTTACACCTGCCTTAAACACCTGCTTCAGATGCAGTAGTTGTCACACACCCGTTTCTTATATCATGTGACAGACGGTTTCACCAGAAGTAGGCTGTCTTTGGTTATCTTTACCTTATAACGAACACAGAGGAACGTTCACTAACTTTTGTACATTTCCTTTTATTACAGCCATGTGTAACAAGATGTTGGACTCTACCACTGTCGCGGAGAGGGAGGACAGCCTGTTCTGTAAGACCTGTTACGGCAAGAAGTTCGGGCCCAAGGGCGTGGGGTTCGGCCAGGGCGCAGGCGCGCTAGGGATGGACTCGGGCGAGAGGTTCGGCAACAAGCCCACCGAGAGGTATATAAACAGTTGTAAATAAGGTGAACAAGTTGTGTAAAAATGGTGAATACCACTTTGAAAACGAAGCATGTAGAATATTAGTATCGGTGGTGTGACGGCACCTTTTGAGACTATTTTTTTTATTGTTCACACATCAAGGAAGATTGTACAACACAAAGCGGTAGCGCACTCAAGTTAGTCTCCACCAGACTTCTCTTGCAGGCTGAATAAATCGAAGAAATCAGCCTAAAAAGGGTATATATAATTGGCCAGAGTAGGTAGCCGGCCATCGAGGGTCCAATCGGTCCGATGGCCAGTTACCTTCTCTGGCCGATTTCTACGATTTATTCAGCCTGCAAAAGAAGTCTGAGATGTCGGAAGCACCACCCAATGACGAACGCAGTGACAAGGTAGGCCACAATGCATCGCCCCCGTCCAGCGGCGCCCCCTAACGGCTTTGTCTGTCCCTGCAGCACGGCGCCCATGACCGGCGCGGCCTACCTGAATGTCGGCAAGTCCTCGGAGCCCGCCAAACCCTCCAAATATGGCAGCACGGCCGAGAAGTGCCCTCGCTGCGGGGGGTCCGTCTACCCAGCCGAGAAGGTCATCGGCGCCGGAAAGGTACCGCCATCTTGGAATTTTCCTCTTTACCGAAGGAAAATATATTGTTTCTGCTCTGTTTCTTCTTCCTCTTCTTCTTCTTGCTGTGTTTTAAGATTTAAAAATTCATTCTCCAAACAAATAAGATCAATGACATCAACCAGACGTCTGTCACCATGGTAACTGGCGTTGGGTTACATCATGTTGCAATTTTATAGCAGGAGGGATTCAGACTCTTGTCACCATATATATGAATGTGTTTGAGTAAGAATTAACAGAGCAGACCATATGCGAAGGTAAACATTATGCATTTGCTTTGCAAATGTTACCTTTCTAGTTCAGACTTGGATTTTTGTTTTACAACAAACAACATCAGTATGATAGAAATAATAGCCTTCATTGTAGAGTTACTATTTTTTTAAATCGATGATATATAATGTTAAATTTCATTGCCCGTGGTTTGATGACGTCCTTGATCCAAATTCGGTGTCCGAATGCCGCTAGTGAAACTTGCCCATGATGTGAACCCCCCTGTATTGTGTGTGGAACAGTCCTGGCACAAGGTGTGCTTCAAGTGTTCCGCGTGCAACAAGGCGCTGGACTCTACCAACGTGTGCGACAGGGAGGGGGAGATCTACTGCAAAGGTGAGGTGTGTTGGGGTAACACTGTAGTCTCCACCAGACTTCTTTTGCTGGCTGAATAAATCGTAGAAATCGGCCTAAAAGGGTTATTAATTGGCCAGAGAAGGTAGCCGGCCAGAGAAGCTCCATTTGGGTTGTTTCTGATAGAGTTTTAGGTCTTGTTAACCCTTGTCCTGCTGGCAATTTTTACACAATATTTTCAAATAATTTCATGTATCAATTAGGTCACAGACCCTTGACTTTTTTTGCCCTGCGGCGGCGTAGTTACTTCCGCATTCGTTGCGTTTCGCTGCGGTGTGATGCGTTGCACTAGAAACACCCCCAAATCGCACATATACAGGGCACTATATAGATGGTACTGTATGTGCAACCCATATATATATATGGGCTCCGCATGTCAGAAACTACGTGCTGATATTAGTCATAGTGTTTAATCCCGAGTAATGAGCTGATACTGAGCAGACCTGCTCACGGCGGCCTGGATGTCACATTGTGTTTACAGATCGGCCCGAGGAGAGACCCCGCGGGGTTTGGTTGCGCGCGGGCCTGCACGGCGGGTTGTTTATGGCCTAAATGATCTGAGGTGCTAGGCTACTGTCCTTGTTCCGTCGATGAGGGGATTACTTTTATGCCTTTTCATGCATCGTAGCGACTTCTCACAGACTTCTTGGCAGGCAAATGGAGCTTCTCTGGCTGACTACCTTCTCTGGCCAATTAATACCGTTTTTAGGCCGATTTCTACGATTTATTCAGCCCGCAAAAGCAGTCTGGTGGAGACTAGTAACACTGTGTGCCGTGGCGTGTTTGACACTACTAAACCTGCCCACCCCCGCGGGGCACGTGCTATGTTACAGTCCTGGCACAAAAGATGCTTCACGTGTGCGGAGTGCAACAAGTCCTTGGACTCGACCACTGTGACCGACAGGGAAGGACAGGTTTACTGCAAAGGTACTAACGTCCGATTAATACTATACTACATTGTACTACGTATTTAAGTTTACTGGTATAATGAAGAGCTAATCTATCCATATGATACTAAAGCAACCAAGTGTTCTGTCATGAAATACTGAAAACGGGAAGGACTGGGATCTTTACGTGGCGTGGCTGTTGAGGTAATACATGTACGTGCTGGAACTGTTGAACTAATCTCGATTAAGCCGGAGTACCGCTGTCTTTTTTTACTAGCCCACCTAATCTGCTAAATGGCAAAACCTTGTGGACATTGTGGCAATTGGTTGAAATAATCTGTCGGTCTTGTATAGCCTCTATCAGGCTTCGGGAGGCGGCTGGAAAGAGTTGAGATTGGCCAAATAGAGAGATGACATGCCGAGGGAGTTGACAGTACCCTAAAGAGTACAGTTTGCCGCACCCGAAACAAAAAAATGAATTCGCTAGGGGACAAACTCCCTCGGAAAATCTCTATTTCTAGAGGGCCTGCAGGGGGGGGGGGGGGGATGGATTACGAATTACGCAAAAATTTTCGCCGCCTATTACGAATTACGTTTAGCCTGTGGCTATTGACAGGATCGTCCTGTCAATGCAGAAAATATTGCACTGCTGACAGGATCGTCCTGTCAATACCAGAAAAATATTGCACTG
>NW_017804209.1:1119817-1120456 GCF_001625305.1 Branchiostoma belcheri
CGAAATATCTCCTCGCGCATGAGGCGTTTATATAGAGGGGCTTCGCGTGGACGAAGGGGTTTGGGTGGATAATGGTAGCGGACAAATACGGTTTCTCCCGAAATCTATCGCCAAATAAACGCCGGACCCTGGGGCACCCAGGGTTAACCGCCAGGCGTGCTAACAGCAACACGACAACCCGCCCCCCAGTAACACTAACCAGCGTGCCAGGCCCTGCAGCGTGCCTTTGCCGGTACTGTGGGGCCCAGTGGGGCCGGTAAAATTCGGTGGCCAGCTGGATACGCGCGCCAGGGGGCTGTTGTTGTCAGCGGGCCGGCTAGCTGAACCGGCCACACCAGCGGTACTTTCCTGGATTTGTTCCATTTGATTTCGAAGTTGTTGAAAGAATAAATAATGGATAGAGATCAACTTCTTTTTGTCTTTTTTATTGTCTTCATCTTATGTAACCGCCTTCGTATTTCAGACAGCTTATGCATGAAATTCGCTTGTATTTATATTTTGAACATGTCTAGTTTTGACATATATCTGCTGGAGTACTCTGTATTGATAACTGTTAACGTGATGATAGCCGCCATCGTGAAACGCCTAATCTGCAGTACAGTAGCATATGCCTTCTGACTGGTTAAACAAATGAAAACA
>NW_017804209.1:1120476-1137773 GCF_001625305.1 Branchiostoma belcheri
CGATCCTGTCAGCAATGCAGATTTCCTGTTATTGACAGGATCGTCCTGTCAGCAGTGCAATATTTTCTGCTATTGACAGGATCGTCCTGTCAGCAGTGCAGTATTTTCTGCTATTGACAGGACGATCCTGTCAGCAGTGCAGTATTTCCTGCTGTTGACAGGACGATCCTGTCAATAGCCTCAGGCTTACGTTTAAGTCTCAGAGCTGATTACGACTTAACGATTTGCGGCTAATGTCCAATTACGAATTACGTTGATTTTTGCGGAGGCTGCCTACGGATTACGAAGTCTAAAACGGCCTGATTACGCCTTACGAAAAAGGGCTTGCAGGCCCTCTTTCTACTCTTTCCAGCCGTCTCTCGAAGCCTGGAAGAGGCTAGTGAATACACTGACTAATGAAATGTTTATCGCTGTTGCACCCATACCCCCCTCCCCCCAGCCTGCTATGCCCGAGGGTTCGGGCCGAGCGGCCTGCGTGCCGGACAGGGAGCCGGCGTGCGCACGGAGACCAAGGCACCCTCCACCTCCGTCTTCTAAACACGGGCACACCATTGGCCCAGACCGCCGTGACGCAGCATCACACAGACACGCCATTGGACGGCGCCTGGAGACCGTTAGCCAATGACAAGCTGACATCAGTCTTTGGCCAAATATGGAATACTTAGAACGACAGGCCAGGGTTGGCTGCCGCTTTATTCCCACGGTTATCAAATATCATGTAGTATAGAGAACAGAGCTATAATTATTGTACTATATTGTTGCAACTGCAGAGTTACTTATTAGATAACTAGCAGAGGTATTTTATAATACGTAAAAGATATACGAGAAAAGTAAACGTTGTGAAACGTTGTAGGAACATATGGCGATTCGTCGTGTCAGTAAGGGCTGGGGTAGAGGTGAAGCTTCAAACATTTACGGCTTAGCCTCAGTAGCAGGCTTATAGAACTGGGGGTTTGGTGGTCTTCGGCTGTTTTCTGATTAGCCTCCGTAGCAGGCTTATAGAACTGGGGGTTTGGTGGTCTTCGGCTGTTTTCTGATTAGCCCAGTTCTAAAAAAACAGTGGTTATTCAACCAGCCCTGCTATGTTGTCTATATGCAATCAGAAAATAGCACATAAAAGCTCCCAAAGACCATGAACTTCCTGAAGACCCCCAAAACCCCCAGTTTTTGGCATGCTATGGAGGTTATACGGCGCAAGTATCTACGGTGGGTCATACCGATGATATAAGAGCTCTTGCTACGATTAGGTGACTCGGTGGAAGGAGCTTGTGTTAAGATAAGTTTTAAGGCGCATCTTGTATGACATATCTTTAAGGCGTTGCTGAAATAAAATACGTTGCACTTCGTACACCAGACGTGTCCTTTTCTTTACTCCTGTCCTGTGTGCACTCCACACCAGTCATGGAACCGGACTTTTAGAAATAAAAGGAGGCAATTAGCCTCTACCAGGCACCGCGGATCGCTGGAAAAATAATTGGAAAAATTGCCCGAAATAAAAGGACAGTATACCAGGGGAGTTTAGCTGGCCAGAGAAGATCCAATTTGCGACTGTGTGCACAATTTTTCCATCGAACTGCGATGCCTGGAAGAGACTAATCTCCAACTATATTTGAGGGAGAGGGTCAAGAACCGGGAACCCCCGACCTGATGATGATGACAGCCCCGCTTAGGAAGGCCTGGTGGAGGCTACTTGTTTTGGACATTCGTTCACCTTTGTGTAATGAACATTTCCTGACGTATGGCTGGAGTTGGGGGATAGGGTGGTGTAGGGTTATAAGCTTAGCCTGAGTGTCGGTCTTTTTAGCTTTCGTCCGCTCCACACAATCCGCTATTGGCCTGGTGTGTTACGCCGAAGGGCGGTTATACCGGCTATACAGATACAGAAGCTGGTGTGTTACGCCGAAAGGCGGTTATACCGGCTATACAGATACAGAAGCGGATTGTGGGGTGCGGACGAAAGGCTGAATTTAAGACTAGCCTAGGAATGTGGTCAGCAGAAAGGACCCTGAAAGGGGCCAGAGGATTGTTTGAAGAGTTGAAAGGAGCCAGCTAATAATGTCCATGAAAGGACATTCCTTGCTCTTTGCTTGCTCCAAGCATATCTTTCTGTTGCAAGTTCGTAACCAGCCGGCAAGACTCTATACATTATCCGATCGGCCCTGTTGACTAGGATGTCTATCAGAAAACAAGGCTCTAGGTGAGAAACCTTCTTTGTGTTGGAACCAAAAGTTTTAACTTAAACAGATGAACTTTCATGACAGTATTCTTTAAAGGTCTTACTTATACTTTAATAATGTGAACAAACATAACAACACAGTGCAATAGCATGAATAGTACAATGTTAAAAGATGTGCAATCACTCAAGATTATACAAAAAAAAATAAAAAACTTACCATCATTAGCTAAAACTACACAGTGCTGTACAGAGTATATCTACACATACACATAACAGCGTTACCAATTTAACAAAGGCATTCATACATATAATTAATTGTACTCAACATTATCAGACAAGCTTAATGCAATCTCATTCCTGAATGCTACTTTCAAGTACAAGTGATATGAAAAAATATGGTGGTAAACAAACAATTTTAAAATTACCATAGTGGTAATACCATACCATAAAACTTACTATCTGATACAGTGAGTTTAAAACTACATATTGCTGTAAAGTAAAGTAGACTTAACACAAAAAAGATAAAATTTTTTTGAATAACAACACAAAATATGCACTCCCAAGCAATAACAGTCTGGTGACACGGTAAGTTTTATCTACAGAGGTAGAAGGGGCACGTCATCCCCATCTCCGAACCACTGGTCGTCTGGATCTGGTAATAGAATTTCATCTTGCAGTTCCGGAATGTCCCGCATGGGGGCATGGACCTGCACTTCCACAACGTTTCTTACTTGGGCCTGTTCTTGCTGTTCCGGAATGTTCCGTACCGGCTCTTCCGGAATGTTCCGTTCCGGAGCGTTCTGTTCCGGACCCTGTACCTGCTGCTGAGGCTCTGGGTCCCGTGGTAGAGGATCGCCCAGAGCGTCTCGCAGCCGCCTCCAGAACAGCGGCCTTTTCCGCACGTCGTCTGGCCACATCAGGTACGTGTCCCTCTTCACTACGGCGTTCAGATGGCGGAACTGTTTCAGCATTTCGTTAGGAATCCTCTCCAGAAACACCAGGATGAGACGCCTCCCTCCCCCCTCCTCAAACATGTGGTACTGGGCCAGCTGGAACTCGTACTCGCACCACTTACTCTTCAGGAAGTTCCTGGTGATGAGGCAGACGGTTCTCCGGCTGTTTTCCACGGCATCCGCGATGTTTTCCACAATGGGAGCGCCCACTGCAAAGTCCCTTTCGTGTAAGACCAGACTGTAGTCAGGTTCCAGATTCCCTATCGCTTGATGTATAACCCAGCCGACGTCCCGGTTGTTGTAGGCAAGAAAAGCATCTTGCGTGTATCTGTGCTGCTCTTGGTTCTTTACTTCGCCAATCTTCGGTCTCCTCCACTTGTCCAACATCCACAGGTAGTACTGAACACGGCCGATGTGGTAGTCGACCAGGAAAATGGTCGTCATGGCGACGAAGATGCCCGAAGAGGCGAGCACACAAGCCAGGAGGCGGTTGGGCCGGAATCCATGACTACAGGCTATGTCAAAGAACTTTCGTTCTGATGGATCCTGTCTGTCCTTAGATTGTTGTTTCTGCGTCAGCCCGTCTATCAAACGTCTTCCACGCAATCCAGGTGGACGGGAACATGTGTACCCTCGACCGACGTCAGGATAGGGGTTGTGGAAGTTCGCTACCCTGTCGTATTTATCCAGGGCCCACTCGACAAACCACATTAACTTACAGTCACACAGAAACGGGTTGTCTGCAATGTCGATAGTCTCTAACCGGAAGACAACAGGATTCAGTGTTGTTTGATTTAGAACAGCCAACCTGTTGCTCCTCAGATCCAGATACCTCAACCCGTACAGACGCTGAAAGGCGTCCCCAATCACTGCTATCCTGTTGGCTTCCAGGTTTAGATGTGTAAGGTTGCCTAAACCTTCAAATGTTGACTTAGATATATTCTTTAGCTTGTTGTTACTGAGATCCAGGAATTGTAGCCGCGATAGTCCACGGAAGGCGGATGGCATGACGGTGTTGATCTCGTTATGACTCAGATCCAAATGTTCCAGCTGGTCCGACCATGTCAGTTGTCCTGTTTCGATACGTTGGATTTGGTTATGAGAAAGAGTCAGCGTTTTTAATTTTCTCTTTATTTTTTCTGGTAATCCTTCTTGTATATCTGTTATACCGTTGTTATCCAACCTAAGTGTTTCTATGACTGATTGCTCACAAATATATAATTGAAGGTCAACGAAAAAATCATCGAGTTCATTGTTAGAAAGGTCGAGATACCGTAAACTCGCAATGCAGAGTGGAAGGGTGAATCTTCCCAGTCTGTTGTGTTGCAAATCAAGCACAGTGATATTCAGAGGGAAACAATCGACGCCGGGAACTTCTTCAATTTCATTATGACTCAAATTCAGATGATTCACGCTTTTTATATCACTGAAGTTAAATGATATGTTGTAACATGGCCATTCACGAACTTCGTTGTGTAACTTATTGTGACTGAGATCAAGATAGTCCAAGGTCTCTGGAAGCTGAGCGTGGGAGGTCTCCAACTCGTTCTGGCTCAAATCAAGATGAGTGAGCGAGGACAGTCCTTCAAACACGTATTGTGGTAAAGTAGAAATCAAGTTTTGTGTCAAGGTAAGATGAGTTAGTGAGGACAATCCGCTGAACGCCTTGTCGTGTAAAGTTAACGTCTCGAGGACGCCCTCGAAGGGGAAGAAGCCCTGCGTCAGATCCAGCCTTAGCAAATGTGACAAACCCGCAAAGGCGTTAGCTTCTATGACGACAAATGAGCCGTGGCGAAAAATCAAAGTTTTCAAACTTTTCAAGCCTTTTATTCCCGCAAGAGTATCAGATGTTAATTTGTCCGTATTCACCACGTCTAATGACAACTCCCGAATCTGCGTGTGTCGGAGTTCAGGCAGAACGTCCATAATGGCGGGATTTGAAAAAGTGCCATAGTCCAGCGTCTGCAGATGTGTGAGTGACTTCAGCAGGCCGGGAGCTATAGGAGCGGCAGCGCGTAAATGTTTCACAGTCGGTAATAACGGCCGGAACATTTGAGCATTGAGAGAAACCGAAGTTTTATCATACATGTATATTTCTATAGTCTCTAATCTAGACATAGTTGTAAATACAGGTCCAAAGTACAAGTCACTGTCCCTTATACATGTAACATGTACACAATGATACATGTAAAGGAGACTCAATGTTTTAAGGTTGTGCAGCGGTGCCCACAGCAGGCGTCGTTGTAAGAACCCACTTCCGCTGTGGACTAGGTCATCTTCTATGTAATCGCCGACTATCTCTAGACTTTCCAATGAAGTCAAAGGATCAAAAATATGATCGGATATTACTAAATTGCTGATATTTTTCACGCCGAGTCGTAAATGCCTGAGTATAGATAATCCCGTGAACACTCCCTCACTGGCGACTGTATCGGTGTGAGTCTCCACAGTCAGATAGTTCAGGTTTCGCAGATCTTGGAACATTCCATTTTGAAGAGGAAACATTTGTTCATAATAATTTTTAATATCTAGATGTTGTAATTTTTCTAACCCTGCAAACGCACCGACCTCGATAGTCTGTATAGGATTAGTAGACAGGTCTAATGATCTCAGGTTTCTTAACCCACTAAACGAGCCGTTATACAGTATAGTTATGTTGTTCCATCTGAGATCCACCGTGATGACAGACTCGGGGATGCCGGGAGGTACTCGGGTTAGAGGCGCACAGGTTTGAGTATACGGCCAGTCCGGATCCCCTTTACACACGACAGTTGTTGAGTTCCAGGTCTGACACACAGGTGGGGAGAGTTGTCCTCTAACCCGGCCATGTTGGGCGATGAACACGGAAACCACAGCCAAGCAGACGGCGAGAGGAGCGGGTTTAGACTCCATGTCGGTCTGGTGGCGTTTTTCTCAGGTTCGTCTCGTTGCGCGGACCGGTGGAGAGTAGATATGAACACCTGAAGTTCATGGTAAATAAGGGGAGGGGGGCTTAAATTGACATAATGCATGAGGCGTACATATACACGTGTATGTCCATTGAAGCCTCGGTCACAACCTACCCCTTGCGTGCTTTTTGTCCGTATTTCTTTGGAGGCTACGTCTGCTACGTTTTTTTTTCTGAAAACGTGGGGAAGGAGTGGCGTCGACGCACGTCACTCGCACGTCACTCGCACGGTTTCGCAAGGTGTAAGAGTGTGGTCTGCCACGTCTGGTCGTGAGTGGCTGCGTGCATCGTACGTTGCGCAATTGCGCAAGTGGTGAGTGAGTTGTACGTGCTTACAACGTACGATCTCTGTGCGATTGCAACTTTACCGTAAGGAGGCCGTACTCACACGTGCGTCTTTTATACGGTACGTACGGGGCACGCGCGTCGCTCGTACTCGTACGCACGGGTGGTGAATCCGCAGACCGCACGTAACAAAAGTTTTACATGCACTTTAAGTTCTGCGTGCTCCCAAATCCGTAGGATTCCGTACGGAGGCGGTACTCACCACGCACGGATGCCCTGCGTTTGCCCACGTTTTTGCACGTAGACAGCACGCAGAAGCACGTACGGCGGGGTGTGACCGTAGCTTAAGTCGTGATGGTATTGAAAACTGGTTTATTGTGCCGTTCTTCTACAAACAGCCAGCAGAATTATGAAGATACCCGTTCTCAATACACAAGCTGCAAACAAAAAAATGGCAGTCCTACGAAAATTCTCTTTGTAATGTATAACCGCTTTATATCGACGAACAATGGGTGTGAAGTACATGTTTTCGCCCATCGTGTGCCACCGGATCAGTGGTAATTGGCTACTCTACAAGTGAAAGAACCGGGTCCGTGGGCCTTGATAAATCATTCATACGTCGGTCGCCGCTAGAAATTTACTGGATGCCATTCAGTGACGACCCCCCCCCCTCTCCCCACTACACATTGATGCCTTTGGTAAACTTTTACTGGTATAAACATGGAGGTAATGGTATAAACGAGTTTAAAAAAAAGAAAGTTTAAACCCACCTTTACAACAAGATGTCTGTGAGAAGAGTTGTGGGGGGTGAGTTTGCCGTCTGTCGTCTGAACCACCCGTCTGTCTGCGGCCTGCTCACAAGCCTGGATCGTCTGGAGCGGCGGTGGGGAGGAGTGTGCGGAAGAGTCGGCCGTCTGTCGTCTGAACCACCCGTCTGTCTGCGGCCTGCTCACAAGCCTGGATGTCTGCAGCGGCGTTGGGGGAGGAGTGTGCGAAGAGTCGGCCGTCTGTCGTCTGAACCACCCGTCTGTCTGCGGCCTGCTCACAAGACTGGCACCCGCGCGTGATTCCGCCCAGTTCTGTTTGAAATGTATCCCGCACAGCAGTCACGGCTTCTGGGAAAGTCATAAAAGTCACAAGGTAAGCCGCAAACAATGTCGTGATTTATTAAGATCGGGGACAAAACAAAGGGGTACTCAGCCTGAGGGCACTGGGATGTTGACGCGTTTCCTCGATATTTATCACAGGTACCAGGTACGTGAAGGTACTAGTATGTTTGTGTGTGTCAACAGACTGTCCGATATACTACTAATAATAAATGGTTTTATTGTCCAAACAGTACCCGTGCAGTCGTTTTTCTGAAAACGTGGGGAAGCTTAGCTTCGTAGTTTTGTAGCGCCACATCTTCTGTACAGATATAATTTTGCTCTCCATTCTCCTTACCTACTTTAATAATAGTTAGCTTTGTAACTGTACACCCGTTACATGCTGCAATGCTTTGTACAACCCACCGCAGTTCGGCAATAAAGTCACATCAAATATAAATCAACCTGGCTTGGCGATACTTAGAGTGAGAGTCTAAGTCACTAGTTCCTTAGAGTGAGAGGCAAAAGCTACTTGTCTTGCACACACATGAGTCACACGCCGTCTCTTTTGAGGTCCGAAAGTCATTGTCTTTGAAAACCCAAAAGAACCCGGCAAGCCGCCTGTGATCTGCCGTGAACAAAAGTTGAAAAAGTTGTCTGGACAACGGTTTTAAAAATCCAAGCGAAAGTCTCTTTGTAGTGTCGATGTATTGTTTAGCAACAATGAAAAACCGCCAGTTATCTTTTGAAACTCATTTGTTGTCTGTGCTGCATGGGTTATGTAATTCTTTTATTATTCATTTATTAGCCAGTGCGCTAACATCGTGTTGCTAGACAACTGGATGTACTCTATGGGTCTCTACCTTTCACTGTCTTATTTTTCTTGAGTTTTTCAAGTCTTCCTCTACCGCACCCACAACTAACTGTTCTATATAATAGATAACGCTAGCTGTTGTTAGCTATGCAATTTCCCTGTTACGTAAAAAAATTGTTTCGAATAAAAAAAACGCAGTCAAATCTCGCGCCACCAGATTTGCCGCATTGGCTGACGGGATGCTGACGTGACCACAACGTTTGTATATACACGCCATCGGCGCCATTTTGTTTCTTTGTTTAAATTTTACGGCGAAAGATCTCAAAGGGATTTACACTATGAGTGTACAGTTTGTGGACTCAAGTTGTACATAATAAGGTGATAACTTCACTGCCGACATACTTACCTTCATTTTAAGCCCAAATTGACACCGATGTCATTTAATTCGACATAGATATTAAAACATGCTTGTTGTTGCGGAAGGCTTGTGTGTGGTTGTGTTTCGTGTATAGCTCTAGCGTACGTTCACCAAAATTCTGACAAAAGAGCGGCGTAACTAAGCGACTTCCACTATATATGTTGAATATCCGTATGTTCTAAACTTTTATTGAAGCAAGTAGTTGTCGTGAACGCCAACATGAGGAAAGGTTACAGTCCCCGCCGCCGCTGGTCGGTGTTTACTGCGGGGAAAGGTTACAGTCCCGCCGCCGCGGTCGAAAATCTGCCGCCGCAGCCGAAAATTCATCTGCAGAATTCATCAAAATTGGGGGGAATCACTACAGTACAGAGAAATGATGGTAACTATAATGTGTAACGAAAGCACTTTTCCGTGTGTAACGAAATGACTGAATCAATGTAACGAAATGACTATAGGTCCATGTAACGAACTGGTCATGTAACGAAACGACCGGTTACCTCTAAGTTACTAGTTCCTTAGAGTGAGAGTCTAAGTTACTAGTTCCTTAGAGTGAGAGTCTAAGTTACTAGTTCCTTAGAGTGAGAGTCTAAGGTACCGTAGATACTGTAACTCTGTAAGTTCCCTAATCCTACCACACAAAGACCAGTTGTTACAAGTTACTGTCTTGTTGTTGTTGAACACATATCGACACCTCCAATTTCTTCACGTTGATTCTTTACTTCGTACAAAACTTCATAAGACAAATCAAAGCACATTAATTATGTTTGTAACAACAAATCAACTACATCATTACAGCTGCTTTGATTTCAGAACACAGTTTGGGCGTCATTGTACCTGACACAAGGTAACACTGATTCCATTCAATGTCTCTGTCTTCTTTACCGTGGCCGACAAGAACAAAATTTTACACCGCAACTTTTGGTGTTTTACACCGCAACTTTTGGTGTTTTACACTGCAACTTTTGGTGTTTTACACTGCAACTTTGGGTGTTTTACACTGCAACGTTTGCTGTGTTTTACACCGCAACTTTTGCTGTGTTTTACACTGCAACTTTTGCTGTGTTTTACACTGCAACTTTTGGTGTTTTACACTGCAACTTTTGCTGTGTTTTACACTGCAACTTTTGCTGTGTGGAAAACTTACACCCCTCCCCTTTTATAATGGACGGTCCCCCTGCCAGGTCAAAGGTGACAACGATGGCATGCAAACTACGTCGACTGAGTTATCCTTTTCGTGGATACAATCGACCGTACCGTGGCCGACAAGAAAAGATGGCGTATAATGTAAACAAAAACAGCGATCGCTCGTATACAAATGTAGAATAATATTGTATACAATATTTATAGTTAATAAGACATCTAATCAATGTTAATTAGTCAATCAGTAATTTATAAACTGTCATCATGGAGGCAATACAGTGTTGTGTAAGTATAGTAAAGTTAGAACACAAAGAAGAACAGACAGAATTATAAATCATCAATTTATTCACAGCTTGATCAATTTCTTAAGATCCCATGGGTACACATCCTTCCTACTTCTGAGACGTCTTGACTCCATCACACCATCTTGGGGTGGGGTGGGGGCAGGATCTGGAAGTCGGTCGATTGTTGTGACGCATGGCAGCAAAAAGCAACATAATTTGTAATCACTGGACCTGGTCGAAACATTTTTAAATTTATCCCGATCTATAGGCCAAAGCTAGAAAAACCTTTAGAAAAAAACTAACGTCACAACGTAGCCAAGCTTTTCCTCTAAAAAAACTTATGCACGAAAAGGATAACTCAGTCAACGTAGTTTGCATGCCATCGTTGTCACCTTTGACCTGACAGGGGGACCGTCCATTATAAAAGGGGAGGGGTGTAAGTTTTCCACACAGCAAAAGTTGCAGTGTAAAACACAGCAAAAGTTGCAGTGTAAAACACCAAAAGTTGCAGTGTAAAACACAGCAAAAGTTGCAGTGTAAAACACAGCAAAAGTTGCAGTGTAAAACACAGCAAAAGTTGCAGTGTAAAACACCCAAAGTTGCAGTGTAAAACACCAAAAGTTGCAGTGTAAAACACCAAAAGTTGCGGTGTAAAACACCAAAAGTTGCGGTGTAAAATTTTGTTCTTGTCGGCCACGGTACTTCTTTTTTAAAAATAATTCTTAACTGGAAGATGAAAACATCTGTGCGTGGAGGGAGTACATGTATATATACATGTAAGGCCACAGCAAGTAAATTTTATGGATGACATCCTCCGCAGACTCCAAATCTAATGCGAGCGGGCGAAAAAAAAGGCGGGCGGAAAAAACAGGGTTCCTACATTTTAAAATGTTGACTCAATCATTGTACAAATGGTTTTTAATCAGTGGGAACATCATATATACACAGCCAGCATCACATAATCACTGCATCAAAGTAAGAAACAAAACATTCAATCAGAGCCTTTTCTTGTCTCTTTTTTCATAGTTATTTGCCTTCCACCTTCCAGCATGGCAACAGACATCTTTGCCCATTTTCGGCATATTAACCACTGTTAGAGGGCAACAAAATTTCTTGTTTTTTTTTTTTTTTCAAAATCAGGGGAAAATTAATGCGCGCACTGATGTCATCCAGAAAAATTACTTGCTGTGGCCTAAGAGGGTTCCTTGGTGGTTTTCAAATTCAAGAGCCTTTTTCTAGTCTCTTACCAACCTGATGAACTTATTCATGGACTGGAATGTGATATTTTGTGACGAAAAAGTCGCACGGAGAAGTCAACTGTACATCTCTCTGAGTATAATACATATAACATTATATATACGTACCGTTTTGCTATAAAATCACACTCTAAAGCAATTCTTCTCACCACTACGAAAGTTTGAACACACATCCACAGGACAGGTCTACCATACACAACTAATAACTAGAAAGGTAACGTTTGCAAATCACATACAAAATGCTTACCCTCGTATTTGGTCTGCTCCTTATTACATTTTTATACATGATGACAGGAGTCTAAATCCCTCCTGACATAAAATTGCAACATGATGTAACCTAACACCAGTTACCATGGTGACAGACGTCTGGGTCAGGCCATTGACATTATTTGTTTGGAGAAGAAGAAGAGAAAGAAGGGACAGAGCAAAAACTATCTGTTCTGCGAAGGTAAACATCATTGCTGTGTTGTGCATTACTACTGTGTGGAGTTACGTATATCTGTATGTACATTATGTACATGTCAAGCGAATTGGTGTTGCCATGCCCTGGACTCTGTACTGCTATCCGTATGCTACTGTCCATTTGTAATATATCTATACAAAGCTATTACTATATACTAAAGGTAATATCTTAATGCTTCATTGATTGTTATATGATATATACACAGTGCTATAGGAAAGTCCTAGTTTTCTAATCTCAAACAGACACTTTTGCAGGCTGAATAAATAGTAGAAATTGGCCTAAAGAGAATGTAGCTGGCCAGGGGAGTTGGCCGGCCATAGAAGGTCAAACCTAGAATATGCTGTGACAGTATGGGATCCATATACAAAGAAAGACAAAGACAATCTGGAGAGGGTACAGAATCAAGCTGCAAGATTCTGTGTGAACAACTATGAAAGAGGCGCTAGTGTCATGGAAATGAAAAGAAACCTACAGTGGGTGTCACTGGGAGACAGAAGGGTCCAGTTTGCCTGCATTAGCCCTCTATGGCCGGCCAATTCTTCTGGCCAGCTACATTCTTTTTAGGCTAATTTCTACTATTCATTCGGCCTGGAAAAAAGTCTGGTGGAGACTACTAGTTTTCCCTGTGAGTATAATGTTATCATGTTCGCAATCTCACATTGAAGATTCAGTTGGGCACAAGTTGCACACATTAAACACACACAGACATGTACATTTACAACACAGTCTCTCACCGACATACAAAATATACAAACATTGCTTCATGGCTTAAACACAGTCTTACACAGTAATAGATTTCATGTATGTAGGATATATACACTGGAAGCATCCTTTTCACACATACAGTAGTTATATAATGAGGTACTCATTCTATCACTTACTGTACATTTTGAAACTTTTGCATGGTTTTATTTTAACAATGACCTCTAAACTGCAAATCCATGATGCTGCCAATTTCAGGAGAAAGGAAATAAGAAACCAGCCAATCAGGAGAAGGGCTACAAGCAACCAGCCAATCAGGAGAAGGGAAACAAACAACCAGCCAATCAGGTGAAGGGAAACAAGTAACCAGCCAATCAGGAGAAGGGGAAAAAACAACCAGCCAATTAGGAGAAGGGGAAAAAACAACCAGCCAATTAGGAGAAGGGGAAAAACAACCAGCCAGTTAGGAGAAGGGGAAAAGCAACCAGCCAATCAGGGGAGGGGAAACAAGTAACCAGCCAATCAGGAGAAGGGAAGCAAGCAACCAGCCAATCAGGAGAAGGGAAACAACCAACCAGCCTATCGGGAGTAGGGAAACAAGCAACCAGCCAATCAGGAGAAGGGAAGCAAGCAACTAGCCAATCAGGAGAGAGAGAAAAAAGCAACCAGCCAATCAGGAGAGGGAGAAAAAAGCAACCAGCCAATCAAGGGAAGGGAAACAGGAGCCAATCAGATGTAAGAAGCATCAAAAGAATTCAGTCAAATCCTGCAATATGAAAAACACCCCCCCTTATTTTTGAGATCTGTTTGGAATGTTCTGCAATGTTCAGTTCCTAACCAATCAGAGAGCAGGATGTGATGATGTCACACTGATCACCCTGGGCTTTAAACTGATAGCCTCCCCCCTTCATTGTACAAGCTGCTGAGCCTTGTGGTTTACATTGATAGCTTCTCCCCTCCACTGAGGATTACACTGATAGATGCATCCTCAATTATACAAATTGGTAGGCCTTCTCTACCCTAAAGATGTGCACTGATAGCTTCCCTTGTGTTATAGTAAGCCCTGTCTGGGTTCACACTAATAGCATCCCCTGCCTTTTATGGTCTTGTCTACACTTGAGGTTTAACATTGATAGCCTCTCCCAACCATATGTGGCTTTATCCAGCACGTCGGCAGAACGTACTGCACCTGCGCGAAACCCGTAATGTATTGTGCATAGCACTTCAGCAGAACGTCTCATGTAAGGCCGTAGTCATGTATGTAAGGTTAGCATCCCATCTGTAGTTTCCAAATGTTGTGTCGGAAAAAATATCTTCTACAACAGACAAAATTCTGATGCAATGTTAAGCAAACATCCAACAGAAACCGTGAAAAAGCTGCGTTCTGAACAGGTGCAGTACTTTCTGCCGACATGCTTGATAGAATCCTTCGAGGTTTTACGAACTGGTAGGCCTTGTCTATAACTTCCCTCTGCCCGAATGACATTGTCTACCCTTCAGGCTTACATTGATAGCTTCCCCCCTGCCATATAAGGCCTTGTCTACCCTCAAAGTTCACACTGATAGTCTCCCCAGAGGTCATATGAACTGGTAGGTCTTTTTTACCCTTCAGGTTTACATTGATAGCCTCCCCCTGCCATATATGGCCTTGTCTACCCTATGGTTGCCCTTATAGCGTCCCCCAGGGTTTTCGAACTGGTAGGCCTTGTCTACCCTTCATGTTTACATTGATAACTTCCCTCTGCCCAAATGACATTTTCTACCCGTCTGATTCACATTGATAGCCTCCCCTGCCATATAAGGCCTTGCCTACCCTACGGTTGCCCCTGACAACGACCCCTGGGGTTATACGAACTGGTACGCCTTGTCGGCGGGTTGTTCCCGGATGTTGACGCTGTACTGCTGCCGCCAGTCGACCACGTGCGGCCGCGCCAGACCCGGGATTCGCACGTTGAAGAAATCCGATATGTTCTGAATTACGCCAAAACTGCGGGAACAGAAATGAGCAAGATGGTTGTGTAAAATGTATATAAATATCTGACAGTCGATATCTACAATGATACACAAATTAAGTTCCTGCAGTAACAGAAATAAGCAAGACTGTTGTGTAAAATGTATATAAATATCTGACAGTCAATATCTAAAATGATTCACAAGAAAAGTTAACTGTTACTCAACTACACAAGCAAATAGATAAATTTTGAGAACTGATAGATTTCAACGCTGATAACTGATAGTTTTAAAATCTATCCAGTTGCTGGAGTAACAGTTTTCTTGTGTATCTCATGTCCTGGAAGTCTAAGGAAGTTGTAATCGCATGAAAAACTTTACAGCTTCAGTTTGAAAGCTCCGGTGTGCAGTAAGACAGGTACAGGTGTTACAGGTAACAGACTTGAAAGTTCATCTGTGTTGGAAGAAGTCATTATGAACAAGATTGAACTGTAATTGCCAACACAAAGGGGCGCCACAGACTTTCTGCAACCTATGATCCACTGCTCATGGAGTCATGTGTGTTATCTGCGTGACGTCACGGAAGCGGTGGATTGCTCATTCCTTGACAAAGCCTGGAGTTGTACAGTCAAAAATTTGATTGAGTCCAATTTTTTGTGTTGGAAATTACAGTTTAAACTTGTTCATAGTTAACATGTGTTAATGTTAAGAAAACTTACTTGAAGGGGCTCCTGATGTCTCCGCTGCTGGACAGGAAATGTTTGTATCTCTTACAGTTCATCCGCTCGTTGGTCGTCATGGCAACCCAGAAAATCTGCAGGCACAGATGCAGGTGGTCAGGAATTATGAATGAATGAATGAATGAATGAATGAATGAATGAATGAATGAATGAATGAATGAATGAATGAATGAATGAATGAATGAATGAATGAATGAATGAATGAATGAAGACCTTTATTGTACGCAAATACCCACTGGGTTCAGTACAGGTCACAGGAAAGACGTCACAGTTTGCAATGAATATAATACAATGTACAAGCTAGCGCTAATTCTATGTACTATGGACATATAGTCTAATAATTACAATAATTTGGCTTCTTGGAATAAGGCCACACCGACCTTATTCTATGGATGGCATCCTCTGAAGACCCTCAAACTAGTGCGCAAATAAGGAAATTCTGGCCCGAAATAAAAATGCTACTAGACCACAGAAATACAAAGTTACTACAATGTATTGTAAATATGCGGCAGTACATAGCGACTTTTACAACAAGAGGGCACATGTTGGCATTTCAAGGAATTTATGAACTGGCACTGTTCATAATGTACTGAGTTCTTTGGAGCTTCGGTAGCCTGGGTGCCATCCTTAATATAGTTACCGCCGGCTCCCTATTGTTGCTAGCTACCCATGGACTACAGAGTTACAGGTGAGAGTTACCTGGTACACCTGCAGGTGTTGTACAGGTGAGACAGGTGTTCCACAGGTGAGACATAACAGGTGCTACATACCTGGTACACCTGCAGGTGTTGTACAGGTGCTACATACCTGGTACACCTGCAGGTGTTGTACAGGTGCTACATACCTGATACACCTGCAGGTGTGTAACAGGTGAGACTTACCTGGTACAGGAGATAGACAGGTGAGACATACCTGGTACACCTGCAGGTGTTGTACAGGTGAGGCAGGTGTTGTATAGGTGAGACATACCTGGTACAGGAGATAGACAGGTGCTACATACCTGGTACACCTGCAGGTGTTGTACAGGTGCTACATACCTGATACACCTGCAGGTGTTGTACAGGTGAGACTTACCTTGTACACCTGCAGGTGTTGTACAGGTGAGACATACCTGCAGGTGTTGTACAGGTGAGACATACCTGCAGGTGTTGTACAGGTGAGACATACCTGGTACACCTGCAGGTGTTGTACAGGTGAGACATACCTGGTACACCTGCAGGTGTTGTACAGGTGAGGCATACCTGGTACACCTGCAGGTGTTGTACAGGTGAGACATACCTGGTACACCTGCAGGTGTGGTACAGGTGAGACTTACCTGGTACACCTGCAGGTGTTGTACAGGTGAGACATACCTGGTACACCTGCAGGTGTTGTACAGCTGAGACTTACCTTGTACACCTGCAGGTGTTGTACAGGTGAGACAGGTGTTCCACAGGTGAGACATAACAGGTGCTACATACCTGATACACCTGCAGGTGTTGTACAGGTGAGACATACCTGATACACCTGCAGGTGTTGTACAGCTGAGACTTACCTTGTACACCTGCAGGTGTTGTACAGGTGAGACAGGTGTTCCACAGGTGAGACATAACAGGTGCTACATACCTGATACACCTGCAGGTGTTGTACAGGTGAGACATACCTGATACACCTGCAGGTGTTGTACAGGTGAGACATACCTGGTACAGAGGCAGGTGTTGTATAGGTGAGACATACCTGGTACAGGAGATAGACAGGTGAGACATACCTGGTACACCTGCAGGTGTTGTACAGGTGAGGCAGGTGTTGTATAGGTGAGACATACCTGGTAGACATACCTGGTACACCTGCAGGTGTTGTACAGGTGAGATGTACCTGGTACACCTGCAGGTGTTGTACAGGTGAGACAGGTAACATTACAGATGCTACATACCTGATACACCTGGCAGACGAGCAGGATGCCGACCCAGGTGAAGTGCAGCAGAGCGTTGAGGAAGATCCACATGACCCACGGCGAGCAGTGGCCCGCGGCACCCACGTACGACCAGAAACCCAGCTGGGAGAAACCCAGGCCGCAGTGCTGGCTCCAGTCTAGGGGGGGATAG
>NW_017804209.1:1137793-1143612 GCF_001625305.1 Branchiostoma belcheri
TTTACATGATAACAGGGGGTTAGTTTACATGATAACAGGGGGTTAGTTTACTGGCGGCACCCACGTACACCCAGCTGGGAGAAACCCAGGTGGCAGTGCTGGCTCCAGTCTTGAGGTGAGGGACAGGGGGGTTAGTTTACATGGTACTGTAATACTGGGGAGACTGGAAGGGTAACATTTAAAACAAATGCATCAAGCTTTATACCCTCCCATGGCCCGGCTTAACAAACTTCTGCTTTGTTTATTCTTACTCAAACAACAGGGGGTTACTTTACATGATATTGTAAGAATCAGGAGATTACAGAGGGGGGGGGGTCATTTATAAGTTTACATGTACATGAGAATGTAATTAATATAGTTCCAGAAACCTAGTGGTGCTGCATAAGGTCCTGGGTGTTATAGTTGACATGATTATACATTTGTATGTAAGACTATTCCCACACTTCCATGTCTGAAACATGCGACATGCACAGCTGTAATACGAGGTCTTTGAACTCATCGGTGATAAAACTGGACAAGTTTGACCCTTTCCCATGACCTGGTAGCTGTCGATATGATGTTCAAATATCACTGCTCGGTAAACAACCAGCCAGGATCACATGCTAGCCTGGGTAAACATGAGTTGTTGACACATCACACACCTGTAATCATCAGGACTTAAATTGTATGTTTCTCCACCATCTACAACGTCATCTATATAGGATTTTATGTTGGCATGGTGGCTTTGAAAAAGTGTTCTAACAAGTAAGTAACATGAACACATGTTCTACCATGCCATTTACTACTCGTGTACATGGGAAATCATTATGAATAAATAAATAAAAATAATAAATAAGCAAAATAAGTACTATTCTGTGTGCCTCAGGCTATCATAGGGTTCCTAATCCTATCATTACTAAATTGCAGCTGTCATCAGTAAAAAATTATGGTTAAGTCATTGGTAAGTATAACTGTAGTGTAAGCAATGTTTATCTAGCAGTCATGAGAGGGTTCAAAGGCCAAAGAAATCTGGTCCTGTTTACAGAACGTACAGAACATTTGAGACATTCCCTTATACACATCTAATACTAAAAAAGCAGTAATACAAATGCCTGTTCCAAATGTGATACAGGGAAATCTAAAACTAAAGTTTCAGCAACAGCCTGGAATTCCAATGATAAAATCATATTTCATGGAATTTAAAAATTATTTATTTTTGTATGATTGATCCATGGGTAAAACGTTGTAACTACAAACAGGCCAAAGTTTGCAGAAATTGATTTTTAAGTTGAGATTTCAGGTAGTGATTAGGCCACACCAATTTAACTTCTTGTTTCTCTATTTTAGCTGCTTCATTTTTTCTGATTGGAAAAAAAAATGGAAAAAAAAAGTACATTTAACCAAATGCTTATTTTTTGGCACATTTGAGACAGTTGAAGAAAGTTTTTGTCTTCGTACCTGGAAAAGCTTTTATGATTTGAAAGTTCAATGTTTGAATTATAGACCGGCCAACCATGTTGACTTTGTTGCTCCTATGGTAGCATTTGGGATGCCTATAGGCCTGTTTTTATTCTCATCTTTTTGTATCCACCCACTTCATTGATTTTCTGAAAAAATCTGAGAACCAACAAATCACATTGGTACTGCCTTAAGAGGACATGACAGGGCAGACTGCACAGTTCTACCCTGGCTCGCTCTGTGATAGTTTTGTGTAGAAATCTTCACTAAACAGGACTGACTGACAACCAACAGGGCAGAGTTTGGAGTGAGTTTTACAGTTTTTCTTCTTGTAAAAATATCTTGACATGATTGGAAAGAAAAGGCTACATGTACATGTATGCCCACTGAGTTACTGCTCATTGCTATCAGACATATTTAAACCAACGGACATAATTATTCAAATCAGCTATCTGCTGTGAACAAATTCAACCTGAGTTACAATCATACTAAAAGAGTCTTTGCCTTTTAGGAGACATTCAACATGTTTGAAGGAGGTTTGGTGCCTTACTTTCATCTGTGGTCTATCAGTAATTTATGTAATGCTATTTTATCACAATTCCAATTGTTAATCATGAGCAATATAATATACTCTTGATATAAATGGTTTCTTTTATGTTTGTGAATATGTCGGACAATTTGCCTGTTAGTGAATATGATATTGTCTATTTTTGGTCCAGTATTTTCCATAGAACAACAGATGAAAAAGACTTGGCAGTGCCAAAAGCTTAAGACAATGTTTCTCCTACAATGTATTTCTAGGATGCTTCACTACAACCCCTAAGTGTGAGTACACAAAAAGGCCACAGGATGGAACTCTGGCTGCAAGGGTTCGCGGTCTTTCTGTTCCTGACCTTGAACGACCTTGGGGCGTCAGCGGCACATCCGTGTTCCGTTGCTTCCCACAATGCCGTGTGCCAGGGCCCTGAAGCCTGACCTCCGTGCCCCACCGACCTCCCACCCGACATCGTAGCGCTCTACGCTTCCAACAACGACATTGCTGCCTTACACCCGACAGACTTTGTTTCATACGCGAACTTGGAGAACATTGAGCTCCTGAACAACATCATCTCGGAAATAGACGGCGGGACGTTTGCCAGCTTGGCCAGCTTGGTGTCCTTGAACTTGGGATCAAACCAACTGTCGCAGCTCCATAATGGAATGTTCCAGGGACTTCGTTATCTGCAGACTTTGTACCTGAGGCACAACAACATCAGCACCATCGAGTTCTTAACGTTCCAGGACCTCTCACAACTACAGTATCTTCACCTTGACCACAACAGCCTCACTGCAGTCAGTAATGCCCAGTTCTGCTGCGGTCAGTTGCAGGAACTTCATCTTGAGTACAACAGCATCAGCACGGTCGGGTCCGGAACATTCACTAGGCTCCAGCAGCTTCAGCGTCTACACCTTGATCACAACAGCCTCACTGGAATCACGGACTTCCGCAGCTTGTCTCAACTCCAGGTAGGTAGGCATTTCATCGGTCTTACAAGACCATGCTCAGGCTCAATCCTCTTCTGAACCTAGTGGTTTGTGAGGTGACAGGAAGGATTTCCATCTGGCCCTATCTACAGCTGCGTCCGGGGCTGTGTCCAGAGTCAGTCCCCTCTCTTTTAGGTCTCTCTCTATTGTTCTCCACCACGTCTCTTTTGGATGCCCTCTATTTTTTTCCCGTTGCTTACCATGTTAGGGCAACTATTGTTATTGAGTCTGGAGGCATGAGGCAGATGTGACCACACCAGGCCCATCTGCGCGCTGCAGTGCTTACATTACAAGACCATGAAAGCACTTCATCTACACCCTGTACTTATTCTTGGTCTTACGCTTAAAGCATCTCAGTTCTGATGCAAGTCTATGTTTTTCTTCCCTCCGATGTAAGCCCTTCTTAACCCTTGTCCTGCTGGCATTCCTGGCATAATATTTCTCAATAATTTCATGTCTTAATTAGAACATAGACCCCCATATTTTTTTGCCCTGCACCGGCATAGTTACTTCTGCATTTGCATTGCATTTCGCTGCGGTGTGATGCGTTGCACGAGAAATACCCCCAAATCGCACCTATACAGGGTGCTATATACATGTAGATGGTACTGTATGTGCAGAACAACAATTGTTGTGCTCCGCAGGACAAGGGTTAATATCTATGTCCAACTCCAGGAGCTACACCTGAATCACAACAGCATCAGCGTAATCCGGCCTGGAACCTTCTGGAGGCTCTCTCACCTGCAAAACCTGCATCTGGACCATAACAGCCTGACACTCGTCACAGACTTCCCCAGTTTACCTCATCTCCGAGAGCTGCATCTAGAGTACAACATCATCAGTAGCATCCAGGCAACAACCTTTCAGGAACTTGCAAACCTGCAGCAGCTGCATCTAGACCACAACAACCTGACTGCAGTCACAGACTTCCCCAGCTTGCCTCAGCTTCAAGAGCTACATCTGGAGTATAACAGCATCAGTACCATCCAGGCAACAACCTTCCAGGAACTTGCAAACCTGCAAAACCTACACCTGGACCACAACAGGCTTACAGTTGTCACAGACTTCCCCACTCTAACTCAGCTCCAAGAACTGCATCTGGAGTATAACAGCATCAGCACCATCCAGGTAACAACCTTTCAGGAACTTGCAAACCTCCAGCAGCTGTATCTAGACCACAACAGGTTGACAGTTGTCACAGACTTCCCCACTCTAACTCAGCTCCGAGAGCTGCATCTAGAGTACAACACCATCGGCAGCATCCAGGCGACAACCTTTCAGGAACTTGCAAACCTGCAGCAGCTGTATTTAGACCACAACAACCTGACTGCCATCACTGCTGCAGCCTTCTCCAACCTAACGGAACTCCAGGAGCTTCACCTGGACTATAACAGCATCAGCACCGTTGAACCCGTAACGTTCCACTCACTCTCCGGACTGCAGTACCTTCACCTTGACCACAACAGTCTCACTGCACTCAATAGTTTCCAGTTCTGCTGTGGGCTGGGCCAGCTTCAAGAGCTACATCTGGAGTACAACAACATCACCACAGTGGCCTTGGGAACGTTTTCATGGCTCCCACAGCTTCAGCGTCTGTACCTGGATCACAACAGCCTGACTGCAATCACAGACTTTCGTAACTTAACCCAACTCCACGAGCTCTATCTGCAGTATAACGCCATCAACACTGTCCGAACTGGAGCCTTCCAGGGGCTCTCCCGCCTGCAGAACTTGTACCTGGACCACAACGCCCTCACCGCGCTGCCGGGCTCGGCACACGGAGAACTGGCCCCCATCCCCAACGTCTATCTCCATGGCAACCCCTGGCGCTGCGACTGTCGGCTGGTCGCTTTCCGGCAGGAGTTTACGGGCAGGTAAAACTATCGCTATGATTTTGCATTATGGTACCAAATGTAGTTAACTTAAGACCTATGTGTTTATGACCAGCTTTTATTATAAAACTGTACTTGTACTGTACTGTATTTGTAGTTTTAAGTGTAAAACTTTACATGTAGATCCAACACAAAAAGTTCTCTCACCTAGAGCTTTCAACCAGTCACTCTGGTCTTCCTCAGTAGACTGACCCAGTGAGGCTTGTCATGTGGCTTCTTTGAAGTGTGACAAAATTTGATGATAACAAATGTTTTATGTTTTGTTTTGAGTAAGACTGTATCGTACTGAATCAGCAATTCAGCCATCAGGCCACGAGTGATTTATATATAAAAGATTGTATAGATATGATAAAATCCTCCAATGATTGTAAAAGGTCATACTTAGCCCATTCCAGCCACCCACTCTTGTACTCATATTAGTTACCAGTTGGTTGGCCTAAGGCCACACCGACTTAATTTTATGGATGACATCCGCGCGCGCATTGATTTTCGCCTGTCGCCCTCAAAAAAAAAACAACAAGAAGCCATAGGTGACAATCCTCCGTGAAGTTTTATATATTTCAACAAAATCCCAAGCGTCAACGCCAGACCTACTGTGCAGACATTATAATTAGGCAACGGTTAATACAATGAGGGCGCGTCACAAGCATAAAACATACAAAGAGCTAAATCCATTACTGCTCCCAGGGCGTGTAAAGATACTGTGCTTCAAGTTCGAAGTTCATTTTAATTACACACACACAATCATTGCATTCACATAAAGATCGGACTATCATGGTCGTGTCTAGTAACAAAGATAGCCCCACCGTCTTACCGTGCCTGTACCTAATTAAGCGCGCCTGGAACAGGCCAAATTCCAGCAACAGTTGCGGTAAGCACCGCGAGTGTTACTACCGCCGGCCAGATAACCAGGATATCTGCTTACAGTAACTCTGCTACCAGACAACTGCCTAAACCTACGGCCTA
>NW_017804209.1:1144019-1146519 GCF_001625305.1 Branchiostoma belcheri
CTCTTAAGCATGGCAAAACATCTGAACCACTTATCAAACCNCCCGTATCTGCATGAACGTTCCACCCCCCCACTGCTATTCCAAACAACGCGTTTTTCTGGACCATTCCAATTCGCCTCGTAATTGTAGGGGTGCGACTGCAATACACATTCGTGCATCAACACGGGCATGCCCGCAGACGGTGTATAAAATTGCGTGCCGATTACACAAAGAGAACCCAGTGTTTTGACTGCGAACATGAAAAATCAGCCGATCACAACACTCCGTCCGGAGGTCCTGACCTCCTTCACGGAGTAAAAAAAGATCACCTCCACGGAGGCTCTGGCCTGGCTCTAGGCCTGGGTAGTCCATGGTAGTCAGCGACAAAACGGAGCCGAGCACCCAGGTCCCAGGCTATCGAATTCGAAGCTCCACGACTCAAGAACTCAGTACATAAGTACAGTACCGATTCATAAATGCCGCAAAAAGCCAGCATGTGCCGGCTTGTCGTATACGTCACTAAGTACTGTAGCGAATCCACAATACCAGCTTTGTATTCCTGTGGTTTAGTAGCATTTTTATTTTTGGCCGGAATTTTTTTTTATTCGCCCGCGCGCACTAATTTGGGGGTCTTCAGAGGATGTCATCCATAAAATTAAATCGGTGTGGCCTAATGATGTATTAATTATATGTACTCAGGATATGCCATACTTTGTACCCTGCACAACTGTTGTGCAATTAAGTTATCTACTTTAACGAACCATTCATCATCCCCAGGTACCGTTTTGAGGAGCAGATAACCTGTGTGAGCCCGAGCGTGTTCGCCGGGCAGCAGCTGAAGGATCTCACCCCCCAGCAGATGTGGGTTATCTGCGAGGCGGCTGCCATCGTCAGCTTCCAGGCTGACAAATCCACAGTACAGCCGGGAGACACAATCTTCCTTCAGTGCAATGCGACCGGCGTACCAACTCCAGATGTCACGGTCACATTACCGTCTGGCGCAGCCATCAGTGTGGTGCCGGGAGGGGGTGACGGGGGCAGGGTGACTGTGGGGGGTGACAGGACAGTAGCTGTGCGTAACGCGACCGTGTGGGATGCAGGGGTGTACGTCTGTAGTGCCGTCAACATGCTGGGTAGAGCGGCCAGTAGTCTGTCTGTGGATGTCAGCTCCACTGCTATAACCTACAGTATTGTACAGACCACAGCTTACAGCACAGCCACACTGACTGCTGTAACTCACAACACCTTTACCAGTGCCCCTACACACTTTACAATTGCCCCTATACACTTTACCAGTGTTCCAGTACACTTAACCATTGCCAGTGTCCCTACACACACAACCAGTGTCCCTACACACATAACCAGTGCCCCTACACACTTCACCAGTGCCCCTACACACTCTACCAGTGCCCCTACACCCTTTTCTAGTGCCCCTACACCCTTTTCTAGTGCCCCTACACACATAACCAGTGCCCCTGCACACTTTTCTAGTGCCCCTACACACTTTTCTAGTGCCCCTACACACTTTTCTAGTGCCCCTACACACTTTTCTAGTACCCCTACACACTTTTCTAGTGCCCCTACACACTCTACCAGTGCCCCTACACCCTTTTCTAGTGCCCCTACACACTTTTCTAGTGCCCCTACACACTTTTCTAGTGCCCCTACACACTTTTCTAGTGCCCCTACACACTTTTCCAGTGCCCCTACACACTTTTCCAGTGCCCCTACACACTTTTCCAGTGCCCCTACACACTCTAGCAGCCCTCCTATGCACTTACCCACCTATACCAGCATCAGGACTGAACCATCAGTGACCAGTCTGGTGCAGACTGCTGCCATCTCCAGTGTACACACACCTACCCTCACAACTACACTTTATCCAACTGCCACTCAGTCCCATCTCACAACTCTGTACCCCAGTTACCCATTAGAAGAGCCTACTCCAATCCCCACCTCCCCCCTCTCTAGCAACACTGGTTCCCCCCTTTCCAGCTCCCCTCCAGCCTCATTCACTGTTGAGCCTTCCCCTTCAGTTTCCCACCCACCAGCCACCAGTAATGATCTGTCCCCTGCCTTCACCACTGTTCGTTTCTGCTCTTCCGATTGTCCACATGGCCATGCAAGTTTACACCCACCCCACACCAGTAATGGTCTCTCCCCTGTCAACTCTGAGCATGACCACCCCTCCCCCACCATTACCGATCTGTCCCCTCCAACTTCCCTACAGGCTGTCTTCAGCTCTACCCCACATGCCAGCACTACTGAACTGTCCCCTCCTGGATCTCTGCAGGTTGATGGGATCGCCATCCCCACCCCCACCACCACTGGCCCTCCCCCGGTGACCCCTGACCTGACAGCCTGGTACCCCCTGTCCTCCCTACTAGGTGCCATATTTGGTACATTCCTGCTGACCCTTTTTGTCTGTTCTCTCCTGTTCCTCCTCTGGTACAAAACGTCCAACAAGGTCACTCCGAAACACGATACTGCCAGCTTCGAGCTCAGCGACACAAGTGACCAA
>NW_017804209.1:1151519-1161315 GCF_001625305.1 Branchiostoma belcheri
GTTACTGGTTGAGCCTATCATTCTGTGTAGAATTTGAGTTAATACTCAAGTTTATACCTGTCTCACACTACTGTTCTGTGTTTTATTTTATAGTTGATTAGGTCTCACCCTGTCGTTCTGTGTTGTGTAAGGGTTAAAGGTTGAGCTAAGGTCTCACCCTGTCGTTCTGTGTAAGGGTTAAAGGTTGAGCTAAGGTCTCACCCTGTCGTTCTGTGCGTTGAGGTTGGTACCGTGCTGGATGAGCAGCGTGATCACGTTGGTGTTGCCGGAGATCACGCCCCAGTGCAGCGCCGTGTTCCGGTGGTACTTGTCCCCCAGGTTCACGCTCGCGTTAAACGTCAGGAGAAGACGCGTCGGGTCCGTGCTGGAGGGAACACAAACAAGCTCAGAAGTTTCGTAACACATCTACATTGAGTCATCTCGACATTCTGCATGTCCGTTCACACATTCACGCATGTTCACACTCACACGTTCATACTCGCGTTAAACGTCAGGAGAAGCCGCCCCGGTTCCGTGCTGAGGTGGACACCAACGAGACAGCATTCACCAAAAAACAATTACTCAAGCAACTGGATATGATTTTGGAAACGGTCAGACGTTTTGGGTAGCATCCACTACCTTTTGTCAGTGACATTCGGTATTCACATTACTGCATGTTTTTACTTGCATGTTCACACACATTTATAATCTCACGTTCACACTCACACATTCATGCTCGCACAAGTCAGTGGGGTCCGTACTGAAGGGAACACTAACATCAACAGCAACATATTGTGGTTCTAGTCCTTTTTATTCCAAAACAGCTGCAGGCCAAACATATGTGAATTCTTTCTATGCCAAGAACCTGTATTACACCAAGACGTCACAACCATAACATAGCGAGATATTGTTTATTATTGTTTATTGTCCTTTCGCACATAAGAAAAGTAATGGTATAAAAAGAAATTATGTACAATCAAATACATGCAGGAGAGCCCAAGAAACCAGGAGGTTTATCTAGTGGGCTCTCCCAAATCCTGTTGATGATCTCATATTTACAACATTATTTACGTTAACAATTAACATGCATGTCTTCAGGGACAAACAAAAGAAAATTAACTCAAACAAGATAATATAAAGTTAACACGGCAAACTAAATATCTAAACAATAAAGTAAGACAATCAAGAACATATCGTATTCAACAAAAAATACATTTCCATTAGTCAAATCATATGGTAAGAACAACATAAGAAACCAATATTAACGCAAGGAAAATATCGTAGCATAAGAAAACAAGGAAAACAAAAGCAAATCAGGAAGTGGTAGATGGCTTCTCTATTAGGTCAGTTTTTAAATGTTGTTTGAAAGTTGGAAGGGATTGGCAATTCTGCTGTGAATGACTTATACTGTTCCAAATTAACGGGCCTCTAAACATTATCGTAAACTGTTTCATATTTGATTTTGTTAGGATTGGCCTTAAATCATTTTGCTTTCTGGTACTGTAACTGTGGATATCTGAGTTGTATTGAAATATGTCCTTGAATTGAACTGGTAATTGTGAACTTTTGTGTAAGACTTTGTGGACGAAAATTGCTGTTTGGAGTTTATTTATGTCGTACACTGTTAAAATTTTCAAGTTGTAAAATAGAGCCGCAGAGTTAGCAAAAAATGGGACATTAGATGCAATCCTAACGAAGCGCTTCTGCAGCTGATGCAGCGGTCGGATTGAAGTAGTGTATATGAAAACAGCAAGTTTTGCTAAAGTTTTAACCAAGCTAAGGACTCACCCGTATGTCCTGTAAGTTGCCCACATGAGCGCTGTCATGCCGTTCTGGTCTATCATGTCCACATCCTGCAGGAACAGTATAAACAGTAAGAAGATATCTACAGTACTCAAGTGTTCACACAGTGAGACATCACAGGCAGAACCAACTGACATTAGAGTTACACACTATCGCAGCAGCCTACAGATTTTAACAATAGCTACTGATACACATACTCTATGGAGACCTCCCCCCATATCTCAAGTCATCTGTGAGAGGAGACTGCGCTTTGCTGGACATTCTTGGAGGAGTAAGGAAGAGATCGTTAGTGACGTCTTTCTCTGGGCCCCAAAAACATGGGCATGCCAGTGTAGGCAGACCCTGCACAACCTACATACATCAGCTGTGTGAGGATGCGGGTTGCAGACCTGCCCAGGGCTATGGAGGATAGGGAGGGCTGGGGGAAAGGGGTCATGAGCATCTGTGAAACTCTCAGGACCAGATGATGACACATGCAAAGTTACAATATGGTACATGCATGCACTTTTATTGTCTTATAATGTTACTTTTCACTGTCACATCATTTTGCATGTATGAATTCTCGTGGAAGAGTAGCAGTCACATGACATTGTATAAAACCACCACAGATGTAAGACTGTTCTCTAGGTGAGAGAACTTCTTTGTGTTGGATAAAAAGTTCTAACTTGAAACACAAATAAAATGTTCTAACTTGAAACACAAAACTACCCCAGGTGTAAGCCTTTCTCACCTGTCCCTTGGCCAGCAGGTATGCGACTATAGATGTGTGGCCAAACTGGGCAGCCAGGTGGAGACAGGCACAACCTGCAACACAACGGACACCTAGGTTATACATGTGACCAACGCACAGGCAAATATTACAAAATGCAATGGACACTACTAATTCCCTATAAGTGACCCACAAACAGGCACAACAACTTGCAACACAATGAACATCTAAACGTGTCACCGCACACAGGCATGATCAATCAACACAACAGACAACAATTTGATGGTCAACCAGTAAAGACATAATCTGCAATATAACACTGGGCATAGAACCTTAATTCTCAATCCGACTTTAAAATAGCCATCATGTAGAAAAAGGGAGGTTCAAACAAACAAACAAACAAACAAACAACCCACCTTCCCCGTCCAGAAGTGCAGGGTTGGCTCCGTACTGCATGAGTAGGACAGTCATGGACATGTGGCCCTGCCGTACGGCCCAGTGGAGAGGGGTGGAGTTTAGCTCCCCCCCGAGCTGATCAATGATCGCTCCCTTACTGATGTAGTACCTGTAACAGAGGGGACTGTGTTGATGTATCCAGAACTATGCTTTATCCAGAAACATGCTCAGGCAAGGTTCTGGATAGTGCATGCATATCCAGAACCTTGCTTTATCCAGAAACATGCTCAAGCAAGATTCTGGATAGTCCACATGTATCCAGAACCTTGCTTTATCCAGAAACATGCTGAGGCACGGTTCTGGATAGTCCACAAGTATCCAGAACCTTGCCTTATCCAAAACAATGCTCAGGCATGGTTCTGGATAGTCCACAAGTATCCAGAACCTTGCTTTATCCAGAACCATGCTCAAGCAAGATTCTGGATAGTCCACATGTATCCAGAACTGCGCTTTATCTAGAAACATGCTCAGCCACGGTTCTGGATAGTCCAGATGTGCCTGGAGTAAGTCTACATGTATGCTCTTGGTTAAGTGGAGACTATCCAGAACCGTGCCTGATCCTAACCCTCACCCATTTAGGTATGGAACTAGACAGACACCTTAATACAATATTTATGTGTTATACTATGTGACTATAAGAGAAAACTTGAAAAACTTTATGGTGAAATAAACTTTTAAAGATTTTGGTCTCTATAACTAAGTAATACCATGGTATCAGTTCATGCTATGACTGGGTGTGGCAACAAACTTTTAATCCCCTTTTTGTGCACTCTATAACAAGAGTGATCTCTCTGGACTATTCTACTCGTAACTCCTATATAGGGGTGTTCATCGGGTCCTAACATTCTCACATAGGAGGGGTTTCCTAGTGGGTTCATAACAGGTTCTTATAACTGTCAGTCCATGGTATGAGTATTCGGTTGTGTTTACTAACTTGACCAGTTCCAGCCGGTTGTTGATGGCTGCCCAGTGTAGAACCGTGACATTCTCCTTGTCCGGTGTGCGCACGTCGAAACCGGTTTCAACCAGTTCCTACAGGACACAGGACAGAATACAGACCAAACTGTAAGGTCTGGTACACAAGATGGTCACATCTGAAAGGGTAAGGGTAGAACTGAAATGACAGAAAATGGCATCATTTAAGTAACAGAACAAATAACTTCTACAAGACACATCTTCTCATCTACATATTCCTTTCCCAAGACATGTTCAGTATCATTTAAAAAAATCTGCCTTGGACAACCCATTTTCCTGAAATTATACATTTTTACTTTGGAAACAAACACACTAAACCAGAAAGTGAGACACAGAACTTGTGCAAATGGTGTCATCTGGTAACATCTAATAGACATTTTTGCACGAGTTCTCCAGTGTCACTGACGAAAGGTAGTGGATGCTACCTGAAATGTCTGACAGTTTCCAATATCATATTATCCAGTTGCTTGAATAACTGTTTTTGGCGTATCTACTAGTACTAGACATACCTACTTTCAATAATTAGTACCTGATACTCGCACATGAAAGAGATTCTTTATTGACTCAACAAAAAGTACAGGGACTTTTGTATGGTCTTCTACAACTAAACTTAAAAGATCTAACAAAGTTAAATACATGTATGGATAACGTCATCTTACATACAGAATATATGTATGCGGTAACAATAAAGGTTTAACTATTCTCTAACATGTGGTCTCTAAATCTAAGATCGAAATAAGTATCTCTGACTCACATGACACCTGTCAATCACTCCGTACTGCGTGGCTCGGATGATGTCAAAGGTTTTGTAGTCCTCCTCCGTGTAGACAGGGGGCTGGTGTAGGGGGGTGCTGGGGGCAGAACTGGGGGGGCTGGGCTGCGTCGGGTAACCTTTGAACTCCTGAAACAAACAAACAAACAAGTCAACAAACAAAAGTCCTCCGTAGACGGGGGGCTGGTGTAGGGGGGTGCTGGGGTCCGAACTGGGGGGGGCTGGGCTGCGTCGGGTAACCTTTGAACTCCTGCAACAAACAAACAAACAAGTCAACAAACAACAACCTCAAGATGACCAGGGAATGCCCTCATGGAAAGCCCCAGAGCAGCTAAAACAGACAAAGCACCAAGCACAGCCTTGGGCCCAGGATGGCCGCCGGCCGGTTTGTAAACTAGCGATATTTAGTGGTTTTCGGTCGCACTGGGGAATATTTAGGCGGATCTGAACATCGGCAACCTGGCCAATTGTGGGGTAATATTGCAGTGTAGTTCGGGACAGAAAAAAATGGGGCGAAAACGGATCATCGCGCAGCCAACGGGAAATGTGCAGTTCTGCCAATGGATCTTTCCACGACTCTTGCTGAGGGTAATGCAATGTAAGCCCGAATCAAGAGTCTCCATGGCTAATTTATACCATTGTCTTACAATTTGGGAATGACCAAAGACTAATGAGGAAGGTACCCAGCTAAACAAAAAAGGTTACTTTACTCGCTAAACTTAGGCTAGCACAACTGGAGCATAAAGTGATGATAAACAATAGATATGCATGTTGACTTATTTTACTTACGTCGAGTGCCAATATGACTTGGGCTAAAGAAGGAAAGTTCTAATATAACAGTAAGATGCAAATGGTAAGAATGGGTGTGTAAAACATGTACGTTAAGTCCCCCCCTCCCACAGTAAACAATGAGTCGGCACGTCTATTGTCCCACCTGACTAATCTCCAAGCAGATCCTAGGGTGGCACAATTGCAAAACACAGTATCAAATTGGCCAGGCAGTATCCATTGGCCAGAGAAGGTCCAATACGGGCCAATGGATACTGCCTGGCCAATTTGATACTGTGTTTTGCCACCCTAGGATCTGCTTGGAGATTAGCACAGCCCCCGACCGATGACCGACAGGTGCTTCACACTACAACACCCCAGAGAACGGACACAGCCGCTAGCGGGGGGCTCTGGCGGGGTTTTCACACATCTCTGTCGCTTTCTGCACACCCCTTCCTCTTCTCCGCGACCTAGGAGTCCAGTTCAACCCACAAAACTCAGGAAAAAATGACACATAACCGCCTCGATCGCGAGAAAACATCATAGTTTTTTTTACGAACGCTCGGTCATGATGAGGGGGTTCATACACATGTTCCGGTACGAATAACACAGATGTAAAAAGGCCGCTAGAACCACCCCGGACAGGCTAGCGGTCTAAAACTATGCCCAGATAAAGCTGATATCACAAGCTTCGCGAGGAAATGGTTTGTGTTATCATATATATTTTTTACGTCCGTTCGGTCATGATGAAGCGGTTCACATGTTCCGGTAACGTTACGCATAACACCGATGTAAAACGGTGTATAAAACCGCTCACAGACGAGCTAACGGTCTAAAACTACGCCCAGATAAAGCTGATATCACAAACATCACGGAAAAACGGTCTGTGTTATCGTGCAGACGACGGTACGCACCTCCGGAGTGAATACGGGGTTGCAGCCCGCCTGTTTCTCTCCCTCGGCAGCCATCTTGGAACGTGGGGAATGATGGGTAATATACGGGGGACCATCCACTAACACTGACCTAATCTCCAAGCAGATCATACGGTGGCAAGGCAGTATCATTTTTTGGCCAGGCAGTATCCATTCGCCAGAAAGGCTCCATACGTCAATCAAGGGCCAATTTGATACTGTCTTTTGCCATCCTAGGATCTGCTTGGAGAGTAACACTAACCAAGGATATGTCTGTGCGCTAAAGGTTTTTGACAGTAATCTCCAAGCAGATCCTATGGTGGCAAAGCTGTATTAACCATATTGGTGGAAGGAGTGACAATTGGCCACCTGTGCCTATTGGTCACTCCTTTGGATACAACCATTGGTTACAATCTTTGCCCCTAAAGTTGCAGTCAATATAGGTGACTAATGGCCACTCTTTTGGCCAATGGTGGATACTAGTCACTCCTTTGGCCAATGATTGCAGCCTTGCCACCCTAGGATCTGCTTGGATATTATATTTATAATGTAACAAGGTGTCCTTGCTCTATATTGATGAGTTGGTAAACTATAGAAAGAAAATGATAGACAGTTATAGTGCTACTTTGCTTGAGAAACTGTTTTCTTGTGTAACCAAGGAGGTTTCTTGATGTAGCTTTACATTTTTTAGTGATATGGTAGAAGTGTGTATCTTATGTGTTGCATGTGTAGTGGTGACTTTACTTAGGATGGGTCTTCAAACCTGGGATGGCATCATTTGGTGATTTTCACGCACCTTCACGGCGTTCGCTAAGTACATTGTACTAGTAAACTGTCTTGGGCATAATGAGGTGTGCTGCATTCTGTTTTACAATACAAAGGCAAGCCACTTTGTTGCATTCCAAATCACAACTCATTCCATGTCTTTGGTCTAGACTCTAGCCACGGGAGAAATCAATCAATGCTGTCAATCATGGTGTGCTGTCCCTGTCAATCATGGTGAGCTGTCCCTGTCAATCATGGTGAGCTGTCCCTGTCAATCATGGTGAGCTGTCCCTGTCAATCATGGTGAGCTGTCCCTGTCAATCATGGTGAGCTGTCCCTGTCAATCATGGTGAGCTGTCCCTGTCAATCATGGTGAGCTGTCCCTGTCAATCATGGTGAGCTGTCCCTGTCAATCACTGTGATTGACATCATGGTCGGTCGCCTTATGGAACTTTCCAAATCTTGGTCCAGCTGTACCACAATGCAATGAACTACAATGCATACCAGTATTGTATGTTACTATCATAATGTATGTTCTTCCCCCCCAACTGCAAACCAAGAACTGGTGTATTTTCTACTGCCATGTCAGAGTCAGTACATAATGACCCTACATTTATCAAGACTGAAACTGCCTAAGGATAGGACTCTATGCCTGAAAAAGTCTTTCTTGCATTGTGCAGCAAGACTCTACAATGTCAGTGACAATGGCTGATATTTGAAAACCTGTGTCTGCTATTTCCTGTTGTAGAGTAAATGGTGTTTGTACATATTTGTATATAATGTGTTTCTGTGTACCTGTCCTGTCTTGTTTCTTAACCAAATGTAAAAATCAATTACATAATTCAGGGGTGCATTAGCATTCCCTGCTTTAGTACGATTTTGTTGGATTGAATAAACTGAATTAAGGTTAAAAAAAATTACCCAAAGGACAGATTACTCATGTTCCTGAGGTCATGGAATTGTTTTATTTTTGTTTCATTTCTTCACTTGTGTTCAAAATCCCATCTCATTATTGTTGGAACAACATAATTAATTACTCAACATACAAAACGATCACTGTTAGCAGACACATCCTGACAGTATGGTAATTTTAGAAGGATATTCACCATTCAGGTTACATATACAAATACAAATCCTCTTTTCACTCTTTCTAAAAAAATCCATCTGACAAGTTTCTGTTTCAAATACTTCTAGCTACGACTGAATATCACTTGTATTCCTGGTCCTGATTGTGTTTCATGCATGAGAAAAGTTTCAGATGTTCTTCATTCAGTCTCAAATATTGTTCACTCTCCTTTTCATGATTTTCACCCCTGTTGGGCAATGGTAGCACCCAGCACTTGCAGACAAACAATGTCACTTCTGTTGGGACCGTGGCCGGTCCCACTCTCCAGCAGGGGTGTTCTCAAGAGTCGTTGCTTCATCACAGGAAGGTGACGCCAACCCCCAGCTGTACACTTTCACTCACTCTGAAGTAAACAACAAACAGGACAACATGTAAACAACAATAGCACAACAAAACAACAGCAAATAATTTGTCTTCACCTTATTTGCATATCAATCAACAGGTTGTGTATATAAACCTGCTTTCCCCTCTGGTCTCTCAGTCACTGACGAAAGCTAGTGGATACTAGCTGTAACGTCTGACGTTTTCAAAATCATATCCAGTATCTTGAGTAACTGTTTTTTGGCATATCGTATTACCTGGATGTCTAACCTTCATCGACGTAACAGCAAATAATGAGTGAAAATAATGAAAATTGTAGTAATAACATACATGTATGCCAAAAAACAGTTACTCAAGCAACTGGATATGATCTTGGAAATGGTCAGAAGTTTCAGGTAGTATCCACTACCTTTTGTCAGTGAAACTGTAGAGTTGTTAGAAGGTACGAAAGTGTCCTTACTTGTACCTATTTTCTAGAAGAAGAAGAAAACAACTGAGAAAATACAAGTTTTTCTCCTGCGAAGGTAAACCTTATGAAAATGTCCTTACTTGTCCCCCGTCCTGGCCCCCCCTGGTATGCAGTAGTTCAGCTCTAATCTGGCGATGCGGCCGAGCCGGAACAGGATCCCCACGCCGTACGACCAGCGGACGTCCGACCGCATCCTCTCCCAGTGGTCACGGTAGTTATAAACATCCTCTACAGATCAATGTCAGGAAATATGTCATCAGGTTAGTAAATCAGTGCAACATAGTTTTGAGAACAGAGAAATAGGTATTCAGTCATCTCATGTCTAGTAATGACCACACAATAGAAAAATAGTGAAAAAATGTGAATTCATCTCCTGTTGCTTTAAAAAAAGGGAAGAAATCTTAAAGAGGTAGATTAGATAGAATGTATTCTCTGGTAGTTCCTAAGACATTTATGTTATTGTTTTATCCTTCTATCCTATGTATTAGGTTACATTATGACATACAAGTAACATCACACTCCGATGCAGCATTTAGCCCCATGGGCATGAACATGCAAATAAAGATTCATATAAATTTCTTTTGTACAGAGAGATACAAATGTAATGAAAATAAAATTTTACACAAAATTCTATCAAAGAACAACATCAGGACTGACCTAAGTTGGGCTGGAAGAGGTTCCCGGCCGTCAGGAACACATGAGTCCGGAACAGGTCGCCGAAACCCCCCCTGCCCGGCCGGAA
>NW_017804209.1:1161387-1166431 GCF_001625305.1 Branchiostoma belcheri
AGGGGGGGTACAGGAGGGGGGTACAGGAGGGGGGGTACAGGAGGGGGTACAGAAGGGGGGTGTAGAGGTGGACACCGGCTGCCCAGTACCCCTCTCCGCCCATAAAGTCTCCTGGAACACGATGAATGAATGGTTTACTTAGTAAAATACATTGCAGAATTGCGTATTTCATACAGGCTTACTAGCAGCGGCAGCTGGCTACCTTACATCGGATGACTTGTTACACTTAACCCTTGAACATCTAACTCTACACATTGTTTTAAGCTATCTAATGATAATGCCCCTACTGTGCTTGGTGACAGCGAGTTCCACTCTGCGATAGTTCTAGGAAAGAATGAGTTTCCGAGCGCACCTTCTGACTTGGGCCCGACGCCGTGCATGTCGAAGCCCCTCAGGGTAGTGGGACCCCCCAGGAAGAACCGGTCGTTTATCCGCGAAGACGTGCCCTGCAGCGGTTTCATGACCCCCCCTCGTAACGAGCAGGAGACAATCTGCAGGGGGGGAAGGAAAGGCAACTTAGTTACTAGAAAGATAACATTTGCAAGGCAAATGCAAATTTTCTTCGCATATGGTCTACTGTTAATTCTTACTCAAACACATTCATATATTTGGTGACAGGAGTCTAAATATCCCTCCTGCTATAAAATTGCAACATGATGTAACCCAACACCAGTTACCATGGTGATAGACGTCTGGTTCAGGTCATTGACCTTACTTGTTTGGAGGAGAAGAGGAAGAAGAAACAATGAAAAACAAAAACAATATGTTTTCGTTCTGCGAAGGTAAACTTAATAAATACCGGTATTTCAGCTTCCACAGTTAACATGACCATCAAGGGAAAACATACTGCAGTTCCTAGGAGCTCCCCCAGGGGGCAGCGCTGCCTTACCGTGTCCCAGACCAGCTCCTTGTTGACCTGGAGTTCAACATCCTCCTTCAGAAACTTCACATCCCCGCCTGCAATACCAGCCAGCTCCTACAGGGGGCAGGCATGACTGGTCATCAAGTGCGAGTATTTTCCACATCAAAAATAACTTCCAAGTCCACAGAAGTTTGCATCACAGTAACAACATTCAAAGTTTTTGGATACAGGAGTTTTCTTTTACACAACCAAGATTGTTCACCTGGCTTATTTTTCGATGCCTATCAGACACCTTGCTCAGGGCTTCTGACTGGAGTTCTGCTTCTCACCGCTATATGTAGCCAATGTAGGGTGGCGCTTTTGTGGCGAGAACACTGTCCCAAACATGGCTGAGTTTGAGCTCCAGTCAGAAGCTCTGAGGAAGACACTCATAGACACCAAAGTTTTCACTTCCTTACTGGAAGGAGGAGTGTAACTGCTGGCTTTCCTTGTTTCTTCTGGAGGTAGTGACTAACAGGAATGATTTGCTGGTAGAGAAACCCTTGCTGTCCTGTAACAAGACTTACAACCCACCTGGTTGAGTTTGAACATGGCCCCTCTAGTGGGCAGGATTGGGTCGTCCCGACTGTCCACCACATAGATGTGCTGCAAACACAGAAGTTTTAATATCAAAACTCTTTCTTACCCAGGGCAATACGCCTGTACAACGAGTCTTTGCAGTAAGACACTTAGGACTCTCTGGTCTTTACTTTAGTGCCCATGTGAAGCTTTTTGTAATGTTTTTGTGTTTGTATATGTATTGCAATGTTAATTTGTATTTGCTAGTTAAGTGACTGAAAAAAAATCAGTGTTATTCAGCATGTTTTGTTCAGGCTGCGAGGCTGTTTTTTATGTTACTGTTAAACTGTTAAACTGTTAAACTGTTACTGTTAAACTCAACTTCTTCTGAAGTAACATGGAATATGTTAAGGGTTCAACTTCAGTTCAAGCAATCTAGCCTCCACCAGGCCTTCCTACGGTGGTACGGATCCTAGAATTTGGTACAAAAAGGGAAATAGTTGGCCAAGAGAGTCAGTCCGCAAGAGGGTTAATTCCCCCCTCTGAAGTGGACAAATGAACTGTACGCTGGCTGAACTCCACTTGTCAATTATTCTCCCTATTGGCTATATTTTACTTTTATTTTGAACCCGCGTTGTTAAATAGTCTGGTGGAGGAGGCTACAGGAAATCTGTGTTGCAACACCATGGTAAATGTCACTGTTGCTGTAATTCCTGATTTTTTCACTACTGTTATGCCACTGTCACCTCTGTACCGTGAACTTATCATTACAGTTAACAAATAATTCCTGGACTTTCTTTTTCCTGCACCTGTCACCACCGTGAATATACAGTTCCGTGAACATGTCCATTTCTCTCAGACTGTGAACTTTTGCTGCCGTGAACATAATTACAGTACCCTGGAAGATTTTACCTTGAGAGAAGATTTGAGGGAATGTCCGGCCTGCTCCCGGACTGCGAAAGACGCCATCCTGGTGAGACATCCGAGCTCCCGCCAGACTCCCTCCCAACGTACTGTCTGCTGGCCCAGCAGGGGGAACTGCAGCAATAACCAATAATCAGGGAGGTCAATAATCTTTTACGATGTTGTGGGAGCATAAATAAATCAGTGATAATCAGTGGTATTAGATAGACCTGGAAGTTTGAAGTTGATATTTTCCTGCATTTATTCATAGGTTCTGTGTTTTTTTTTTACACTTTTCAACAGTAAGAATTTCATGCATGAACAGTGACTCAAATGGTAGAAATCATTACAACATGTAAGTAACCATGACAACAGGTAACCATGACAACAGGTATGTAACCATGACATCAGGTGACCATGACAACAGGTATCCATGACAACAGGTAACCATGACAACAGGTAACCATGAGAACAGGTAACCATGAGAACAGATAACCATGGCGATAGGTAACCATGGCGACAGGTAACCATGACAACAGGTAACCATGACGACACGTAACCATGACAACGGGTAACCATGACAACTCACGGAGATCTCAGTGGCCACGCCCCTGTCCACCTCCTTGTAGCTGCTCCATGGATAATGTCCGACAGTCTTCCAGCCGCTGATGTTCAGTCTGGGCACAAACAAACAAACAATTGTTATATTGTTAACTGATTGATTTTAGCTTAATCTTTACTTGTTAGTTTACTGTATTAGTATGTTATATTGTGTATGTTTAATCTTTGTATTGTTTGGTGCCCAAAATCAGCTATGCTGCCTGGGTGGCCAGTGTATTGTATCGTTACAATCGAATTAAAATAAAAAATAAAATAAAATAAAATAAAAATAAACAAGTCTGTAGTAGTGTCTTACATTGTCTGTAACACCTGTAGTTCAACTGACTTTTGACAGGAATATTTGTACAGACCTTTCATGTTAAGTACATAACAACATGACTATACAATTGTTTGTGACTACATTACTTTAAAGAACTGCAATATCTTAATGTCTACAATCTGTATATTTATTGGTCTTTTAATCCTGCACCTGCATAACATATTTTAAAATGCAAACCTAAACTTTTTAACCTGTCAATGCTTTGCAATTTGGTTTGCGATTCAGATTTTAACTGCGAGGAACCAATAAAACCATCTTGAATCTAGTGTCTTCTTGTACCACCATCTTTATTGCCTGTTACTCCTGTAGTGTTTTATATTGTCTGTAGCACATATAGTCTTTTATACTAGTATATTTTCTGTAAATCCTGTAGTGTTTTACATACAGTATTATCTGTAACTGCTGTAGTGTTTTACATTGTTTAACAGGACACCATTGGTGGACCCAGTAATAAGTCTGATGTTCCGTCCCAGCTAACGAAGTTAACCAATTACATGGCACTAAACTCGTTAGCAGGGAACCCATCAGTCACTGGTGGAAATGTAAGAACCAAAATGGTTCCACTATCAGGGCACTCACCGCGGCAGGGCTGCATCTGTGACTGATAAATAATCTGGTCCACTTTACTTTACCTACATCTAGATTTAATACTGTAAATGGATTCATTTTCTTTTCCTGGTGTTACATTCATTTATTTATTTACTTATTTATCACGATTGACCACATACATAATATACATGGAGGGCATGGTGGAACAGGTGCACCTAAGTGCACCTTATCAAGGCCACCATGCCCACAATGTCAGGGTAGAAGTGAAAGGGTGGTCTTTGCAAAGTTTCAAATTCGCTGTTGAAACAATTCTCTATTGTTTGTGGTGTTGTGTAATTCAGGTAAACATTTTGAAATTCACAGCAAAGAACCTCCTTGTTTACAGCATTTGAGGCCTCCATCCCACATTTTCAGTTTTTTTTAGTTCTGTTTTTTTCAGTTCTAGTTTTTTTTTAAATTTTTATGGGTTCACCACACCACGAAGTGGTGGTGAACCCATATTGCTTTTTCTGATGTTTCTTCTCCTTCTCCTTCTTCTTCTCCTGCCATTTTTTAAATGGATTCAGCTTCTTCATTTTAGGGCCCAAGGTCCTGAAATTTGGTATGGAGGTACAGTGGGCAAATACCCCTAGGCGTTTTTAAATTATTGTGATACAGGCTTTTAGAATGGTTTTATTTGAGTTTTTTGGCTGTGTTATAGCAAATGTATTACTGTGTTAGTGTGCCGTGTTTACCACGTTTGGGCATGAGTCATCACAATGGAATGCAGGGCATCAACCAAAAGGCATGCAGCTTTCCTCTATACTTCTTGCTGATTGGCTGTTGGGATTTAACTTGATTAACACCTGCACAGAGCATTTCCACCTGCACAGAGCATTTCTTGCTGATTGGCTGTTGGGATTTAACTTGATTAACACCTGCACAGAGCATTTCCATACTGACAGAATGTCTGTATTCAAGTGTTTTGGTAGGTATTTCAAGCTTTCCTGCTCCAGCATTGGAATGCGGGGCATGCACGTTTTTTTTATTTTGAAAATCAACAGTTTGCATTATGCAATTAAAAATCCTAACCAATAAAGTAGGGAATAGCTATCCAACTGTTGTTTTAGTTGTATTTTACTTCATATTATAGTTATATCAATGTAAATCATTGTTTTCCCTTGTGTTTCTCATTCTTTCCCTGCCATGTCGTAAAATGTGGTGAACCCATCGCTGTATTTGCTCCAAAGCAA
>NW_017804209.1:1166451-1173699 GCF_001625305.1 Branchiostoma belcheri
ATTTGGTATGGAGGTACAGTGGGCAAATACCCCTAGGCGTTTTTTAAATTATTGTGATACAGGCTTTTAGAATGGTTTTATTTGAGTTTTTTGGCTGTGTTATAGCAAATGTATTACTGTGTTAGTGTGCCTTGTTTACCACGTTTGGGCATGAGTCATCACAATGGAATGCAGGGCATCAACCAATAGGCATGCAGCTTTCCTCTATACTTCTTGCTGATTGGCTGTTGGGATTTAACTTGATTAACACCTGCACAGAGCATTTCCACCTGCACAGAGCATTTCTTGCTGATTGGCTGTTGGGATTTAAACTTGATTAACACCTGCACAGAGCATTTCCATACTGACAGAATGTCTGTATTCAAGTGTTTTGGTAGGTATTTCAAGCTTTCCTGCTCCAGCATTGGAATGCGGGGCATGCTACGTTTTTTTTTATTTTGAAAATCAACAGTTTGCATTATGCAATTAAAAATCCTAACCAATAAAGTAGGGAATAGCTACCCAACTGTTGTTTTAGTTGTATTTTACTTCATATTATAGTTATATCAATGTAAATCATTGTTTTCCCTTGTGTTTCTCATTCTTTCCCTGCCATGTCGTAAAATGTGGTGAACCCATCGCTGTATTTGCTCCAAAGCAAATATTGGCCTTTCTAGTTCAGTTCAAATTTGCAGTTGAAACAGTTCAGTTTTTTTTATTCCTCAGTTTTGTATAAATTTTTCAATTCAAATTCACACAGTTAAAACAATTCTGTAGTGCATTAGTAATACAAAAAGGCATGTCCCACATTCTCAGTCCCTCCTGACCCTCTCCTTCCTGCCGACTTCTCCTCCAATTTGGACCACAAATCAAATCACACGACTATCGGGGACATCTGCACATCGTCATGGCGATGGGACGGGCCTCCTGATTGGTCGAGGTCGTTAATAAATTATTCAGCCTGCAGGATTGTCCATCACAGACCCGTCTGAAGTGGGGGGATCCCTGACGGTCATTAATCAGGCTGGCGTAATTAGCTGCCAGATTAGGGGAAAATCTGGGGTGGCGCAGATATACAATGTCACTTAAGCTGGCTGCAACCAAGGACAATCATGAATGCTTGACCGTATAACAAACTGGAAGATTTGGCACATTTTGTCTTTTTTTGGTCTAGGATTAGGGTAAAATCTGGAGTGGCAGAAATACAGTCAGGCAGGCTTCAACCAAGGATACTAGTATATAACGTCCTTGGTTGAACGTATAAATAACTGGAAGATTTTTGAGCAAGATTTCAAAAAAGTTGCTCAATCCTTGGCAAAGACTGGAGTTGTACAGTCAAAAATTTGGGTCCAATTTCTTTGTGTTCAAAGTTCAATCTTGCTCATAATGACTTTTACCAACACAGATAAGTTTCAAGATAACTGGAAGATTTGGTATACTTTGTCTTTCTTGTACTTTTTCAATCCGGCTTTTTCTCTCAACATAGTAAATAGTAGTCTGGTGGCCAGGAGGGGAAAAAAGAAATCTTGACTAGGAGAAGGACCATTTTCAACTGAGATTGATGAAAAAATGTCTCTTGTTCTTGCAAGACTAAATGATACTGATAGTAAATGTAGTAAATACATGTACATGAACCATCTGAAGTGGGGAGATCCCTGACGGTCATTAATCAGGCTGGCTTAATTAGCTGCCAGATTAGGGGAAAATCTGGGGTGGCGCAGAAATACAATGTCACTTAAGCTGGCTGCAACCAAGGACAATCATGAACGTATAATGCTTGACCGTATAACAAACTGGAAGATTTGGCACATTTTGTCTTTTTTTGGTCTAGGATTAGGGTAAAATCTGGGCTGGCAGAAATACAGTCAGGCAGGCTTCAACCAGGGACACATAACTTCCTTGTTTTAACGTATAACCAACTGGAAGACTTGGTACATTTGTCATCTTGTACTTTTTCAATCCGGCTTTTTTCTCTCAACATAGTAAATAGTAGTCTGGTGGCAGGAGGGAAAAAAGGAAGCTTTCTTTGCACAAGGCCCATTTCCAAATTTAATCAGATTCATGAAAAAACTCAATGATAGTAAAATGGAAAACAAAATACTGGTATTTCTAACTTATGAATATGGTGGGAAAGTTGTTTTTTGTACCTACAAGGAAATTTAAACAGAAAACTTTTGCCTTCCTCATGTTGTGTTGCTTGTTTGGGCCTTCATTTAGCTATGAAATACTCCAAACTGCCTGTAGGCTGCTTTTCATTGAGGTCATTAGGGAAGAGGCCAGGGTGAGACGAAAATGTTTGGTTTCTTTCACTATCATTAAATAGGTTCAAACACTGTCTAGAGTTAGACGTTCAAGGGTTAGGTGTAACAAGTCATTCGGTGTAATGTAGCCAGCTGCCGCTGCGCCATGTGCCTGTGACGCTGGTGTGTTATGCTGAAGGGCTGTGTTAAACTGGCTATACAGATACAAATACAACACAGTTGTGTGGCCGACCACAAAACACCCCCCTCCGGGCCCATGGTACATCCCAGATGATGGTGGCAGGTTGATTGACACCCATCAATCATCATCAGCCATCAGCCCGGCTCACTTCATCTAATTAGGGACAAATTAACTCCTAAAAGGGATCATATCGCTGAAATATTCATCAGATTTCAGTCCTCTGCTGTTTGTTTCCTGCTGTGGATTATAATGATAATGAACAAAATGAACTCTTTGACGTAGCCTCCAAATTCTACCCCAACTTTAACACATACTACAGTATACAAATGAAAAGAAAACTACTATCTTCTCTTAACATCCGAAAACCGACAAATTACAGAAAAATTAGGATCCTTTGTCTTTCTCTGTCTTAAAAAAAAATAGTCAAACCCAGTGGTTTTTTACCAATACTTTCTTAGGAATTATCAGTTGTTATATGTGTACTAATTGTCTGTTTTTATACCAAATGTTTCTTCTGTTCCTGCAATTAGCCCTCAGGCATGAATTTGCAATAAAACAATTATTATAATATGGTGGGAGACAAAATTTACTTTTAATTCAAACTGTCCCTGCGACAATTACAAAAAGAAGGGAACTTTTTAAAGAAGCCTCCAAATCCCACCCTAATTTTGCCAACAAATAAACTTTAATCACCAAGGAAGTTTTAATAGCTCAAAGTCTTTTACCTTCTTGTTTTGACCGATAAAGGTAATACTAGTACATGTATACTACTCCTAGGGAGGAAGAGGAGGTAAAAAAAAACAGGAAGAAAAAGAGGGAAAATACCTTTGGCAGACAATAGACTATAGAGCTAATGTTGAATTTAGAAATACAAAAAATGGTTGTGCAAAACTTAGCTGCTTGAGGGTTTAAGGTGTGAAGAAGACTTTATAGAAGTCCTTGGAAAAGTCTTAAGAAGTGTGAGACACCTGTAGTACCTACCTGCCCCCAGGTGTGCTGCATGCAGCATCACAGGTGAGCAGAGGAGGAGAAAACACAGGTGAGAACACAGGCAGTCATCATGCACGTCAGAAATGGGGTTGGGGGGCTTGGAGATCAATCATCATGCACAAATAGCCAGAGATAGGAAGGCATGGCATGCACAGTGCAGCTGATAATAGATTACTTCAGTAGTAAAGAACAAAGTTTTTCTCTAACAATACTAGTAAAACATATGTCCATTTCAGGGATCGAAATACTCGAAATTTGGAGCTGTGCACCCAAATTTTTTTCTGTGGGTGCACCCAAATATCTTTATAGGATTATGTATGTAAAGATGCATGTATAGTAGTATAACTATAAAGCATATTCTTAAATTCTAAGTGTCAGAAGAATACTAAAATAAAAACCATTGCAGTAGTATTTTTCTTTAGAAATGAAACATAATTCGTTTTTGCTAACATTCTACTTTTTATCTTATATGGTGCACCCAAAAAAAACTTTTTGCGCACCCAATATTTTAGGTTCCAAAAAATGAATTTCAAGCCCTGCATTTAGAACAATAGAAACATTTAAATTAAAAGTTACCAGGGAATTGATTGGGTCAATCAGGAGGAGGGAAAAAAGACCAGCCAATCAGGAGGAGGGAAACTAGAGACCAGCCAATCAGAAGAAGAGAAACAAGCAACAGCCAATCAGGAGAAGGGAAACAAGCAGCCAGCCAATCAGGAGAAAGAAAACAAGTGGCCAGCCAATCAGGAGAAGGAAAACAAGTGGCTAGCCAATCAGGAGAAGGGAAACAAGCAAGAGCCAATCAGGAGAAGGGACACAATTTACCTGTAGTCGGGGTTGCCGTGAAGCGGCTTCATGAAGGTCACAGCAAACGACGACCTCTGCTTGTTGCTGTAGGAGTACTCCGACACGACCTTCTCTCCTCGCCCAAATATGTTCGGCATCCGAACTCCAAACACCTGAAAGAACGAGAAAACAACATGGTTACACCTGTACTGATGAAAATTTATGAGTGTGCCACTGTCAATCCTTTGTTGTTGTGTTTATGTTTATGTTTAAGATTGAAGTTTATGAGTCCCTTGTTATGTTTAGGCAGAACAGATTGTTTTTGCTATGTTTCCTCTTCTTCTTCTTCCATTCCAGACACTGACCAGGCCAATGTCCTGATTTGTTGATGTTGGTTTACGTAATGTTGCAATTCTATAGCAGGAGGGATTTGGACTCCTGTCACCATTATATAAAATATATATGTATATGAATGTGTTGGAGTAAGAATTAACAGAGCAGACCATATGCAAAGGTAAACATAATGCATTTGCTTTGCAAATGTTGATTATCTATAGTTGATGTTTGCTTACGTTTATAATGAAAGTTTACCCACCATCGACCCCTCGTTGTTCCCGACCATGGTGTTGGCTGTGCCGGTCAAAGGTCGCAGCTCCTTGACCTCGAAGGTGACCTCCAGGCCATTGGGGTCAGCCTCCGGACCTGGGGCAGAGAACGCATGTCAGATTACAGTCTTTGTAACCCCTGCCTCTCCTATTGGCAGTTAGTAGAATTCTAGGGCAGACAGTACTTAAATTTTAACACCTCATGAAAGTACTTGCCCATACTCAAATCTCAAACATTTTTCTGCACCAGGTAGCAACAAGGGTCTGATTCCCAAAAATAGAAAGGAAACAGGGGGTTGACCATCTCAAATTCCCGCCACAGCTGATGATAGTAAAAAAACCTCAACTTTGACCTACATTTTCCATGGTATCCATCCGCCTGGCCAGACAAGACCTAACCACTCACATCTCTCACTACGCCCACTAAACTGGTGAAATAAACAAAACTTGACCAATGTAGGACAGTTTAGACCCTACCTGTGCCTTCCAGCCCATAAATCTCCAAAATGGACCAAAAATTTCAAGAGAAAAAAAGGTTTTCAAAGGTATTAACTAGGCACTACAATCGTGTTCCCATTTTGACGCCTCTACTGCGCAACGCAAATGTGGTGTCTGCCCTAGAACGTGACTCTTATTGAAAGGTAGAAACACGTACCTTCAAATTTTTGATGTCGACTGTGCATCTTGATCACAGAGTGACCTAGTCTCACGAAAACATTTGAAAGAGGTGCTAGGATTCCACAAGGAGGCGGGGGAAGCCAGAAGGCCTGCACAAGTCTTGACGATCAAGATGTACAATTGACATTAAAATTTGGAGGTACCTGGGACAGTTGAGACAGCAGCTGAGACAGGTGTGCAGGTGACACCTGGTGTAGCTGAGACAGGTGTGCCCCAACACCTGCAGCAGGTGAGAGTCTTCCTTACCTTTCGATGTGTCGATGAAGATGCCGACGTTCTTAAAGATGCCGAGCCGCTCCAGCCTCGTCTTGGCGTAGTGGGACCTCCGGATCACCTGAGGACAGGAAGAGCAGGAGGAGGAGGTAAAGATGATGGGGAGGGAGCATCATCTATATCATCATTTCATCAGCAGCAGCATTGGTACCATCATCATCAGTATCGTTATTATAATCCTCAACATCTTTATCATCGTCTACCAGATACCTTTGACCCAGTGTTGACCTCACACTTCAAAGAAGCCACGTGACAAGCTTCACTGGGTCAGTCTACTGAGGAAGACCAGAGTGACTGGTCGAAAGCTCTAGGTGAGAGAACTTTTTGTGTTGGACCAAAAGTTTTAACTCTAAACATCTTTATCATCAGTTTATTCTTCATCATCATCATCGTCATCTTTCCTGACATTGTCATCAACCTAATCATGAACCAAAATTTGCATATCATTTGCATATTCGTGACTGGTTAAATGTATCTGTATGAAGCAAGGTTTTCTCACGTCCTCAAAGCTGGTGGAGTTGAGCACATCCTTCACCTCCCTCACGATGATGTTGTCTTTGGTACGACCCAGTCCGTCCACGTGGACACGCTCCACTTTCACCTGGGGGGGGGGGCAGGGTGCAGGTTTTACCATCAGACATACAGGAGTCCTTTCAGTTGAACTTGGTACTGCTTCATAGTCGAAAATGGCTGTTAATGAACTATAGGCTGACTACATTGATGAAGGTTAGACATCCAGGTAAAACTGTATTTTCAAACTCAAAGTACAATTCAAGCTCTTCACCATTCTTCTTCAGCATCACTAAATGAACAGTTCATCTAGTGACACTGAAGAAGAGTGGTGATTGGTGAATGTCACTCAAAACATCTGGAAGTTATCTCCGTTATTTATCCAGTAGTAGAGTTTGAATTGTCTTTGAATATAGCCTGACTAAATCATTGACTAAGTGCGCTTGGCTAAATATACAAGCTATAGTGAGGTAATTGGTTGGTTAACCAAATAACTCACGACTTTGCTCTCCAGAACTGAGTGATGCCTGTGGCTATTGACAGGACAGCCCTGTCAGCAGTGCAATACTTTCTGTTATTGACAGGACCGTCCTGTCAATAGCCACAGGCTAATGAAATAAGTACTGACCGGTTTGCTGTCCAGAACAATCTCATGTCTCTCGTGTTCCTCCATCTCTGCTACTCCTCCAGCCTCCGGAGCCTGTTGTCATGGAAACAGCATCATCATCATTAAACATTGTCACTTTGACAGAAAGGCCCTTAATGGCCATGATATAATGAGTCTAATACCTGCACCTTAGCCTGGTACCCAACTTTATACTGTATCATCTCTTGTTCGCTTGTGATGCTTCCTGAGATCTTATAAATTTGGTCCTGTCCTGAAGTAGCCTGAGGCTATTGTTCCTGTCAGTAGTGGGAAAATTTGCACTATTGACAGGATGGTCCTGTCAATAGTAAAAACTATTTGTTATTGACAGGATGGTCC
>NW_017804209.1:1173856-1191984 GCF_001625305.1 Branchiostoma belcheri
CCACTCTACCCTAACCCCCTCCCCCTCCCGGCTGTACAGTGATGTGTGCAGGAAGTGATCTCATGCCGCTGTTCCCCTGATTAATAATTCAGCACGGAAGAGGAGCCACAGGGGACCGACCACTCACCCCTAACCCCCTCCCGGCTGTACAGTGACGTGTGCAGGAAGTGATCTCATGCCGCTGTTCCTGATAAATAATTTAGCACGGAAGAGGAGACCCGGGGGACCGACCACTCTCCCCTAACCCCCTCCCCCTCCCAGCGACTGTCCCCTAACCCCCTCCGGCTGTACACTGACGTGTGTAGGAAGTGATCTCATGCCGCTGTTCCTGATGCATGAATAATTTAGCGCGGAAAGAGCGACCCAGGGGACCGACCGGCGCCGAACGTACACCCATCACAAAAGCGGCAAGAGATCAGAGCCAACCTCCCGTCTTCTAACCCACATTTCGGGCTAACTAAAGCGGGAATCACAGCACCAACCTTCGCATGTACAGTCCCCATATCTCCGTTTTATCTCCCAACCGTTGCCAGGTTCAAATCTCGCCCCGTTTCCACAAAATCACGGAACCAAAAACCCGGGATCGGCAAATGACCTCAGTCCGCCCGGACGTCCGCCATGATGGATGTCACAGTTTACGGCACTGTCGTAAGATTCGCTTCTAAGGACTGGAAAGGCGTTTTGAGCCTGGTATTTTAATAGTGTTGGATGCATTTGAAGCGTTTTAAGTAATTTATTTTAAGGTTTTATTGGTTGGAAATAATATCGGAGTATTTTGTTGTTTCATCGACCTTACATTATTTTCATCACTGTCGTAAATTACAGAGCTCTCGGTCGGAAGAGCTGCCGCAAGTCGTCAAACTGTCGTAAACCCGCGGGGTGAAAGGTCAGATTTTGGTATGCAGCTCGCATAGCGGAATCCAGCCTAGCACGGAGCTGCCCGTTACTCCGGAAAACTGCCTCACTTTCTCCAGGTAAGCAGCCAGATTCCTAGCTAAGCTCACGGCTGGTAACACGGCCGATGTTTTTCTGCGTTTTCCCGTGCAGAGTTTGTGAGAAAACGGCGGGATTTTGGTGAGAGAGAGAGCGCGCGTGGGGGGAGATGGATGGGTGATGTCGGACCGTTACACCGCCTGGTAGCTCCCCGGCCGGGCCGACGCCGCCTTGTTTTCCGCACAGTCTGCGAAAACCAGCCATATCTTCACTAAATCTGCGTCTTATTTTCATTCCTCGGCGTCTGCTCAAGGTTTTGCCGGGGTTGTTTGCGATGTTTGCGGGCGGGGAGGGTAGGAAAGCGCCCGGGGAGGGCCGCTGTGCGAGGCACGGGCACGGCCAAAACGGCCTCCTCGGACCGGTAATTTATGGATGTCTGCCGATTTAGGCTGGGCGGGACGAAAATTCCGCACAAAAAAACGTGTTTTCAGCCAATCCCGTCCCATATGGAGCGACAAAGCCGATTTTAGCGCCGCGGAAAGAAAAAAATTATGGTGAAAAGTGGATCGAGCAAGGTGGGGCGGATATTTTCGTGTCTGTGCGGATGTCTAGACGGGAGAATACATCATCAAGCAGACTGTCATGTTGGAAACGCGCATGTAAGATCCGCCAACCCGTCCGTCTGGGCGCTAAACGGGCTGAAAATAAGAAAAATCTCACAAACAGACGGACAGAGACGGTCAGTGTAGCCCGTTTGGCGCTGGAAAACACGGGAACAAAGGGAAAAATCGGCGGGTTTGGGTTGGAAAACAAGCTAGCTGCCGGCCGCCCGGCGCGCTCTGGCATTATCATGCATTATGCAGCACTGATTGCAGAATTACAATGGGCAGGTTTTTGCATGGAAATTCGCACGTAGCCTCATGCGCTATGCAGGCACCGCTTCTAACCCAACACAGCTTAGCTTACCTGCAGTTTCTGATCGGTTTTTACTGTTTTTCTCAACCTTATATTACAGAGAAGATATTTTAGCAATTTTGTGCCAAAATGCTGTTGATTTAGAGATTACACCGACGGTTTAAAATGCAGAGTTAATCCAGTTGTTATCTAATCATAATCTCGGGAGATTATGTATGGCATCTTGATCTTCATCTGAAATAAAAGCACAGGCCATATGGGGGGAGATAGGAAACAAATGGGTCTTTTTTGGGCCAGGACTGGAGGTTTTTCTGACCCATTATTTCCGCATGTTTTTCAAAAATAGCTTCCTTGATTGAGATGTAGATAACATGTATTAATTCTGGCTTAAAAGTCTTAATATTCTTCCTACTTTTCATCTGAACAAAAAATTCCAAAGCTCCTTTAGAAGACTCAAGAGATAAATAGTTTGATTTTTGGCAGGGCAACTGGCAAGAGGTTTTACCACCTTTTGTTATTATCGGATGTTTGTCAAAAATGACATCCTTTAAAAGGCTGCAGATTACTTTAATTCTGTCTGTAGTTTTTATCTTAATTCTGATCAGAGTAAAGACTGCCCAGGACGGTAGGCAGGGCTGAAGCAGGCAGCTGTAGTGTGTAAAGTTTGGGACTTTTCAGCCTGATTGTCGTCTCTGTTATTTGCATTTTTGTCTTATCAGGTCTCTGTTGAATCGTGCCCATCAGTCCCCCAAGTTGACCCCATTCTCCCACCGGCTGGGACAATCTAATTTACGGCTGTTTCTCCTGCCAGATAACACGATTTCCTGACATCACAACCAGAATCAGGGTTGTCACATTCGCAGAGAGAGCAAGCCTTGAAATTAACTTTTTTCCTATTGTCCCAGCACTGTCCCAAAAATAAATTTCACTTGTCCCGAAGTGAGGATGAACCGTGTCTCAATCTGTTTTTTTTTGGGGAAGTATTGTATGACTTCAATTTGAAGTCAACTTTATTACTCCGTGAAGGAGGTCAGGACCTCCGGACGGAGTGTTGTAATCGGCTGATTTTTCATGTTCGCAGTCAAAACACTGGGTTCTCTTTGTGTAATCGGCACGCAATTTTATACGCCGTCTGCGGGCATGCCCGTGTTGATGCACGAATGTGTATTTTTGCCGTTGCTGCTTTCGCGGTCAATGTAATATCGCAGACGCACCCCTACAATTACGAGGCGAATTGGAATGGTCCAGAAAAACGCGTTGTTTGGAATAGCAGTGGGGTTCAAAAAAGTTCATGCAGATACGGGGTGGTTTTTATAAGTGGTTCCAGATGTTTTTGCCCATGGTTAAGAGATGCCAAGTTTTTTGGAAGATGTTCGCAGCCAAAACGCATTCTTCCGTACGTCGCATTTCTGTGTAATTTCGCATGTGGTGTTGCATTATGTCCGGGATGATGCACGTCTTTTTATTTTTACCGTAGCTGTTTTGATATTGGAGTAAATGCTTATTTTCGAAACATCCCCATTTCTTTGAAATGGTTTCGTCCGTTTATGCAACTGTTACTGCGCTAATGACGACCAGTCGCGCTGTCCTGATACACCGCGAATGTGCGAGTGTTCCCTGTAGACAGTCCCGGGAGTCATTTTTTTGCACATTCCAGGAGCCAAACCAAAATACGTTCATGAACCGAGTCCAAAAAACCGAAACGTGAAAATCGGATGATCGGACCTGATGTACATTTCTCTTTCTGTACACACAATACACACATCTTTAGATAATCTGGCCATGGCAGGTTAAAAAAAAAGTAACCCTGAATCATACTAGATTAGCGTAAATGCATGTTAATGCGTTCAAAACAAGAAAAAAATTGTTTCCGGGTATTAATCTCTTGAATCACGGCGCTGAATATTGACGCAAAAATATTTCGGGCATCGCGCGCCCTTCCCGCGTCACGTGTAGGCATCTCGCATCTCTGATTGGTTGTTGCGTCTTAAGATGACTGAGCCGACGCGCGTTTAAACAATTTTTCTTTGTTCGATTTATCACACTTCACAGAGAATTGTCGCCAATGGCTACTTCTTTTTGTTGCAATATATAATACTTCACGGAGAATTGTCACCTATGGCTTCTTGTTTTACTTATGTTCACTATAATTACAGAGTAGACAGGTAATTCGTAGGGACTTTTCCAGATCCAAACGCCGGGACGTGTGCCTGATCAACGAAAGAAGGGCTGACATTCTGATGTTGATTATTTTTCTAAATTGTCCCAAAGTGTCTTTTTGGTTGTCCCAGCCTAAATTTCAGCGGTCAGTGGCCACTGGACCACCTTTAATTTTGAGCACTGGAGAATCAGCTACAATTATTCTGCCCCGCTTGTGTCATTATGCGGCGTGCATAATGGGCAGCAGATTTCTGGCTTTTCAGGTGGTAATGTGTGTTTGTACGGCGATGCTGGGACATAATGAGATTAAACCGGGACAAAGTAAGCGATACACGGAGCAGTAATCAGGGAGAAACGTCACAGTATAACCAGGTTACAGGACAAAGGCCGGGATGTCAGGGGCTCCAAGGAGTAAATCTCTCTTGGGCTGGTCCAGGACACTTGTTTTTGTAGTTCGTGAGTTCTCCTTACTTATTTATCTAGCTTTTTAAGTTCTAAGGACCACTTATACGAACAGTATCTCTTCTCAGTCTCTACCAGACTACTATGCTGGCTACATTATATAGGAGAATATTTGCCAGGGGAGTTTGGCCGCCTTGGAGTTCAGGGAGGGAAAGACACAACCCTCCATAGACTGACTCCCTTGGCGAATTTTACCTGGCTACTTCTTGCCTTATTCTACCATCCCTATTCCCGTAGAAAGGCCTGGTGGAGGCTACCGGGTAACCTCTTCTCCCTAAGTCAGGAACATCAATCCTCCAGACAAGCTAAACTAAACTCAATTCAAAGCCTAAAGTTTAGTCTCCATAGCTTAAGTTCGGTCATGTGGCTGCTTTTCAACAAGGTAGAGTGAGGAACAACTACACAAATAGGGCTTGGTCTAGTTCTGTATTTCATACTGGTCATTAGAAAAGCTGCTATTTACTATTTAAGATGTCTAATTTTTAGTTGAGGTGCTCAGGACAGCACTAGCCTAACAAGGGTGTTCCCATGATGCTCCTGGTGTGCCCCATAATGCCATGCTCTACCTGTAGAGGTGCATGCTGGGACAGAACAACTGGGTTGACAGTTGGGCGTGGCAGCCTGATATCAAGTTACTGGCACTATTGTTACTCAAACCCTGAGCTTGTGCAAACAAACTCACTCTGGTGTGGGCTCTGTAGGTAAAGTAAACAAGGCCCTGTAGTGTGTACTGTAGGTAAAGTAATTATCAGAAAATGCCAATTGAATGTAGTGTGTACTACTTTATTATATAACACCTACTGCATAGGTAAGGTAGTAGTGAACATAACAAGGTCCTGTATATTCTGTAGTATGTGAACAAGGCCGTGTAGTGTGTGGGTAAGGTAGTAGTGAACAAGACCCTGTAGTGTGTAGTGTAGGTAAGGTAGTAGTGAACAAGGCCCTGTAGTGTGTAGTGTAGGTAAGGTAGTAGTGAACAAGGTCCTGTAGTGTGTAGGTAATTATAAGGTAGTAGTGAACAAGGCCCTGTAGTGTGTAGTGTGTAGGTAAAGTAGTAGTGAACAAGGCCCTGTAGTGTGTAGTGTGTAGGTAAGGTAGTAGTGAACAAGGCCCTGTAGTGTGTAGTGTAGGTAAGGTAGTAGTGAACAAGGCTCTGTAGTGTGTAGTGTAGGTAAGGTAGTAGTGAACAAGGCCCTGTAGTGTGTAGTGTAGGTAAGGCCTAGGAAAAAAAATGTTGTGTTTCCGGTTACCCGACCGACCCTATGAAAAACCCCCCGACCCTAGCCTTTTTTGGGCCGACCAAAAATTTCTAGCGGCTAGCGGTCGGTTTCGCGGCAGAGCGAGAGAGCCCGGGCTTTGTGTACATTCGTATAAATTCGGCAACATGGAAGAAAAAAAACTCACGAAAATCTTCCCTTCAAATGAGGAATCAGTGCTCCAACAAATTAAACATAGAGAGAAGAACATTTTTTCTTTGTTGTGACCTTGTATTCAATCCATTTTTACGAGTTTTGGACACGTTTTTGTGGCCTTGAACATAGAAATGTGTAGCGCTCGGCACGAGGTCGGCCATCTTGTTTTCTGTTGTTTTCTTAAAATCTCCCGATATCTCGCGAGATTCCGTGAGACTTGGGCAAAAACACTGCAGTTTTGACCAAAACCGCTAGATGGCTAGGGTAGAATTACAGGTTTGCAGTAGCAAAACCTGTCCTATTTCTGTTTCTGTCTAGGTGCAAATTTTAACTTTGATTTATTGAATATCATGGTGTTATTTTTAATGCTAAATTAGAAATTCTAGGAAGCACTTTATTTTTAATTTCCTTTTAGAAATATGTTTTTCAATTTCCAATTTTTTTTAGTTTTATTTCATTTTAGACATGAAGATTAGAATTTTTAATACTAGTGATATTTTTTCAGTGTTTTCATGTATTTTTGTTTAGATTAAAAATTGAAAAAAAATCTTTATAGTTTTGCCCTGACAAGTTGCATTGTTATATTGACATGGATTTTTATATTTCTAATATTCTATTGGGCTTGACTTTTCTGCCTTCTAAGTTAGTCAGATTTTCAACTCAAGTTCCAGGAGAAGGCTTCAAATTTCAATTCAGAAGGGCAAAATGCAACAGCTTCTCCTCCGGAGTGGGGGGGGGTGTGTGAATCCCAATTTTCTGTGTAGTACAAACAGATCATACGTTCATTGTCCCGGCTTTGACTAAAAAAAAAAAGGGAATCCCTACCTACCGACCCTTAATTTTTCTGGACTGTAATAGGAAACACAACATTTATTTTGTTAGGTAAGGTAGTAGTGAACAAGGCCCTGTAGTGTGTAGTGTGTAGGTAAGGTAGTAGTGAACAAGGTCCTGTAGTGTGTAGGTAAGGTAGTAGTGAACAAGACCCTGTAGTGTGTAGTGTAGGTAAGGTAGTAGTGAACAAGGCCCTGTAGTGTGTAGTGTGTAGGTAAGGTAGTAGTGAACAAGGCTCTGTAGTGTGTAGTGTGTAGGTAAGGTAGTAGTGAACAAGACCCTGTAGTGTGTAGTGTAGGTAAGGTAGTAGTGAACAAGACCCTGTAGTGTGTAGTGTAGGTAAGGTAGTAGTGAACAAGGCCCTGTACATAGTGTAGTACATTGTTAGACATCCAGGTAATAAGATATGCTAGATCATAATCCAGTTGCTTGAGTAACTCACTGTTTTTTGGTGTATGGCCCTGTTATAGTTTACTGTAGAACGTTGATGAATGTTACTAATAAGATATGCCCAAATCACAATCCAGTTGCTTGAGTAACTGTTTGTTAGCATAATGCCCCATACTGTAGTGTGTACACATGCTGTAGAACCAGGCTGTGGACTTGGAAGCCAAGTCAAGCCTTGAACTTGACCCCTGTAAAGCGGTGTGAAGCAGGCAGTAGTGTTGTGTAACATCGCTAAGCGGGAGGATTACAGCTGATCTGGAATGTCGCGAACTTGACCCATAATCCATCTGTAATCCGCACCCTTTACCGGGACCAGTGAACTTGACCTGACCCTGACCCATGGTGACGCTGCTCTGCTATTGGCCGGCTTCCCAGTGGGGCATGTCTTGTTACCATGGTGATGGACAGGGCTGGAAATGCTGCCAGGGAGCAATATTAGACGCACTTTTGTACACCAGAATTGGAGTTGTGCACCTGAATGTTTTACTAAATATCTATGTAATGTTACACATTTAAAAGGTACATTTTTGTACACATAATTTGTAATTAGTTTAAAATACTGAGTTCCTTTTAGCTCGTCACATTGCCAATATGATATATATATTTAACTATAATCCCTAAACGTTTCTGGATGTTTTGATCGCTGTCAGATTTGGATGACGGTATTGCACGTACACCACGTAGCCATGTGTACAGCGCTCTGCAGATCAATAAACCAATAGTAATACACTCCCTGGCTGGGTGGCACTATCTGTTTCAGGCTCTGTCTGCTAGTCCCTTGGAACTCAAGTTATAAAGATTACGGTTTTTCAAAATCTACAATATGGTCAGTCCCTTTACTGTACTGCAGTCAAACCTGCCCATACAGCCAACTTGTCAAGCTGGCCACCTGGTCATAGCAATCACCTTTATCCAAAGTTTTTTTGTCCACGGGTATAACATATATTATAGAGCATATAAGAGAAAAGGCTGCATCAGTACACTGAAGGTTAAGATAGCCCTGGTTTTTGCCATATGAACCACGTTACCAAAAACCTTGGGCAAGGCAAAACTACCATATGGCACTAAAGGCTCGGCACGCTGAGGCCCAAGCAGGCTTGAAGCTGCATCGCGGGAAGAAAGCGTCGGAATATTAAAGAGAGTTTTACAGACCAAATTGTGCATGACATGACATCATGGTTGGTAGTCAGACTGCACAGTAGTGCACAGTGCAGGTTGGGGGAATAATATAGCAGTGTTTCAATCATGTTGATTATAGTCCATACCAGTTTATTTCCTTGTCTCAGACATTTTTAAGTCTATAGAAATCTAGCATGAGCACAAGATTGATAAAATACAGTAGGCTTGCAGAAAAAGTTGTATCTGTATCTGATAATTTTGATTCCCTGAAACTCAATCATCAATGTGTATACTGTACATCAATGTACGAAGGTAAACTGAAATTGTTGATCTCCCGTTTTGGGAAATCTTTCTTTAAAGGAGGACTTTTCGGAAGCTTCACAGAATTTTGTGTAGAAGCAGGAAGATGGCATCAGAACGAGAGATAACGCTGGTTACATGCATATGTGCCAGTAGAGGACAGCATCAGAATACAAAGTAGCCAGGTTTGTGATAATTGTGTTACGGCGAAGGACAGCATCTGAATGTAAAGCGGGGAGCGTAGGTTTATCCGCGGAGTTGTCTGGCGTCAGGAGCGCCGTATCGCGTTCTGCAGGCACTACCGAGGAGGTCAGGGGTCACCGCGTGCTCTGCTGGGCGGTGGGATTTCACAGAGTGCTGGATTAAACACGTCATGGGCCGTCTGAAATGACTTGTTCGTTTCATGGCATTTCTTTCCGATTCAGATTTGTTGAATATCAACTGGCATGTCACAGTGAAGCAAATGAAATATGTCGAGTATTTACAACATGCGCTTATTATATAAATAATATTACAAATAGATGAAGTTAGCATAAAATCTTACAGACATGTATGTCTGCATCATTATTGTTAAAATATGAAGCACAAAAGATTATCACAGCAACATTCAAAAATCAGTATTAACAGAGATGTACAAAAGACTGTTCGTGTCTTTTACTAGATGAAGAGAGTCGGTCGTTGTTTTAGAAAATGTGTTGTCGTTGACAATCTAATGCAACCTTTTAAAGTTAGTACCTTTGTTTCTGTCATAATATCAGTCCCTTTCTCTCACTTTTCCCGTCTCTGTGATTACGCAGTGTCTGCAAGCGATATTTCACATGACCTTATTTCTGAACAATTGAACAACAATTTTCTGTGCTGGGTATTTCCCTTGGTACCTGACCTGCACAATTAGCCAGGTCCCTCCTCCCATATGGTGACATATCAGGACTAGAAATTCATTTTGGGGAATAGGTGCACTGGTGCACCCAACCTAAAAAATTAGGTGCACAGAAAATTTTTTGGGTGCACTATGTAAAATAAAACCTAATTGAATCTAAACCTAATAGAACCTAAAATGGGAGCTGACTTCAAAATCTTAAACAAGTACTACAACAAGATTTTATTATTTTTCTGACACTTAGATGCCAAGAATATCCTACTATCATACATTAAATATGTACAAAAATACAAAAATATTTTGGTGCACCAGTGCACTCACAAAAAATGGGTGCACAGCTTCAATTTTGGATGCACTAAGGTGCACATGCACCCAGTATTTCCAGCCCTGCATATAAAACATGGAAACAGTCAAAATATTGCAGTGGAATAGGCTCAGTATTGTTTAAATCTTATGTATTGACGATATACCGGGTAGTTGCAACTTCATACAAAAATGTTCAGAATTTATGTGAAAAATCTTAAAAATTGCCCAAATTGCATACTGTAGGATACTATAATTCTTGATTTTTCACTGTACTGTTATGTTCACTGTTTTCACTGTCACTTCTGTACCGTGAACTTATCATTACAGTTAACAAATAATTCCTGGTCTTTCATTTTTACTGCATCTGTCGCCACCGTGAATATGTCCATTTTTCTCCGACCGTGAACTTTTGCTACCGTGCAACATAAACTGAATTACAGTATTTCGAGCCTTGCTACCTGCGTATATAGGGCACAAATTTATGCAGGCGGGAGTACTGTAGTCGTAAATTTTCCGTCAGACCACGCACGGCGCGATCACGTGCTCGAGCCCGGGGGACACGTATGCTCGGCGCAACACGATAAATAAAACTGTACCAATAGAGTTGTAGGTTACTAGTACCTGCTGGTGTGGTGTTTTCTCTTGTGAGAAGTAGAAAAAATCAGGGGTCTCCTCAGAAATTCTCAGGATAGAGGTGCTCCCTAATCGGTGGACAGGTATGCTCAGCACAGCACCATAATAAAACTGCTCTGTAGGTTACCTGCTGGCGGGGTCTTAAACTCTTATCTCTTGAGAAAAATGAAAAAAACAGGGGTCTCCTCAGAAATTCTTAGGGGAAGAGGTGCTGAACCTAATCGGTTGATGAAAAATCTTTGAATTTTCATGGAAATACTCTAATTTTGAACATTTTGGGAGGGGTACTAGGGATTTGGGTAGAGGGGGAGCACCCTTGCTTCATTGCTTGGGGAGAGACCTGCTGTACAAATGGAGCTGTAGGTTACCTGCTGCTGTGATCTTATCTCTTAAGAAAAATAGAAAAAAAAAGATATTAACTTGGAATGGCAAGTCGGCTTTCTGAGAAAAGATTGTGGATACCAGAAAAAAGTCCAGGGCTCTCCCCAAGCAATGAAGCAAGGGTGCTCCCCCTCTCCCCAAAATCCTAGCACCCCTCCCAAAATGTTCAAATTTAGGATTTTTTTAAGGATGTTCTCTTACTAAAATTTGCTGATTTTTCATCAACAATTTTCTGAATTTCTGGAGAGACCCCTGAAAGTATTCAGTGCCCTGTTACTGTCTGCACAGGTAGTGTCAGGCCTCAAGCTAGCTGAGGGTGTCCCTGCTGCAATTTTTCCTGATTGTAATTCCAGTCTACATTTTGACAAGTCTGAACAAGCTGCGAATTAGCAAGTAATATTAGAAGGTTTGCACAGTGTAAACTGTGAATCAGCATGTAAGTGGGGAGGGGGGCTCTGTGCAAACATGTCCCACGTGCCAGGCGTATGTGTCTGTTGTCTGACTTGTTTGCTCAGCTTACCACTTCCACAATCAACCACACACATGGGAAACTGACATTCTCTTCATTATCCAAATCTGAATTTCTGATCAGGTTTTGTGCAAATGATGCAGGTGGTTAGGCCACACCAATTTCAATTGTTGCTTCTCGGATTTTTTCAGAAAAAATATGAAACGACAGCGCGAAAAAACAAACAAAAACAGGCGAAGGTACCCCATGATAGTTGGAAATGTTATGATAGGAGCCATGAAGTCAACATACCAGGCTGGTTGATAATTAAAACAATAGATTTTGAACTTTTAATGAAACAAAGTTGCATTGTTACATTGAGAAAATTAAAAAACAAGGACTTTCTTCAAACATTGGGGCCAAAATATGTCTTTCGTTAAACTTTGCAGTTGATTTAGAACCTTAAAAAAATTTTTTTTTTTTGCTAATCAGAAAAAAATGGACACGGGCGATCCGAGAAACAACAAATTAAATTGGCATGGCCTTAAAACAGCGCGCTGGCCAGCTGTGTTTGAGTTCAGGGGAGAGATTTACATGTGGGAGTTGGGGGGAGAGATTTACATGTGGGATTTCTCTGGGGGATTTTGTAGCAGATTTGTGAGGATAAATTATCCAATACATGTATGTGCTTCTGGAGTCGCTTCAGTTCGGCAGCTCAGTTTGAATATTAACACGCTGGTGGAAGTAGTGAATACAGATCTGTGAGTATTCATGCTTTGATTTTTCGAAAAAAACAATGTATATCTAAAAGAATATAATATACATGGTACTACTAGATTCTTTGGAGCAAAACTTGCAAAATGTTCAGAAAAAGCAAAACTGTATAGAAAAAGAAATCAAGGAAAATGAAACTCATTTATTCAAATCAGAAGTCCAGGGACAGTTTTCTTACTGCAGAGCTTTGGGTTTTGGCTTATTTTTGGCTTTTTTTTATCAGGCTTTCTTTTTTTTGTATTGGTATCTTTTCTTGTAAACACCACAGGTGCATCTTTTATACCAAACTGAGGAATCCATTCCTTCAAACCTTACATTATAGGAGAGGTGCAACATTATTGAGTAGGTGTTACATTTTAATCTATAGGGGACATGCAATATTATAGGGGAGGTGCAACATTATAATTTATAGGGAAGGTGCAAGATTATATGGACATGTGACATCTGTCCTGCTGCTGACACCAGGGTGTGACATCACACACATGGAGGTCAATGACCTCTGCAGCCTGTCCATATAAGGCAGACATATCCATATTTGGTGATACTGTGAGAGATGCGTGTTTATGTCAATGAAAGTTTGTGTTCAGTAGTTGTTGCTGCTATATTGGTAATTTAGAAACAGGCAGACACGCAGGCAGACACACAGACAGGCAAGTTAAAAATTTAACATTCTCTTCAGCTCTAGAGCGAAGTAATAAATACTGGTAACTAGCCTCCAACAGGCCTTTCTACAGGAATACAGATTGTAGACTAGAATTTGGCAAAAAGGATAGTAAAATTGGCCAGGGGAGTCTGGTCGCGGAAGGTTGTTTCTTTCCCTTCTGCACAGCCAGTCGAACCTCAAGGTGGCCAAACTGTATAAAGGAGTTAGTCTGGTAAAACTAACCAAGTAGCAGGCCCTGCAGTATTTATTCTTTGGGAGAAGGTCGCCGGAGCAGGGTCCCCGGTGGGCCGTTACCACGGTAACAGGGCAGTAACCATGGTAACCGTGTCCGCTAATGTTGTAGCCGGGCAATAACGGACTGTTTTATGGTTTGATTTTATCATCAGGGTACGTAACAGCTTGCCGGCTTGTCTGTCTCTCTGTCTCTGTGATTTTGTGTAAAAGAGTGGAAGTCTACCATCTCTAGCCTCCACAGCATGCCCAAAACTGGGGGTTTTGGGGGGTCTTCATGGTCTTGGGGAGCTTTTATGTGCTATTTTCTGATTACATATAGACAACATAGCCAGCCTGGTTGAATTACCCCCCTTTTTTAGAACTGGGCTAATCAGAAAACAGCCAAAGACCACCAAACCCGCAGTTCTATAAGCCTGCTACGGAGGCTAATCAGAAAACAGCTGAAGACCACCAAACCCCCAGTTCTATAAGCCTGCTACGGAGGCTAATCAGAAAACAGCCGAAGACCACCAAACCCCCAGTTCTATAAGCCTGCTACGGAGGCTAATCAGAAAACAGCCGAAGACCACCAAACCCCCAGTTCTATAAGCCTGCTACGGAGGCTAATCAGAAAACAGCCGAAGACCACCAAACCCCCAGTTCTATAAGCCTGCTACGGAGGCTAACCATCTCTGATTGCCTCCTTCTAAGCTAGGACCTTGTTCAAAGCGAGTATTTTCATGAAAAGAAATTAACGTCTCTCACTGTTTCTTCCTAATCCTCGTTGCCATAGCAACGGAGGAGGTCCTTGCCCTGCCAACCATCTGTCAGTCATTTGCCCAGCATATTACCATGGCAACCATTGTCAGTCATGGTACTTCTCGTTTTTCTTTTCTTCCTTCATTTTGAGGCGGCCGCCTTTAATTAGCTGAAGATTCTGATGCCTTTTTGTGGCTAATACGAGATGGGGTTCGCCAGGCCTCTATCCAGGAAAGTCATGTAAAGTGCCTTTTCCAGGGGCACAAGATTGGTGACATGGCAGCATTCGAACCCGGACCTCTTGGTTCCGAGCCGAATGCTCTGTCATTACGCCACACGACCCCACGTGAGAATTGGTGGTAGCACCCATCACTGTGTTTGTGCTGAAGAATTTGGCTGTTGGGTCTTTTGTAGTTGTTGATGTGCAGTTTGTGTCTCTCGAGTTGGAGAGTCAGGATTCTTCTTCCTTTGTGTTTGTGTAGAAATGTCTGCTTCTGCACATCTCGGGTGGAAAGTGACTGACCTGTGCTGATGTTCAGGGTACTTCAGTTTTGTTTGAGTCTCTGGCATGTGACAGTTACTCAGCAGTGGGGCAGATCTTCTAGTTTCTCATCAACACTTAACAAGTCTATGTAAAGACGTTGAATGTACAGTTAGTTGTATACAGCAAATTCGTAACATTCAAGTGTCGGAAAAATTATAAAATCATTGTTTTGGTAACGTTAATTTTCTTTAGAAATTAAACATAATTGCGGTAGTTTTTGCTAACATTCTACTTCTTTTATTGTATATGGTGCACCTCAAAATTTTTTTTTTGTGCACCCAATTTTTTAGGTTGGGGCACCAGTGCATCTATTCCCAAAAATGAATTTCGAGCCCCGCATTCCGGTGATGTACCAGCCTGGCTCTGCTGTGTTTAAAATTTCCGCATGAATTCCGCCCTGTGGAACCCTGGGAATCCCGCTGGTGTGTGGCACTAATGGATGACCTTTCCTGAGAGGTCGCGGCAGACATGGCGGCGTGTTAGCCTCCTTCGCAGTCTTGTTGGGCGTGGGCGTAATTTTTTCTCTGAGCGACGCTAGTAATATGCCGCCGCGAGGGACGATTTGCTGCCGAGGGACTTTTGCCACGGAGAGAAGGTTTCCGCGCTCCAACAAGACTGCTTCCAATCGGCGAGTTAAAAGGGCTATCAAAAAACACTTAGGCCCGATTTAGACTAGAAACGGTATACCGTTTCGAAACGGTACGAAACGTTTCGCCACGAAAACGGTTCGTCTTTAGACACAGAGGCGGAAGCGTTTCGGGCCGCCCGTGGCGCAGGATGTTTCTGACCCACAGTGACCTATGATGACCTCCCCGAGCCGCTTCTACGGTTTGCCTCTTTGGCCTTATGATACTTGTGTTTCAGGGCCTTGAACTTCGCCCGAACCTGCTTTGGGGTGCGTAGATACCCCTCAGCCGCCAGCCCGTCCACAAGCATCTGTATGCCCTCCCTATTACGTGAGGTCTCCAAGCGGGATTGTATAGTTTGATCGGCCCACAAGCTGATCAAGCAGCGGATCTCTTCTTGGGTCCAGACCCTCCCCTGGCCTTCTGCCATCCCCCCAGACATAAAGGATGACGAAAATTCGAGAAATACATGATATAAAATGGCGAAAATGGACACAATCGAATATGGCGCGAATCTACCAGAAAATGGACGCACGCGGGCTTATTAGCATGTGATTAGCATATGACACGTGACCTGGTTTACCGTTCCAAGAAACCCTTTGACTTTAGACCTAGCAAAAAGCGTTTCGGGCCCCCCGCTGAAGGGTTCTGAAACGGTCGAAAACCACGATGGAGGTGGTTTTCGGAAACGGTCCGCGAAAACCCATAACAAACCGTTTTTTCCTCTTTAGACCGGGAACAGTTAACCGTTCCGAAACGTTTCCCTGGCCAAAACCCCTTAAGCGTTTCTAGTCTAAATCGGGCCTTAGGAGCGCTTGGCATGGATGTGTGAACTTCCCACAATAAACGCCACCAGTGCAGGGTGGTGTTCACGCCCCGTTGATCGACGAGCCAAAACTTGTAACTTTCCAGCGGTCGCCGATCAACCCGTCGGTAGAACGCCAACCATTCCCGAAAACCGAGCCCTATCCACTCAACAAAATCCCGTAGACATTGTGCCGCCATGTTGTTTGGTGGCGGGTTGATCTCACTGACCATGGGAGGGTAACACACCGCTCCGCAGCAAGTTGCGTAATAGAAAGAATTGCACATTTCACCAGCAAAAATAGTACTGTAAATTGTCTTGGTTTGTTTGCATGGGACGCTTAAATATGCACACCAATGGCTTTGTTGTAACATTACCAATGTTCTCTGTTGGAACCTTCGACTATAACGTAACGCAAGCTAATAAACCAACCGTTGACAAAGGCGAGCGCGTGTCATGCGTATCTATGAATTACCATTGCGCGGACATGTGAATTGGACCTGCGCGAACATGTGAATTGGACCTGCACGAACATGTTAATAGCCTCTATGAAAGGCTGGCTTAATCCGAGGTCCTTTTAACTCGCCGATTGGAAGCAGTCTTGTTGGAGCGCGGAAACCTTCTCTCCGTGGCAAAAGTCCCTCGGCAGCAAATCGTCCCTCGCGGCGGCATATTACTAGCGTCGCTCAGAGAAAAAAAATTACGCCCACGCCCAACAAGACTGCGAAGGAGGCTAGCGGCGTGTAATTCTCCTTTCACCCTGCTGCAGAACTGCCACAAATAACAGCCTGGTCAGGGAGGGACTGGGGAGAGTTTGGGAGAAGCCTGCTGAGTTCTTGCTCCGCTAATCTTCAAGCAGATCTGTCAGTGGCTACAAGACAGTGTCAGACAATTTATTTATTTATTTATTTATTTATTTCATCTTGTAAACACCTGGGTAGCCTCTACAGCATAATATTGCTGATTTTCAAGAGGGCCCAGGGTCACAAACAAATATAACATAACATAAAGCAAATCACACAATTGGCAGTGCAGTATCCAGTACACCACCAAAGTTTGGCTGGTGAAGAAAAAGATACAGACACCAAAAAAAGCCCAATAAAAACACATAAAATGCTATCTCTGCTTGGAGAGTAATGCTGTGCTTGTGTCTTATTGAGTTACTCAACAAAGAAGATGTTATATTTTGGTGTTATCGGCTCGATAATTTTTCCCATTGGCACTTAATTAAAAGAACCCTTTCCAGCAACCACCTGTTAGATTTTCTCAGTCCCCTGTTTTCACTGTATACTCCTAAGGTATATAAGACATTTATAATACTAATAGGTTTGTACAAGTTTTTCTACCCACCCACTGGACCCCCTTAAGTTTACCACCCCCTCTCTGGAACCCCCTTCAGACCTCCCCTGAACCTTCTTCTTACCCCCCACAACCCCCCTGTAATTAAGAATTGAGTCATAGAATTTACAATCTTGCCTGTTTATCTATGATGAGTTAGTGAGTCAAGGGGACTACTGTCAGACATACTTTTACACCCAGGCACTAGACCCCCTTAAGTTCAAACCACCCTTCCTCTGAAAACCCCTTCTGAACACCCCCCTCTCTGAACCAACCCCCTGTAATTAAAGATTGAGTCATAGAATTTACAATCTGGCCTGTTTATCTATGATGAGTTAGTGAGTCACACAAGGAGCACTGTCCACTCAGACTGACATATAACTATATAAGGTGTGCAACATCCTCGTAACAACTCTGAGTCATCGGGGTCAGCTGATGGTTTCCATGGTAATTAGGTTATAACTGCGCCATTCCGTAAATGAGGCTATGAATGGGAGGGGGGGTAATGTGTAAATGGAAATCAATAAATTATACAGTCAACTGTGTGACACACTGACACATTTGGATGTGTGTTTTTATAAGTGAGAAGCCAGAGTGAAGTATTATAACCAACTGTAACCAATCATACAGCCTCCTATAATATTTACTAAGAATTACTAAGAAGCAAGAGGAAGTTGAATGTACTAGAGTATGCTGGAAGTTTATATACTAGTATACACGTTTATATATATGATTGCCAACATGTGACCTGTATTTAGTCCAGTGGGGCAAAAGTGTACAATAAAGGTTGTTATACAGATAATTTTCAAAAAGATCTTCATTCATCCATTCATTCATTCATTCATTCATTCATTCATTCATTCATTCATTCATTCATTCATTCATTCATTCATTCATTCATTCATTCATTCATTCATTCATGCATTCATTTATTCATTCATTCATTCATTCATTCATTGTTTTGGGGGTTGTACAAGATAGCGCGCGTGTATGTGTGTGTGTATGTGAGTGTGTGTGCACGTACATAATATGTTTGTTTGTATGTGTAGGTGGTAAAGTTCATTTGTACCCTGACAGAACTGACCGGAGTTTGCCCTCATGTTATCAGAAGTGTGTTTTGCCCTGACTTGTCCTCACAGGTACCCTGGGTGTTAGTACCTCACACCTGTCGGGGGGGG
>NW_017804209.1:1192034-1210925 GCF_001625305.1 Branchiostoma belcheri
TCAGGTGTTCTGTGATGTTGTGTTTGATTCTGTTATGTATTTATCTCTGTCAAGGAGGGACAATTTTTGTGTAATTTTATTTCGATAAAAAATGTTTACTTCTTGAAAGGTTTGGTGTGTATCTGATGACTTTCTACTTGCAATTTGTTTCTTTCTTCACCCCTTTCTGAAGTGACTTGGTATCTTCCACCATTCCTGTTTCCTGTTTGATGTTTCTTTTGATACAAAATTGTCAATATTTTGGGGGATCAACCAGTTGATATCCTTTGGGGGTGGAAGACAAGCAAATAAAAGATTTCTGATTAACAGAACGTTGAATTTTGCACATCAACAACAAAAATAAATCCAAACATTTAATAAAGAAAAAATCTTTTGAGTTTGACTGAATTTGAGAGAATTTTGACTGTTCAGAAACCATCCTCATGGCTCCTCCCTTACAAGTGTTACTGGTTGGTCCCCAGTATGTCCATTATAAGATCAATAGTTTGACTGTGTGTGAGAGATCAGTTCTGTAAGTAAAGTTGTCATCTTGCCGCCTGTACAGGTCCTGCCCTGAACCCTGCGCCTGACTGAAACTACACAGGTATGTACAGTTTTTACTAAACTGGTCTGATTCTTACATGTGTAATACTTACATATGTAACCTGTAAGGTGGTTATAAGGTTCTTCAGTTGTTTAACTGCTGGGCATATCATTAAACAGGACAGGACATTGAACCCTGGATGTTTCACCTCGGCTTTTTATTATAGTATTAATTCTAGACTTTTGTCGTGGAAGTAAATGTATCTTTATCACTACAATGACAGCTTCACTGTATTATAGTAGGACACTGGCAGTGTGTATCTTATGATGATGTTGACTTTACATGTAATGTCCATATCTAAGTTCTAATGGGAAGGACATATTTACATACTCCTACACTGATCTGCATAGTCTAATCTCACTCAGTTTTACATCAGGTGGCTGGAGGTTGTTCAGTGGTTTACATGTATCTGCTGGGTTAAGTAAGTGCACATACGGATGTTGAACTGTAGTTGTTTGACCATTTGTGTAGGGATCAATGGATAAATGATACAATTGAAACACATTGCAACAATGTACAAACCATTAGGCCAGGGGGCCGGGGCTTTCGTCATGGGAGTGAGCAAAGAGTCTGTTATAAGACTGTCTGGGTAGTATCTTTATTTTCATCACTTTAAGTCAGCATCACTGTACAGAAAGACATTGCTGGCTGTATGTAACCCTGAATGGTTTTGACTTTACATTTAATGCCTGTCCATGTCAAGCCCTTGTATACCAATCATAGTGTGTTTGTCAGTGATTTCTGAGTTTAGTATGGGGTGTTGCTAACTAAATAGCTGGCTGTGAATACAGTCCTGGTGTTGTCAATCATTGAATGTGTGACTATTAGGCCGACTTTAGACTGACGACGGTATACGATCGCACGACAATCGTTGTTGGCGACGGCTGGCTTTAGACACATGACCAGAAAGTGTGGCGGACACCCGCAGCGCAGGATGGCACGCCGCGCGCCAATTCAAAATGGCGAGAAAACCCCTTTTTTTCGGCATGCTGCAGCAGATTGTTTTTATTCTGCTTTTAACTCGTTGTCCTGTTGATGAGACGCCGAGTTTGTGCCCAGCAAAGAAGGGGTATATGGCACATGTACCGAGCGGGGCAATACTCCAGGTTTGAACCCGGCGTTCGGTGCTGACGTCGGCCTGGCTACATTGGCCGGGAAATGTGGATCGGCGGATCGGTTCGCACAGGAAAAGTAGCGATTGGTGGCAGGGGATTGTACTAGACACGTATGACGATATAAAGTCTTTGGTTTGACGACATTTAATGATACAGGCAATGTGCTTGGACATGAAATAACGCTTGCAGGCTTATTTGCATAAGGCTAATGACCTCCCACTTCCGTCGCCGGCGACGGTTCACTTTAGACGGTGGAAAATCCTCCTCGGACCCCCCGCTGAAGGATCGCACGATAGGGTCCGAGGTGGTAGTGACGACGATTCGAGGATTACCGTCGTGCGACTATTTTGATCGTGTTTAGACGGTGGTAAAATACCGTCGCCGGCAACATCTTGACGATAAACATTCGTACGACTATCGAACCGTCGTCAGTCTAAAGTGCCCCTTAGTGGCAGTGAGTTCTCCTCCCAGGTACAGCTGTACTTTGACCTTGTAGGTTTAATCAGTTTGACCTTACGTACAGTTACACATGTTCTATATAGTTAGTTATATATGGATGCCCCCCCTCCCCCAATTCAGCATTGAACCATGTCCAGAAATGGATCCACCTGTCAGAAGGATTGATCTTCAATTTGTACACAAACACACACGTAGGGAAGAGTGGTGAAACTTGCTTCAGAATCACTGTACTTTTTCTTTTCAGTGGTACTTAGTGAAGTTATTTCATGAAAAAAAATTAGTGAAGTGCCTTTTTATCATTAAGTGAGGGCCTGCATGGGGGGTAGTGATTACAAATTATGCAAAATTTTTGCCGCTGATCACGAATTACGTTAAAGTCTCAGAGCTGACTACACTTTGCGGCTAACGTACTATTACAAATTACGTTGATTTTTGGGAGGCTGCCAACGGATTATGAAGACTAAAAAGGCCTGATTACATCTTCCGAAAAAGGGCATGCAGATCCCCCTAAATATTACCTACTATGTAACGTTAGCATCACTGTCAAAATGTATGGACAAATCCTTCATGTTCAGTTCCAGGGCTCTCCCCAAGCAATGAAGCAACATTGCCCCCTCTCCCCAAAATCCTAGCATCTCTCCCAAAATGTTCAAATTTAGGTTTTTCTCTTAGTATTTCCATGAAAATTCACAGATTATTCATCAACTGATTTGGGAGCACCATTTTCTGGGCAGACCTCTGAGTTCCTAAAACAGTCCGTATCTTGTAGCCTCCACCCTGACTGATGAATGTCGTTAGCGAGTCTCGGAGGCGCACACCGAGGGTATCACGTTACCGCTCCCTGCAGACGATTGATGACTGTCTGCGGCGCTGACTGCAGCGTACCGCAGGGCTGCGCTGCACAAACCTGCAGGCTGCTTCAAGACAGATCTGGGCATTTTGTACAATAGGTGTGGAGAGGGGGGCAGCCGGGCTTTGTTGTGTGGAGGGTGGGGGGCAACGGGGCGTCGACCCTTGTTACCAGGGTGACAGAAACTGTAAAGAAAGAGAAAACGGTACATTCTGACTAAGGGCCTACACTGATACTACTAAAGATTTAAGCACATAGCTGTGTTTTTGAGATGAATTTCAGGGGTCTCCCCAGAAATTTTCAGGGAGAGTTGCACTTCCTAATCGGTTGATGTCATGAAAAAATGAGCAAATTTTCATGAAAATACTAAGAGAAAACCCTAAATTTGTATATTTTGTGACAGCTGCTAGGATTTTGGAGAGAAGGGCAGCACCCTTGCTTCATTGCTTGGGGAGAGCCCTGAGACCTAAATCTTTAGAAGCAAAAACTGGAAAGAAAAGGAGAATGGTTCTGAGTCTTCTAGGGCCTGCACTGATCTTGCTTTTTGAGATGAATTTTTTCCAGAGAGGGGAGAGAAGAGAGAGAAAAATGAGATATATGGTGCTCCCGTCGCGTTTGTGGTTTCTGGCATCAAATATTTAGCGTAAAATGTCGCCGCGTCTGTTGATCCGGCCTCATTTCCAGTTCCCCTGACGCACGCCGCACGTTGGGAGAATATGGATGCCCATCACGAGAATCCGTGCGCACGTTCGTTTGGGCCTGGGGTCGTCAGTCTTAATTACCGTCATGCCGGCGTGACGTGAGAAATAATCCGGCAGAAATGCGGGGACCAGAATTTATAGCCTCCGTAGCAGGCTTATAGAACTGGGGGTTTGGTGGTCTTCAGCTGTTTTCTGATCAGCCCAGTTCTAAAAAACGGGGGTAATTCAACCAGGCCGGCTATGTTGTCTATATGCAATCAGAAAATAGCACATAAAAGCTCCCAAAGACCATGAAGACCCCCAAAACCCTCAGTTTTTGGCTTGCTATGGAGGCTACAGAATTTACATGTCGGTGCAGGGATCTACCAGCACTCTGCCTTTGGCTGGGTGTTTTTTATGGTGCATGAATTAGACAGGCAGGGAGGCAGGATTTGCAGTCATCATTTATTCTGTTCAGACTCCATAATGTGACAGTCGGACGGCAGAGCTGACCTTGCAGGGCTGGAAATGCTCCAGGTGTAACTGTGTTCGGAATACCAGTCTGCAGTCTGCAATCTGCAGGTGGATTTTCAGGATTACAGAAGAAAAATTTATACAATCTGCAATTTTGCAGAAGGAAAAATAGGCTACAGATTCAATAGTTATCAATTTAGCAAACTAAAACTCTCAGGCCCCAAGGACAGACAATTATACTTAAACTACTGTTCTGCATGTGCACCTTATACCCAGATTTGGAGCTGTGCACCCAATGTTCTGTTGGTACACCAGTGCACCCAGATATTTTTGTAGGTTTACGTATGTAAAGATGTTAAATGTATAGTATGATACAGCATGTTCGTAATATCTAAGTGTCAGAAAAATAATAAAATCAGTTATAGTCCTTTTCCTTAGAAAAGAAACAATTAGTTTTTATTGTTCCATATTTGGATATTGATATTTTGTTTTATTCATGATTTTCATTTCATTGTCCTTGACTTTTTACTTATTGTTCAAATTTTGGATGCAGTCATATAAGCTAATAGTGATCTAATATTATGTTATCCACAATCATCTAGACATGTTTATAGGCCTAATATATTACATGTAGATATTGTCCCAGATTCTGTGATATTTTATTCACGACAAGCATCAGGATGCATTAGTTTTATAGTCGCCGCATTTCACAAATTTGTCCCAGATTCAGGCTCAGGCATCATGTTTTATTTACATCCACAGAGTGGAGAGCAGGACCCAGAGTTGTCCCATATTGTCCCAGATTTAGATACAGACAATTTCATCATTTTTCCCCTGCATTTTGAATACTAAGTTACCAGATTCAAACACAGATAAAAAGAGGCAAATGTCAGGTACCTGAACAGGTGCATGGGTTCAGGTACAGGCATGGTCCAGTTTGGCTAGTCTCTACCAGACTATCTACGCTGGATACATAGAGGAGAAAATTAGCCAGGGGAGTTTGACCGTCTTGTAGGTTTGACTGGCCGCACAGTGAAGGAAAGAAACTACCTCCCCGCGGCCGGACTCCCCTGACCAATTTTACTCTCTTTTTTGCCAATTTCTACCTGCCGTATTCCCGTAGAAAGGCCTGGTGGAGGCTACAGTTTGGCCATGTCCTACATGTTGCCAACTGTCTTTATTAGTGGTAAAATGATTTTTTAAGAGGGCTTAAAATATCCTAATCTAGAAACAAGAGTATTGACAAGTTTTTCTGATGTTCGAGTGCTAAATTGCCATGATCAAAACTACATGTATCTCTCGTGTGAAAACTAGTGTTCACTTTATTTTGTTCAGGTACTACAGGTACATCAGATGTTCAGGTCCAGACCTAAAGTACAGATATTAACTACACAGCTCAATACAGATGTGATATTTTATTCATGAGCATCAGAAAACATCAGATATTTTTCAGTCCTCAGATGGTACATATTGTCCCATGGCCAGTTTTGGATGCAGACATCATCTTTTATTCAGGAGCACTATAAGTTATATAAGACATTAAAGAGGAACGCTGTGTCCTTTAGTACCAGTGTGCAAAATACCTGGTTGCCCAGTTGCCCCGGGCAACCAAATTTCACTTAGGGCAACCTATTTTTGAACCCAGGTAGCCCAGTGTACTACCTGAATTTTAAGAATGTCCCCCGCAAAATCATGCCCACTTGGCTTGCACCACTGTATCCGGCAGATGCTTTTTAATTTTAGGTATTAATGGGTTATTACTAGTATCAGGCAACTAAAGGCTGTTAGAAATATTGTCAAAGGCTAAATGTATGTAACATTACTTAATTCGAGGAAAGTAGTAACTTAAAGGTGGGGCAACCTAATTTTTGCCATTTCTGATGGGCAACCTAATTTTTGCCATTTCTGATGGGCAACCTAATTTTTGCCATTTCTGATGGGCAACCTAATTTTTGCCGAGTGGGCAACCTGGTTCAAAAACGCATTTTGTACACTGTCCCAGTTTTGGATGCAGACGTCATCTTTTATTCAGTAGCACTATAACATATATAAGACATTTAAAAGAGGGCTGCTGTGTCCTTTACTGAGTGTAACATCGCAGCGCCGTCAGACGATGTCAGCTGTCACATTAGTCATGTTGCCATGGCAACACGTTAATGGGGCTTTTACGCCGTCGTGACGTTTTATCGCGCACCAGATTGGAGAACAGCGGTGGAATGTGAAGCCGGTGGTTTTTATTGTCGGAGAATGACGTGAGATGAGAGAGAGATTGTTCTATAATGAACACTTACTACATGCACCGGGTAGTTACCGTACCTCGCTCGGTAATTCTTATAGGTTCTACGTCATAATGGGGAATAAAAGCCACATTTCATACGTTTATTAACAAATACAGTTATTAAAGAGTAGAGTATGAATGCCGTGGTGTAATAAGATTTAGATTATCGAGTAAAGAGAGAAATGCACCATATAGACCAGTACTAAACCATATATCACTGACTTATTATTGTAGTACTGTACACAAATTCATTTTCTAATATTAATGCAGCGAGAGATATCCAACCTAAAAAATTGGGTGCACAACAAATTTTTGCTGCACTATATAACATAAGATAAAAAAAGTAGAATGTCAGCAAAAATCAATCATGTGCCATTTCTAAAGAAAAGTACTATAACAATGATTTTGAAAATATGCTGTAATATATACATGTTTTTTTCCATAGGTTTACATATGTAAAGATGTTAAATGGATTTTGTAGTACACTGTACTACAAAATCCATTTAACATCTTTACATATGTAAACCTACGAAAATATTTGTGTGCACCCACAGAAAAAAAATAGGGTGCACAGCTCCAAATTTGTGTGCAGTAAGGTGCACATGCACCCAGTACCGGGTATGTGAATCCCGTTTTCCTGGTGAAGCCGACATGGTTCCCAGACAGAGAAATCCTCTGCTGCTGCTCAGGAGTCAGATATTGATTGTTCAGCCTCTGCGTGTGTGGGGAGCAGGAGAATCGCGGGGAGCATGAGGATCAGGCAGGCTGATCAGTATGCAGCAGGTGTGGGGACAGGCGGGGATGGAAATATATGTACAGCTCTCCTGCAGGCACGGGATTCAATTTATCTTTACTTTTTAAGAATCAGTGTTCGAAATACCCATCTGCATTCTGCATTTTGCAGAGAGATTTACTTCTAGATCTAGATCTAGATCTACATTACAAGAAAAGTCCTACAATCTGCAATTTGTGCCTCTGGAGTATGGCTCCTGATGTGACTTAATGTGTTTGATTTAAAAACCTGTAGGTTGGTGGGAAACACTTTTCAGGGAGGGACTTTAACTTGTGACGTATGTAACCTTTCATAAATATCTAGGAGTAGCATCCAAGTGTACTTACATTCACAAAAATTGTATTCAAAGTTTGAAACTTGCCCTATTGACCAAGAATTAGTGGCTCAGTCTTCTTGCACAGATGGCCAGAAGTGCGTAGTTACTTCCTCAGTATTTCCAGCCCAGGTGTGAAGTGTTCAGTATGCGGCAGGTGTGTGTAGAGTTTAGTGTATGTACAGTACAGCATGTCCCTCCCCTTCCACACAGCTGTTGTTGGGAATGCCAACTAACCCGGCTACGTGCGGGGGTCACACGTGAGCGCAGTTCCACCCTGCACTGCGTTGTTCGGCAAGAATTTCCCACCCGTGGTAGTGGTTACTTGGTACGTTCCACCGTTCTAGTTCTACTGTTCTGAAAGTTGAAAGGTCGCAGTGCATAGTGGCTTCTCCAAGGTCATACCAAAAAGGCAGGACTGTTGTATGGAGATAAGAGGATATCAGAACCCCTTCCTGCTGCAGGGCTCAAAATCACTGTTGTTCTGTAGCCTCCATAGTATGCCAAAAACTGGGGGTCTTCAGGGTCTTTGGGAGCTTTTATGTGCTATTTTCTGATTGCATATAGACAACATAGCCGGCCTGGTTGAATTACCCTCGTTTTCTAGAACTGGGCTAATCAGAAAACAGCCGAAGACCACCAAACCCCAGTTCTATAAGCCTGCTACGGAGGCTAGCAGTTCTGACTTCTGTGGTGGTTAACTATTCTCCACAGGCCAGCTTAAGCGCTGCTTTACTGGGCCCAGTACCGTAGAGATACCAGGGAGCCTATGATATAGTGTGTGATATAAAATAGTGACAATTTATTCGCACAAATTTGCAAGTTCAATTTTTTTCTTCTGCAGCCTCCAAATTTTTTCTGCATGTTTTGCAGCTTGTAGCACTGACTTTGCCGTGTAAAATTTGCAAGTTTTTGTTTATTTTATTTTTTTCAAGACCAGGTTAAAATTTTTTTTTTACCTCCTCAAAATTTTTACGTATTTTTGCAGGTTGCAGCACTGACTTTGCTGTGTAGGAATATAACAGGATTTGCAAGTTTTTATTCAAAAATTTGCAGGTTTTTATTTTTTGTTCTTTTTGCAGCCATGAACATTTTCCATATATTTGCATGTTGCAGATGGGTTGCTGCTGTTCCATATTCCTCCTCTGTTTCCCCAGAGGGCCCAGAGTGTGTTTATTTATTATTCCCATGGAAGCCATAAAAAAACAATAAAACTGCGGAGATCGAGAGGGGCGGGCGAGATGTGACATCTACATATGTGCTCAAGGTGTGGTGTTCAGGATGGGTTAAAACTGCAGAGGGTGTGACTTTTATAGGGGGGCCTGCATGTTATTTTTCGTAATCATGTAACGTTAGGTGGTAGTTCGTACTGAGCAGCTTGCAAACTTCATGTTATGCCATGCCCTCTCCATATCATTACTGGTCTGTCCCCCAAGAGCTTGCAAACACCCTCACCTCACCGTATCACTACTGGTCTGTCCCTTGGCTTTTAATCCTTCCCTGTTACTACTGTTGATTCATCCCTTGTAGATACGGACCAATGGCCAGCTAGAATCCCCCCAGCACCATTGCTGATTGGCCCCCTGTACATGTACATATGGACCAATGGCCAGTCCTTCCCCATCACCATTGTTGGTTTGTCCCCTGTACCTATGGACCATGACAAAGCACCATTACTGGTTTGTCCCCTGTACCTACTGACCAATGGCCAGCTTGAATGACTCCCAGTGACAGAGATGCCCCCTGACAGCCCCCCCTTCCTGAGTGACACCCCCCTCTCCCGTGGGGCCGCCCACCCCCATTCCTGACATGCCAGCTGCCTGCTGGGATACCTACATCAGGAATCACTTCAGCATTCCCGCAGTTTTCCAGCAGGGAATACCAGCTATTCTTCCTCACTCAGAATTTCTCCCAGAAAAAAGCTGAGATTTTTGGAAGTGTTTCATCTGTTGAAGCTGTTTCAAGGGTCCCTGAGATCAGGTGATGTTTGTTGAAATATTCCTGAGGTCGCATGTTGAAAATTCTCACTGGTTACTCATTTGCCATGGAATTTGACTGGAATGTTGGGCTGTTACATAGAAAGCAGAGTTGCTGTAGCTTTTTGTACTACTGTACTAGTTCCTGAAGTTTTCGGATTTTTCGACTATGCTTACCGGAAGTTTTGTTTTTGCACACTCAGATAATATTGGAACTTGTTGGATGTTGCAGGATTATATCACACATAGAAAGTGTTGTGTAAGATGCATGTGTGTTACATATTACATGTGGAAAGCAGAACAGACTGTCTCCTCTGCTACCTACAGGTCTGAATTATATCATATGCAGGGACAACTACAATCAGTAACAACTATAGATGCATCAAACACATTTTTGCATTCTGTTGAATGCTAAAATTTTGAACTGGGAAGTATTTTTCACAGCAATACTTGTTGTTTTGTATTCTACTTCTAGTTCAGACAGTAGAATTTTTCTATTTTTGGACAAGTTTGCAGGGAATTGTCTGTGCTATTATCTAGTGATGGATCTAAAGTCAAGATATCTGTATGACTGAGGTTGAGATCTATCCATACCAGATGGCTTCACAGGTTGTCACTGGCAGTTAACTTTCTTCTCAGGATACTTTTCCATGGAATGTTTTCATGTTTTGGGTCGAACATGACCTTGGGAAGTTAGTCCCTACAGGTTCCATTTTTCCATCTACCAACTGTTAACAAAAACTATAATTTCCTTGAAGATTTCAAGCAAAGTTAAACCACCCAGAATGTTCCGTCCATGGGTTTGTGAATATGTGAAATTCCGCCGTGTTTCGGGTGCACTTGTGTCCAGCCACCCTGCACAGGGCCCGGGGCACGGAGAGACTTCACAGGTTGTTGTGCCAGGAACATGGAACATGGAGTGACCTTGACCATGTCAGGAATGTGACCTTGACAGGAAGACCTGGCCAAACGGGGGAGGGGGGGTGTTTGTGTGGATGAAGACATCAGCAAGTGAACTGTTGTTCAACTGTAGGGTGGCTTGAGGCTTCTGTAACTTGATACAATCAGGACTAACATCTACAGGTAGTTGTGACATATGAAGGTGACCTTGAGTTTGTGGGAGTTTGGTGAAGACATCAGCAGAGGAAACAAAAATTACCTGACATCTAGAATCCCACAGGGGTTATGTGTTAACCGGACATGTCAGGAATAACAACTTAGTTTTCTCCTGAAATTTTAGAATTTTGTTACAGCCGACAGATGATGATGTCTTATAGATTATGTTCTTCCAAATCTCAGAAAACCAAGAAATTTTACATAGATTCTTTTCTTTTCTTTGGACACTATTTCTCTGTCCTCCTCACCATTGTTATCATTGCTATAAATGTGTACTATTTGTTATGTTTGAACTTGAATGTGAAGATAATTGCCAAAGGACAATGTCTTAATTAAGGACCATGTCTTGACTTGAAGGTCTTGAGGAAGGAGTTTTGGTGAGATTCTGGTGGGGATGAGAATGTTGGGAATGTTCCTCTGGACGGCTGGAATTCATTAGTCCTGCTACAGGAAATCTCTACTTACTGTACAGTTGTTTGTTTTCACAGGGATTAATTCTACAGTAGAAGGGGAAAGAACGTTTTCGCTTTGTTTTAAAATCGTGGTTGAAACAGTTCTGCACTAGAATAACCAAGAAGGGCCTGCAAGGGGGGGTCCCGACAACGCTCTACACTGAATTCGGAAACCCTCGATTACGCTTTACGATAAATTCCAAGTGGCTACAGCGCATTACGTAGAATTAAAACGGCGAATACGCTCTACGCAAAATGCGAAGAGCGGTCCGTCTACGCTCTACGTAGAATTAAAACGGCCGATTAAGCTCTACGGAAAAGGGCTTGCGGGCCCCCACTAAGCATTAGAAACACACAGTGGAGATGTCTTGAATTTACTGTAGAGATCTTGAGAGATCACCACAAAAGAAGTAGAAATAAAACTTCTAGGAAGGTTTGCAGATTTCCAGTAGCGAAGGTTATAAGATCTCCAGTACTGAAGGTCTGTGCACACAGGAGCTGGTTGTGAAGGTGATTTATGGAGTAGTTTTTGCTGCTCAACATGCAAGAATCATCCCTGCAGCAGGGGTCCTGCTGAAGATTGCTCTTCTGCCTGCTTCCAGTTGGAGATTGCTCTTCTGGGTATGACTATGAATGTTTGATTTAAGTTTTGTCAAAAGTGTGTGAGTTATGCAAAAGTTATGTTTTGAGAAGCAAAACTTCTGCGTACCTAATAAATACTGTAGATCTATCTGTGCATGTAAAAATCCTTTTGAGTTTACCTGAACAAAGATGAAATACAGTCCGACTATCGCTATCTACACTATTTTTTTTACATGAAAGATCTGATGGGTAAATTGCATCTCAAAGTTGAAATCTTGACAATTCAGCTCTTGAAAATCAAGACTGGAGAAAGACAAATTCTAGAAGGAAAAATTGAACTGTCATGCAAAAATTTTAATTCCTTCTTTTTACTAAGAATTTAGATATTTCAGATAATTCAGTCAAGGACAGTTGATGTTGAGTCCTGTACAGACTCAATTCCCACCGCTGACTCCAGACTTCCCCCAGATGTCAGTCAGGAATGATCTGTGTTGGTTGCAGGTAATTAATGATTGATCAATGGTTCGTTAGGCCTAACGAGGGGATCATTGGGTCCCTAACTGACTGGAACACATGATAAAATGCCTGGATACTCCTGATATAAACCTGTAATTTACAGCCAGGCTGTCGGCACGAGAACTCATGATGCAGAACTAACTTGTTTGATAACAAAAACTGTGATATTCCTGGGAGAGATTGGTGATCAGATGCTGTACTTTTACCTGCATAGAATCTAACTGATCTATTGAAAATTACCTTACCCTTCCTGCACCATTCAGAATTTAGGAACTATGGATCATATTCATACCATAAACTGTTCAGAAATCATTGCCATTACTTCATTTATACTTCATGTAACGTTATATACTTGGTACCCAGTCAATACAGCAAATAGCACATATAATATACCACCAACATGTACATATATTCTTCATTCAAATTGTATATGTGCAGGTTAGTTGCAGGTAGACATCAGAAATACCTGTACAGCTCCAATTTTACCTGCACTAACCTGGTGGAATTTCCAGCCTTGAGATGACACAGTGATATAGACACAGCAGAATGTGTGTAACCAGTTACAGTGCCTTTTCCAACCCTCCATAGCTAGCTAACATACACACCACACACTTGTACTATAAATAAGATGTCCAACACACTTCACACATGTACTATAGATCAGCATCAAATTTGACTCTGGTGTAACCCAAATTCATTTTTAATCATCTATAAAAAGGTAGGCGTGGCCTAAATCTGGTCAGAGTTTTCTGGGAACAAATTTGTGGGAAGTTGGTGACTGTGTGACAGGGGCTTTACATATACACCACACACATGTACTATAAATCACATGTCCAACACACATGCTGGCCCTAGAACAAGCTGTGACCTCCAACATGCTGATGATGACCTCTAAATGTTGTTCCATGACCGCCCCCCTCCCCAGTATCCCATGACCCCCTGGGGCATGAATCACTTCCTGATGTCCCCGCACCTGTCAATCATCTCTACTGTACAGCTGAAAATTATAGCTGGGTACAAAATACGGTGCCATATACTGAAATAGGAAATCATTGAAAAAGAAACAATTTGTGGAACACGACAAAAGAATAAAAATAAAATTTACAATAATAGGATGGTTAAAATTTTATAATTTCTTTCCCAATCCTTTGCCTAATTAGTGTCCTGAGGGAAATAGCCTACTACATCATGTATCAGTTCTAAATGATAACATCCTGATGGTTTTAGAGTATTTTGCTGTATCCTACCACCATGTCTAATTTTAGATATCAGTGTTAGAGTAACAGGGAATAAGTTCAATTTCTTACATGGCTGTTCAAGTCAACAGTAACCAGAAAAGGGTCAGAGAGAGGGCACCATGTTTTCTGAGATTTCCCTGAAGACAGACAGATAATTCAGTAAACATGTGGGTGAGTGTAAGCAAACCGCCCCCCTCCCCTCCCACTGACTGTGAGTGTGGAGAATGTTCCCATATCAGGACATGTGTGAGTCATCCCTGCCCCACCCTAGTGTAGCACATGGCCAGCAGGAAGGCAAGGGACTGGCTTTCTTACACCTAAGATCGGTGATCACTGTGCACAAGGTACTGGCTTTCTTACACCTAAGATCGGTGGTCACTGTGCACAAGGGACTGGCTTTCTTACACCTAAGATCGGTGGTCAATGTGCACAAGGTACTGGATTTCTTACACCTAAGATCGGTGGTCAATGTGCACAAGGTACTGGATTTCTTACACCCAAATACTGCAAGGTACTGGATTTCATTTATCCTTGGTCTTCTACCTGTCAAGGTACTGGTCTTACTATGTTCTTCTTATATTAGTATTGTNTTTGTCCCAGATTCAGGCTCAGGCATCATGTTTTATTTACATCCACAGAGTGGAGAGCAGGACCCAGAGTTGTCCCATATTGTCCCAGATTTAGATACAGACAATTTCATCATTTTTCCCCTGCATTTTGAATACTAAGTTACCAGATTCAAACACAGATAAAAAGAGGCAAATGTCAGGTACCTGAACAGGTGCATGGGTTCAGGTACAGGCATGGTCCAGTTTGGCTAGTCTCTACCAGACTATCTACGCTGGATACATAGAGGAGAAAATTAGCCAGGGGAGTTTGGCCATCTTGTAGGTCTGATTGGCCGCGCAGGGAAAGAAACTACCTCCCCGCGGCCGGACTCCCTTGACCAATTTTACTCTCTTTTTTGCCAATTTCTACCTGCCGTATTCCCGTAGAAAGGCCTGGTGGAGGCTACAGTTTGGCCATGTCCTACATGTTGCCAACTGTCTTTATTAGTGGTAAAATGATTTTTTAAGAGGGCTTAAAATATCCTAATCTAGAAACAAGAGTATTGACAAGTTTTTCTGATGTTCGAGTGCTAAATTGCCATGATCAAAACTACATGTATCTCTCGTGTGAAAACTAGTGTTCACTTTATTTTGTTCAGGTACTACAGGTACATCAGATGTTCAGGTCCAGACCTAAAGTACAGATATTAACTACAAAGCTCAATACAGATGTGATATTTTATTCATGAGCATCAGAAAACATCAGATATTGTTCAGTCTTCAGATGGTACATATTGTCCCAATTTTGGATGCAGACGTCATCTTTTATTCAGGAGTACTATAAGTTATATAAGACATTAAAGAGGAACGCTGTGTCCTTTAGTACCAGTGTGCAAAATACCTGGTTGCCCAGTTGCCCCGGGCAACCAAATTTCACTTAGGGCAACCTATTTTTGAACCCAGGTAGCCCAGTGTACTACCTGAATTTTAAGAATGTCCCCCGCAAAATCATGCCCACTTGGCTTGCACCACTGTATCCGGCAGATGCTTTTTAATTTTAGGTATTTGTTTGTTTGTTTGTTTGTTTCGCATAACCGGTAAACCGCCTTCAGGCGTAACACACCAGTTTTGTACATGTGCGCACATGTACAAGCTGCGTAAGACCGGACTGTAAGGTTTTGAACCACTCACACCGGGAAGATCCCCTACTCTTTTCGATAAGTGCGGTGGGTTCTTTAACGTGCATGGGGTGTGGCTCTCCCAAACACGGGACCTCCATTTAACGTCCTATCCGAGGGACGTCCCTAACCGAAGCTAGGTACTCATTTTCACCTGAGTGAAGTGAGGAAAGTCGTGTAAAGTGCCTTTCCCAAGGGCACAAGATCGGTGACATGGGCAGGGTTCGAACCCACAACCTCTGGGGTGTGAGCCGAACGCGCTACCGACTGCGCCACACGACCCCACAGGTATTAATGGCTTATTACTAGTATCAGGCAACTAAAGGCTGTTAGAAATATTGTCAAAGGCTCTTGTATGTAACATTACTTAATTCGAGGAAAGTAGTAACTTAAAGGTGGGGCAACCTAATTTTTGCCATTTCTGATGGGCAACCTAATTTTTGCCATTTCTGATGGGCAACCTAATTTTTGCCGAGTGGGCAAGCTGGTTCAAAAACGCATTTTGTACACTGTCCCAGTTTTGGATGCAGACGTCATCTTTTATTCAGTAGCACTATAACATATATAAGACATTAAAGAGGACTGCTGTGTCCTTTACTGAGTGTAACATCGCAGCGCCGTCAGACGATGTCAGCTGTCACATTAGTCATGTTGCCATGGCAACACGTTAATGGGGCTTTTACGCCGTCGTGACGTTTTATCGCGCACCAGATTGGAGAACAGCGGTGGAATGTGAAGCCGGTGGTTTTTATTGTCGGAGAATGACGTGAGATGAGAGAGTGATTGTTCTATAATGAACACTTACTACATGCACCGGGTAGTTACCATACCTCGCTCGGTAATTCTTATAGGTTCTACGTCATAATGGGGAATAAAAGCCACATTTCATACGTTTATTAACGAATACAGTTATTAAAGAGTAGAGTATGAATGCCGTGGTGTAATAAGATTTAGATTATCGAGTAAAGAGAGAAATGCACCATATAGACCAGTACAAACCATATATCACTGTTTTATCCACTTATTATTGTAGTACTGTACACAAATTCATTTTCTAATATTAATGCAGCGAGAGATATCCAACCTAAAAAATTGGGTGCACAACAAATTTTTGCTGCACTATATAACATAAGATAAAAAAAGTAGAATGTCAGCAAAAATCAATCATGTGCCATTTCTAAAGAAAAGTACTATAACAATGATTTTAAAAATATGCTGTAATATATACATGTTTTTTCCATAGGTTTACATATGTAAAGATGTTAAATGGATTTTGTAGTACACTGTACTACAAAATCCATTTAACATCTTTACATATGTAAACCTACGAAAATATTTGTGTGCACCCACAGAAAAAAAATAGGGTGCACAGCTCCAAATTTGTGTGCAGTAAGGTGCACATGCACCCAGTACTGGGTATGTGAATCCCGTTTTCCTGGTGAAGCCGAAACGTTTCCCAGACAGAGAAATCCGCGGCTGCTGCTCAGGAGTCAGATATTGATTGTTCAGCCTCGGTGTGTGTGGGGAGCATGGGAATCGTGTGGAGCATGGGAATCAGGCAGGCTGATCAGTATGCAGCAGGTGTGGAGACAGGCGGGGATGGAAATATATGTACAGCTCTCCTGCAGGCACGGGATTCAATTTATCTTTACTTTTTAAGAATCAGTGTTCGAAATACCCATCTGCATTCTGCATTTTGCAGAGAGATTTACATCTAGATCTAGATCTAGATCTACATTACAAGAAAAGTCCTACAATCTGCAATTTGTGCCTCTGGAGTATGGCTCCTGATGTGACTTAATGTGTTTGATTTAAAAACCTGTAGGTTGGTGGGAAACACTTTTCAGGGAGGGACTTTAACTTGTGACATATATAACCTTTCATAAATATCTAGGAGTAGCATCCAAGTGTACTTACATTCACAAAATTGTATTCAAAGTTTGAAACTTGCCCTATTGACCAAGGATTAGTGGCTCAGTCTTCTTGCACAGATGGCCAGAAGTGCGTAGTTACTTCCTCAGTATTTCCAGCCCAGGTGTGAAGTGTTCAGTATGCGGCAGGTGTGTGTAGAGTTTAGTGTATGTACAGTACAGCATGTCCCTCCCCCTTCCACACAGCTGTTGTTGGGATGCCAACTAACCCGGCTACGTGCGGGGGTCACACGTGAGCGCAGTTCCATCACTGCACTGCGTTGTTCGGCAAGAATTTCCCACCCGTGGTAGTGGTTACTTGGTACGTTCCACCGTTCTAGTTCTACTGTTCTGAAAGTTGAAAGGTCGCAGTGCATAGTGGCTTCTCCAAGGTCATACCAAAAAGGCAGGACTGTTGTATGGAGATAAGAGGATATCAGAACCCCTTCCTGCTGCAGGGCTCAAAATCACTGTTGTTCTGTAGCCTCGATAGTATGCCAAAAACTGGGGGTCTTCAGGGTCTTTGGGAGCTTTTATGTGCTATTTTCTGATTGCATATAGACAACATAGCCGGCCTGGTTGAATTACCCTCGTTTTCTAGAACTGGGCTAACCAGAAAACAGCCAAAGACCACCAAACCCCAGTTCTATAAGCCTGCTACGGAGGCTAGCAGTTCTGACTTCTGTGGTGGTTAACTATTCTCCACAGGCCAGCTTAGCGCTGCTTTACTGGGCCCAGTACCGTAGAGATACCAGGGAGCCTATGATATAGTGTGTGATATAAAATAGTGACAATTTATTCGCACAAATTTGCAAGTTCAATTTTTTTTTTCTGCAGCCTCCAAATTTTTTCTGCATGTTTTGCAGCTTGTAGCACTGACTTTGCCGTGTAAAATTTGCAAGTTTTTGTTCATTTTATTTTTTTCAAGACCAGGTTAAGTTTTTTTTCTACCTCCTCAAAATTTTTACGTATTTTTGCAGGTTGCAGCACTGACTTTGCTGTGTAGGAATATGATAGGATTTGCAAGTTTTTATTCAAAAATTTGCAGGTTTTTATTTTTTGTTCTTTTTGCAGCCATGAACATTTTCCATATATTTGCATGTTGCAGCTGGGTTGCTGCTGTTCCATATTCCTCCTCTGTTTCCCCAGAGGGCCCAGAGTGTGTTTATTTATTATTCCCATGGAAGCCATAAAAAAACAATAAAACTGCGGAGATCAAGAGGGGCGGGCGAGATGTGACATCTACATACGTGCTCAAGGTGTGGTGTTCAGGATGGGTTAAAACTGCCGAGGGTGTGACTTTTATAGGGGGGCCTGCATGTTATTTTTCGTAAGGCGTAATCAGGCCATTTTAGACCCTGTAATCCGTAGGCAGCTTCCCAAAAATGAACGTTATCTGTAATAGTACATTAGCCGCAAAGCGTAAAGTCGTAATCAGCTCTGAGACTTTAACGTAATTCGTAATCGGCAGCGAAAATTTTGCGTAATTTGCAATCATGTAACGTTAGGTGGTAGTTCGTACTGAGCAGCTTGCAAACTTCATGTTATGCCATGCCCTCTCCATATCATTACTGGTCTGTCCCCCAAGAGCTTGCAAACACCCTCACCTCACCGTATCACTACTGGTCTGTCCCTTGGCTTTTAATCCTTCCCTGTTACTACTGTTGATTCATCCCTTGTAGATACGGACCAATGGCCAGCTAGAATCCCCCCAGCACCATTGCTGATTGGCCCCCTGTACATGTACATATGGACCAATGGCCAGTCCTTCCCCATCACCATTGTTGGTTTGTCCCCTGTACCTATGGACCATGACAAAGCACCATTACT
>NW_017804209.1:1217126-1230679 GCF_001625305.1 Branchiostoma belcheri
GAGAAGACAGATAATTCAGTAAACATGTGGGTGAGTGTAAGCAAACCGCCCCCCTCCCCTCCCACTGACTGTGAGTGTGGAGAATGTTCCCAAATCATGACATGTGTGAGTCATCCCTGCCCCACCCTAGTGTAGCACATGGCCAGCAGGAAGGCAAGGGACTGGCTTTCTTACACCTAAGATCGGTGGTCACTGTGCACAAGGTACTGGATTTCTTACACCTAACATCGGTGGTCACTGTGCACAAGGGACTGGCTTTCTTACACCTAAGATCGGTGGTCAATGTGCACAAGGTACTGGATTTCTTACACCTAAGATCGGTGGTCAATGTGCACAAGGTACTGGATTTCTTACACCCAAAATACTGCAAGGTACTGGATTTCATTTATCCTTGGTCTTCTACCTGCAAGGTACTGGCTTACATGTTCTTCTTATATTAGTATTGTGTAAGGATATATATACTAAGATTAGTGAGTTGGAATACTGCAAGGTACTGGATTCCTTACAGTTACACCTAAGATCACTGCAAGGTACTGGATTTCTTATATCCTATGTCTTCTACTTGCAAGGTACTGGCTTACATGCTCTTCTTATGTCATATCTATAGAGGTATGTCTTAGAATAGAATACTAGTACTCAATACCACAAGGTACTGGATTTCTTACACCTAAGATCACTGCAAGGGACTGGCTTTCTTATATCCTAGCTCTTGCAAGGTACTGGTTTATATGTTCTTATGTTATGTTTCGAATATTTCAACTTGTTCGGGGTTTTGCTGCTGGCTTTCTTACTTCACATTAGATGATGTTACATGTTCATTAATTAAGGTACTGTAAGTCTCTTTAGATTCGCGGGGCCTAAAGTTCGCGGTTTCGGGAAAATGGATTTTTAGATTCGCGATTTCTCCTTGGCCATTCCAAGAAGAACTTGTAAAGTGAATGTTTAAGATAATAAAAGTTCGTGTCCCGGCATTTATCTCCTAAAATGCGGCGCAAAAATTTGTTTCGTGCACCGCGCGAGACTGCCGGCGGTAAAGCTCTATGAATCTGACGCGCGTGTAAACAATTTTCTTTGTTCGGAAATAAGCGATAAAACGCTATTTTCCACGACTACACATCGATAATCTAGTGAAGAAATGCATAATCGTAATAATCTTTCGAGAAAATATATATTCCTAAGCAAATTTATGCCGTTTTTGGCGAGATTTTGAACCCGGAAGTATGCAAAGGTTGCATTCGGTTTTGTGGGCCCACGGTAGCGTTTCTATCCAGCAAAACAAGAAGAAAAAAAAAAACGCCCGCATAGCAGGGCGCAAAAGAGAATCAACTAACATTTCCCAGATACCAGCAGTTCTATTTTTCATCAAAATATTTGTAGATTAGCCCGATGTGCCCGCAATTTTCAAGTGCCCGCACGAGCATGGCCAGCGCTCTGCCAGTGCACGCAAAGATTTTTGTCCGGCGGTGCACGTTTGACACGGCCAGTGCCACAGTATCGCGATTCGGTGTACATGTCTCATAATATTATTTTTGATATCAGTAAAACTTAAACGTACATTTGCGGAGAATAAAGTTGATTTGCAGTGATTTATGGATCGCGTGTGTTGTTTCAGTGTTTCGCTTACCGTCGTGAATCGGCCCTCGTGAATGCATGTGGGGAGGGGGGCACACTTACACAAAACATATTCGCGGGGAAATAGATTCGCGGTACAAAGGCCCCCGCGAATTCCGCGAATCTAAATATAGCGCGGAAATTTGTAGACTTACAGTAGTAGGGGAGTTGATTGAGTATGATTTATAGTGTACATCCCAGCCTACATAAAGGGACCATGTAATCCACTGTTTTATAGGAGGGAAATGTCATTAATTTCTGCAGATTTGTGAGGAGATAAGAGTTACGAGCTGGCGCGCTGCTGTCAGGTTCAGGCACGGTCCCGCTGCATTGTGCTTTCCCGCGTTAGCCTCCGTAGCAGGCTTATAGAACTGGGGGTTTGGTGGTCTTCGGCTGTTTTCTGATTAGCCTCCGTAGCAGGCTTATAGAACTGGGGGTTTGGTGGTCTTCGGCTGTTTTCTGATTAGCCTCTGTAGCAGGCTTATAGAACTGGGGGTTTGGTGGTCTTCGGCTGTTTTCTGATTAGCCCAGTTTTAACGGGGGTAATTAATTGAACCAGGCCGGCTATGTTGTCTATGTGCAATCAGAAAATAGCACATAAAAGCTCCCAAAGACCATGAAGACCCCCAAACCCCCAGTTTTTGGCATGCTGTCTAGGCTTTCCCGCGCCATGCTTTTATGTGAAATGACAGAACATGGTCTGCATAATTAATGAGGGGAAAGTGACGGGCTTAATACGTCTTTTTTAGGATCAATACAGCAGCTGAGCTGGAACGATACGGCAGAGTCTCAATACACAGGAGGGAATCAATAATTTTTACTCACTAAGTCATTTTCTTTTACGTCGGTGAAGGCTAGACATCAGGGAAATAATATATGCCAGTTACTCAAGCAACTGGATATTATTATATTATTTTGGAAATGGTCAGAAAAAATCATATCTAGTTGCTTGAGACACTTTTCTATAAACGTTGTCTCTATGTTGGCTGGTTGGTGTGGTGTTGTAAGCTCTTTCCATGTAATTTGTAAAACCACCATGAGTTAGGCTCTGCTGAATTCTTGCCAGTTCTGGACTGTTATGTACAAAAGCACATCTACCTGTCTTCTGGGAGAAATCATTATCAATTTCAAACTTTGATTGCTAATTTGTACCTGTACCTGTAAAAATACCTGTATGTGTAAAAATATTTAGATTAGAGTTCCTGAACTCATCATCTGCTGTAGCTGCATGGTAGACTATTACATGTACCTATGTACAAAATACAGCTGTTCTACTGTAGTGTTTTTTGCACTAAAACTAAAACAAAAACTTAAACCTTTAAAGCTAATTTTCATCTCAAAGTCATCTCTAACCAGTGTACCACTAGTACCTGTGCCGAAAGCTTTGGTTTTGGTACATGTACACAGCTCTACTCTCCATTTTTCACTAGAGTTCTGTGTTAACTATTAAGGGCACCCCAGGCAGTGCAGCAGGCAGCCTGCTCGTGTCAGTGTGTTAGTCTTCAGGCAGTTTGTTAAGTCCACAGGCAGTGTGTTATGTCCACATTTCCCCTGACCTTGAGGAACCCTGTACCACCCCTGTTGACCTTGAAAACATGGCTGGTTGACGACATACCCACCTGTGAAGCTGTGTAGGCACAAAGCAGCCTTTAAATCCTTTTTGCACGGCTTGAAATTCATGTAACCTACACGTAACCTAAAAAATTTGGATACGTCGGTAAAGGTTAGACATCCAGGCAATAAGATATACCAAAAACAGTTACTAGAGCAACTGGATATGATTTGGGAATATGATATGATCGTGTTTTCCAAAATCATAGCCAGTTGCATGAGTAAGTGTTTTTTTTGGCATAAGAATGCCCTGGAATTGTTGACTGTAGGAAATGATGTTGTGGATATTTTCCATGAACTTTCATGTCTGTGAAAGATGAAAGTTTTGTTCCAGTAGAGGCAGACACAGAAAATGGACAGTTCTGGGAAGAATTACTGGTAGCAACGTGCAGGGTACTGACGAACCTAAGGAAAGGAAAGCCCTGGCCAGTAGGAGATGTTGTGGATCTTTTCTGCAGATTTCCCCTGAATTCCCTCTGTGTCCTGTGCCTGTGAAAGATGAAGTTTTTCCCTGTTGAGACAGACACAGAAAACAGACAGACCTGGGAAGAATTACTGGTATCTTCCCACACTGAAGAGATAAACAGCAGCATTCTCTGCCAGGCTTCAACTGTCTTGTCATGTAGCTTGGGGACTGGTCAGTACTGGTGACAACAGGGTGTGTTCACGGGAAGGTACATTACTGGTGAGGGGAGGGTGTGTTCATGGGACTGTTCATTACTGGTTAGGAAAGGGTGTGTTGATGGGGCTGTTCAGTATGGTTAGATTGGGCCATCATGGGGGTGTCTTCATTGGAGGGTACATGAAGTTACAGGGAACATGTCATGTCCAAATTTCCCTGCTAGCTAGCTGCAACTTGCAAGTTATTCTGCCCATGTTTTGGAATGTGAATGTTGCCAGGAGTGAGTATGTAGTAGGTATGCAGTAGATGGTATCTACATGTACATACACTCAGCTATCACAATATAATCTGGTCCCAACACAACAGTCAGCTATCTGGTCCCAGCATCTCCTACATACATACAGGCAGGGCCCTCCCCATCATGGTCAGAAGTGGGGTGTCAACATCTCAGAGATCTGTGGAGCAACCCCAGGAAATGGCAGGTCCAAATATATCACTAATCAGAGCTTGCATTTATCAATGCTGAGGTCCCCTGTCTTCTTGTCTGCTATCATAGCCTAGTAGCATCTTGTAGTCCTCTTACATATAATATCACAAAATCAGAATCCTCTGCTATTATCAGACAGCCAGTGCTTACAAGAGGTCTGTGGGACATACGCTAGACAAACCCAGGGAATGGCAGCTCTAGCTATTAGAGCTTGCAGCTATCAGTTCTGAGGTCCCCTGTCTTCTTGTCTGCTATCATAGCCTAGTAACCTCCTGTAGCTGCCTTACATAATATCACATGACAGGGTCCTTTGCTCACATCAGATTCAGAGAGCCAATGTATGGGACAAACCCAGGAAATTGGCAGCTCTAGCTATTAGACTTTAGAGCTGGCAGCTATCAGTTCTGAGGTCCCCTGTCCTCCTGTTTGCTATCATATACTAGTAATCTCCTGTAGTCCTCTTACATAATGTCACAGCATCAGGGTCCAGGCTTTTAGCTAGGGGGTGTCCAGGGTGTCTTTTGGACGCCCTGTACTGAAAATACTAAGAAATTGGACGCCCTACTTTTTGGTAGGACACCCTAAAGACGCCCTGTTTTTTTCCACTCCCAACCCCTGCCATGCACATATGCCTCTCTTCAGTCTTACTATAAATACAAAAATGATGGTTTACTGAAGGACAAAAACTCAAATTCCTCAAAATTTGTAACTCAAAATGCAAAAAGTAGTGTTTGAGAGCATTTTGACTTTCAAAAAAGGCCCCCTAAAAAGCTTGTGCACCGTGCATCTTTGCGGAGCATAGCATACAATGCAAAAAATGGACGCCCAACAAAAAAATCCTAGCTAAAAGCCTGTCAGGGTCTGCTACTCACATCAGAGAGCCAGTGCAGACATGAACTTTGTGGGACAATATCAGGACATGGCAGCTCTAGCTATAGTATTAGAGCTTGCATTTATCAGATCTGAATTCCCCTGTCTTCTTGTCTGCTATCATAGCCTGGTTGGTAACCTCTTGTAGTCCTCATAGTACTTGATCAGAGCCCTCTGCTCATGCATATCAGACTCAGACAGCCAGCACTGACATGAGATCTGAGGGACAACCCCAGGAAATGGCAGCTTGAGCTATTAGAGCTTGCAGCTCTCAGAACAGAGCTACCCTTTCTCTGATATCATATGTAGCCCAGCAACATCCATACCCATCAGTCTGAGATTTGTGGGACAAACCCAGGAAATATCTGCTTCAGCTATCAGAACTGAGCTCCCCTTTTTCTGCTATCATATAGCCCTATACCTCCTGCTATCCATCCCATATATATCAGGCTCAGACATCCAGTGTTGACAGGCTGAGATTTGTGGGACAAACCCAGGAACTGGCTGCTTCAGCTATCAGGGCAGGGGGATAACAAGGCATTAGTTATGGCCACCTACCATGAGGGGTTCCCCAAGGGATCCTTCTGGGCCCTGTCCACTCCTGGATGTTTTCTCAAGAACTGAAGGAAGGGTAGCCTCCATAGCATACCAAAAACTGGGGGTCTTCAGGGTCTTTGGGAGCTTTTATGTGCTCTTTTCTGATTGCATATAGACAACATAGCCGGCCTGGTTGAATTACCCCCATTTTTAGAACTGGGCCAATCAGAAAACAGCCGAAGACCACCAAACCCCCAGTTCTATAAGCCTGCTACGGAGGCTAATCAGAAAACAGCCGAAGACCACCAAACCCCCAGTTCTATAAGCCTGCTACGGAGGCTAATCAGAAAACAGCCGAAGACCACGAACCCCCAGTTCTATAAGCCTGCTACGGAGGCTAATCAGAAAACAGCCGAAGACCACCAAACCCCCAGTTCTACAAGCCTGCTACGGAGGCTAATCAGAAAACAGCCGAAGACCACCAAACCCCCAGTTCTACAAGCCTGCTACGGAGGCTAATCAGAAAACAGCCGAAGACCACCAAACCCCCAGTTCTATAAGCCTGGTACGGAGGCTAGAAGAAGGATTCCACCAGGGCATAAGGCATGATGCTTGGCCCTCCCCTCTCATCCCTATCATAAATTGCTAAGATGAAAAATGTCCAGACTATGCATGATGTACAAAATGACTAATAAACTGGGTGGACGTACCAACCACTAAGTATCTGATACCAGCCCAGAAAACAACAAGAAACAGTCATGCATTCAAATATCAAAGTTATCAACCAAGAATTAAGGTGTTAAAAAACTCGTACTTTAAGAACTATCGTAGAGTGGAACTCGCTGCTACCAAGCACAGTTGTGGCATTAATGTGCAAAGATTGGGTGTAACAGATCTTTCAGTGTAATGTAGCTAGCTGCCGCTGCACCACGTGCCTTTGATTGAAGCTGGTGTGTTACGCCGACATATACAGATACAGATGCAGAAATGACTCTCCCCTGGCTCTAGCCAAGAGGCCAGCTGAAGACCCTCCCCTGTGTATACTGCACGGTCCCTTCAGTGGTGGGAAAAGAGGAAATCCTTTTAATCTACTGCGCTTTAATCTGCACATTTGTTGAAATGTTTACCCAAATCTGTGTTGGTGTTTACCAGAAAAGCGACGTGTTTACCAGGCGGACATTTTTGCATGGCATGTTGGGTAAAACTCCAGGTGGCACCGTTTTTGCCCAGAGTAAATAAACATAAACAAAAGTGGGACCGTGTTTCTGACAGGAGACTGATTTGTTGTAACCCGCTGCCCCCTGTGAAAGTCTAAGTCTAAGAGCTGTCCTCAAGACTTGGAGATAAGGAGAGATGGGCTCTTGAAGAAAGCATAAATCTTAAGGTGTTGGAAACAGCCTTGTCTTCTGTAGAAGAATCTTGAAAGTTGAATAGCAGAGGACAACTCGAAGGTGGCAGCAGGTGAAGTTATCCTACTATTGAAAAGCGTGTTTCCTCTACATTAAAAAGAAATCAAAGAAATTGGTGTTTGAAATGAAAGGGGCGGGTTGATTTTAAACAGTTATCGATCTTGTGCCGGGCGACATACTTGTAACTGGAAACATTCAGGATAATGTTATAATACTTTGCACTTGGATACAGAGGTTTAGGATTTCTCTGATCTTTTGGTTTTGCACTTACATATATGTTCACTAACAAGTGTGGACATTTGACATCCTCAAGTCTTCACCCGCATGTCTTCGCTAAGCCAAGATGGTGTCATAGGGAAGACCCTCATCCTTATATCAGCCTGGGTCTTAGTTAAAAGTTGTCTTGTCTTTTTACTCCTGAGATGGAGGCTACCTTGTACCTTCTTGAACAGTTCTTACCTCAACCCTGGGGTCTCCCCAGAAATTCTAAGGGAAGGGGTGCTCCCTAATCAGTTGATGAAAAATCAGTGAATTTTCGCGGAAATACTAAGAGAAAACTCTAAATTTGATCATTTTGGGAGGGGTGCTAGGATTTTGCTTGGGGAGAGCCCTTCTGACTGTGGTGAACGTAGAAAGTAAAGGAAACAGGCCATGTATTTGGCTTGAGGCTGGTTGGGGCACAACAGAAGCATTTCTCCCTTGACTTTACAACTTTAATTTCTGAGGTTTTCTCTCACATTTAACCTTGCCTGATGAAACTATCACCCTGCAGCAGTAGTGTGTAACTGTTGTTTTGGGAGTAACTTCTCCTGGATTCCGTAGTTATTCCTGGCCGTTCCCTGATATTGATAAGATTCCAGGGATGTTTGTAGACGACTCACCGGAAACCCAACATTCCACCAGAACATTCCTTCATGTCATGTGGTCAGTGTAGGAATTTCTGACATAAATTACAGCGGAGAAAAGTCCAGCCTTGTCCTGTGATTTCATTACCAGTTTTCTCGCCAGGATTTTTTCACAGCATAGGGGTTAGGTACAGAAGTCCACTTTCGCGGTGCAAGTCACGTATTGACCTGAAAAAAATTGAAACTCATAACCCCCTGAGACACTTTTTAACATTTTGATGGACAGATTTTGCGAAGTTAAAGGTTTTCCCTTTGCTAAATCATTTTTAAAGTGATATTTTCATTCTTTAGCATTTTATTGACTTTCTTTAAAAAAAACACCCCTATGCCAGTTAAAAGACAGAATAGGGGTCCAAATCACAGCATAGGGGGTCCAAATTACAGCATAGGGGGCCCCTATGCTCAAAAGGCCTTGGGAGAACACTGATTACTCACACTCAGAGCTCCTCCTGTCTTGTGGTGATCTGAGCTTCTAGTGCCACCTGTTAAGCCCCCCTCCCCACCCGCATGTCCTTGGGTGACCTTGAGATTCCTGTCATACCAGAGAAACTTTAATCCCAGTTCTGGAGGCGTGACCTTGCCAGGTTACACACATCTGGGCACAGGTGGTCCCTAACACCCCAGTCCAGCCACTGGGGCAGAAACACGGACTTACATGGGGTGGAATCAATACGAAAATAATGCATAATGTCAATGATGCCAAGTTTTCTTAGCATGGATGCTAGACTGGTTTGCAGGGCAGTCCCTAAATGCAATGAAGACCTTGGGTCTAACTACAAGCAATTTTGCATGTATTTTTTAAATCGCATGTAAGATGTTTGCTAGCATGCAATGTTGTATATGCCATGGGTTTAGGAATTAGATCTTAAGATCTTTAGACTTTAAGTGTGTATTTGCAGAAAGTATTTCTGAATTGCAGAACAAAATCTTGACATTCTGCAATATTGCAGGGCACTGAAAAAAGTATTTCTACCACTGCATGACCGTGATGAGTACTTGTGATGATGCACATCCATGTACTATGATGTAGTGCACTGCAGTACCTTCCCCTGAGGATTGATCTAGCCTGTATGCTAGCCCTTGCTACAGTCTGGCACCCAGGCTAGCCCTGGAGCCTAGGAGCTAGCCTGACGGCTGTATACAGGCCCTGGCAACAGTCTGGCACCCAGGCTAAGTTTCAATTGTTAGCATGTCCATGATCAGTGTGATGATGTACATCTACGTGTATGTAGTGCATTGCAGAACCTTCCCCTGAGGATTCATCATGAATCATACAATATTATTGTCTAACCCAGCAGCTTCCTCTTGGCACGCTGCCAGCAGACTAATATCCCGGCACTGTCGCCCTGGTGTTCGTTACCTCGTTAGGGATATTCGTTAGGGATATTCGTTAGGGATACAAACCATTTCACCCCACGGTGGAACTGGCACCAGTGGGGGATACAGACTCTCATGTTTAATTACCTGCCACATGTTTTGATTGTGCTTCTGAGCATAACTTTTTTTCTAGCAACATTTCCTGTGCACACCAAGCTGTCAGGGCATATTCTGCTTTTGTAATATTGTAGAAGAAAATTGTGTTGATCTGATTCTGACATCATAGATACATACTTACAGTAGATTCTGACTAGGTGACCTCCCTGCTCCCTAACCCAATACCTGATACAAATTTGGTGCCAAATGTCTGTACCTTTGCAAGCTTAAGGTTATTGACAATGGCTCTGACAGACTGTGTTCTTACAGCTTTACCATCCAACTATTTTAATTGTGTGTAACATTTGATATACAGTTTGATTCTCAAGGAAGTGTCCTAAATCTTTGTTCACTGTGCACAAATGATTCCCAATATGACTGTAGCTATATCATAAAGGCTTTCATATAGGTGTGGAAGAAAGCACTGAAGTGAATTCGAAGTGAACCCCTGTGTTGCTTAAGTCCCCCTGTCCTCACATGTCTTGACCTTGGCATTCCGTCTTAAACCACAGGCATGTCTTTAAAACCACAGGCACGTCTGTAATGCCAAACGCCTCACAAGAATCCTTGTGGCTGCTCCCCTCCCCTGTATCAGGTGTCGGCAGGGCCAGGTCCAAACTTGAGACACAAATCCTCTGAGATGTCCTGTGGATACTCTGAGACATCCTGCTAAGCCTTAGATGTGTAAGACTTTGTCAGGCACTTAGCTGCCGCGCTGGAGCGTCTTAAAGTCTCAGTCAAGTGTTTCCAGTCTGATCCACGCGAGGAGAGTACTTACTGAGTAGCTGTAAGACATCCGTAAACTTCCTTAGCTCTTCTTGAGACTCGCTGGAAATAGCAGGAACATCTGAAGAAGTTGCCTTAGTCGTTGAGAAGCGTGAATTTCTTCCTTGTTACTAAACATCAGATTTAAGCTTGATGGAATTCATGACTGTTTTGCAAATTACAGCCTTGTCTTTGAGTTTGAGCTGTACCAGTGGGGCCTACAAATACTCATGTTTAAAAGTTCCTGCAACATAACTTATATTCAAAATCATGATTCTGAGCGGAGTTTTTTTCTTGTGACATTTTCTGCAACAAGTTGTCCTTACATATTCTGCTTTTGTAGGCAAAAATTGTTGATCTGACATCATAGATGAATGTTACCTTGTCTGTGTTTTGTTTCCTAAGTAGGATTGCAAAGCTGGGATTTGAACACCTATTCTTGCGATCTAAAGTGTGATACCATCATGAATTTGACCCTGACCTTAGTCGACATAACTGACCGTGTGTGTATTTTGTTTCAGAAGCAGGATTGCAAAGCATGGATTTGAACCCCTATTCTAACAATGTGATCTAAAGTGCTATATAGCATGAATTTGACCCTTATATAACTGACCGTGTGTGTACTCTGTATTTTGTTCCAGACTTCGCCCAGCACGAGCCATTCCACGCAGACCACTCCCTAGCTAGAACCTATCCTCCCTCTACCTACCAACCTACCAACCAACCAACATGGCGTCCGCTACTGTCACGTCCGGGGACGACAGGCCTCGCGTTCTCGTTACCGGGGCAACGGGCTTCATCGCCTCCCATATCGTGCAGCAGCTGCTGGAGTCCGGACAGTACACCGTCCGCGGAACGGTCCGGGACCTCACGCAGAAAAACAAGGTAAGGACAAACAAACAAACAAACACACCGTCCGCGGGACCGTCCGCGATCTCACGCAGAAAAACAAGGTAAGGACAAACAAACAAACAAACACACCGTCCGCGAGACGGTCCAGGACCTCACGCAGAAAAACAAGGTAAGGACAAACAAACAAACAAACACACCGTCCGCGGAACGGTCCGGGACCTCACGCAGAAAAACAAGGTAAGGACAAACAAACAGACAAACAAACAAACACACCATCCGCGGAACCGCCCGGGACCTCACGCAGAAAAACAAGGTAAGGACAAACAAACAAGCAAGGTAAGGACAAACAAACAAACAAACACACTGTCAGCGGGACCTCACACAGAAAAACAAGGTAAGGACAAACAAACAAACAAACACACCGTCCGTGAGACTGTCCGGGACCTCACGCAGAAAAACAAGGTAAGAACAAACAAACAAACAAACAAACAAACACACCGTCCACGGGACCGTCCGCGACCTTACGCAGAAAAACAAGGTAAGGACAAACAAACAAACAAACAAACACACCGTCCGCAGAAAAACAAGGTGGGTAAAACAAACTAAGAAACATTCTACTCCCAGATATTGGCTGTTTGAACTGTTATCCTCCCTGTCATTGGTTGTTGAAACTGTTTTCTCCCCTGTGATTGGTACAGATCGCCCACGGAGATGGTAAAGTGATTGCCTGCTTGAACTGTTATCCTCCCCATGATTGGCTGTTGAAATTGTTATCCTCCCTGTGATTGGCTGTTCAAACTGTTATCTCCCCTGTGATTGGCCCAGATCGCCCACCTGAAGGCGATGGTGAACAATGATTGGCTGTTTAAACTGTTATCCTCCTCTGTGATTGGCCCAGATCGCCCACCTGAAGGCGATGGTGAACAGTGACTGTTATCCTCCCCATAATTGGCTGTTTAACCTGTTATCTCCCCTGTGGTTGGCTCAGATTGCCCACCTGAAGGCGATGGTGAACAGTGATTGGCTGTTTAAACTGTTATCCTCCTCTGTGATTGGCCCAGATCGCCCACCTGAAGGCGATGGTGAACAGTGACTGTTATCCTCCCTATGATTGGCTGTTTAACCTGTTATCTCCCCTGTGATTGGCTCAGATTGCCCACCTGAAGGCGATGGTGAACAATGACTGTTATCCTCCCCATAATTGGCTGTTTAAACTATTATCTCCCCTGTGATTGGCCCAGATCGCCCACCTGAAGGCGATGGTGAACAGTGACTGTTATCCTCCCTGTGATTGGCTGTTTAACCTGTTATCTCCCCTCTGATTGGCCCAGATTGCCCACCTGAAGGCGATGGTGAACAGTGACTGTTATCCTCCCCATAATTGGCTGTTTAACCTGTTATCTCCCCTGTGATTGGCTCAGATTGCCCACCTGAAGGCGATGGTGAACAATGACTGTTATCCTCCCCATAATTGGCTGTTTAAACTGTTATCTCCCCTCTGATTGGCCCAGATTGCCCACCTGAAGGCGATGGTGAACGCCCCTCCTGAGCCGGAACCCGAGCCAGAACCCATCAAGGACGAGAAGATCGAAGAAAAGAAGGACGAGGAGAAAAAGGAGGAGGAAAAGAAGGAGGAGGAGAAGGAGAAAAAGGATGAACCGGAGGAGAAGAAGGAGGAGAAGATCGAGGATGCTGCTGAGGGAGAGAAGAAGGATGAACCCGCAGGTGAATCTTCATTTCATTTCATTTTATTTATTTATACAGGTTAGCATATTGCGATTTTGGCGCTTTTCAAAGCTCCCTGTGACATACATAACATAATAAAAGGTAACTGAAGTACAATCAAAGGGTAATGATAAAAGAAACGGAACAGACTAATAAAGTACATAAAACATACGAAATAAATATGACAAATGATATAAATGGTAATGGAACTGAATTTGCATATCAATGTCTAAAGGCAAAGTGGAAAATTAACAACAAATCATATTATCTGTGGAGTAAAGAAAAGGTAGTTCAACTTTGACATGTAACCTTTGACCGGGGTCACATTCTGCTGTTCTTATAACAATCTGTATGTGAACTGGGCGTTGATGTGTGAACATGAGTGAGCTGGAGGCAAGGAATGGCATGTTTCTTAAAGGACAATCAGGTTTAAAGAAATGTTTAAGGAATCAACTTCCAATGTTATGACTACGTTCAAAGTCAGATGTCCATACTTGGACATGCAGTCGTTGATGACCTTGTATTTCACAAGGTGCTAAGGAAACGTCCTTGGTTTGCGACCTTTGCTTGTGTATACCACATGATAGTGGAGCGTTGACCTGACCCTGACCCTTGACCTGTTTTCCTCCAGCTGATGCAACAACCGAAGAGAAGAAAGAAGAATCAGGTGAGTGGAAGGATTGTTA
>NW_017804209.1:1230699-1232493 GCF_001625305.1 Branchiostoma belcheri
CAAGTTCATTTCCTTACAATTTTGTCTTTTTTCGTTTGATTTTGGCATTCTACGACATTGGTATAGTTTTTACTTATTTTTTTGTAACTTACGGTATATTTTTGTTCTGTTTTGTACGATTTACAGTATGGTTGAAAACTTTTTTTTTTTTTGGAAACGGCCGAAAATTCATGCGCGCGCGGATGTCATCCATATAATCAAATCAACATGGCCTTATACAGGTTAGCATATTGCGATTTTGGCGCTTTTCAAAGCTCCCTGTGACATACATAACATAATAAAAGGTAACTGAAGTACAATCAAAGGGTAATGATAAAAGAAACGGAACAGACTAATAAAGTACATAAAACATACAAAATAAATATGACAAATGATATAAATGGTAATGGAACTGAATTTGCATATCAATGTCTAAAGGCAAAATGGAAAATTAACAACAAATCATATTAACTGTGGAGTAAAGAAAAGGTAGTTCAACTTTGACATGTAACCTTTGACCGGGGTCACATTCTGCTGTTCTTATAACAATCTGTATGTTAACTGGGCGTTGATGTGTGAACATGAGTGAGCTGGAGGCAAGGAATGGCATGTTTCTTAAAGGACAATCAGGTTTAAAGAAATGTTTAAGGAATCAACTTCCAATGTTATGACTACGTTCAAAGTCAGATGTCCATACTTGGACATGCAGTCGTTGATGACCTTGTATTTCACAAGGTGCTAAGGAAACGTCCTTGGTTTGCGACCTTTGCTTGTGTATACCACATGATAGTGGAGCGTTGACCTGACCCTGACCCTTGACCTGTTTTCCTACAGCTGATGCAACAACCGAAGAGAAGAAAGAAGAATCAGGTGAGTGGAAGGATTGTTATATTTCAGTCCATACCATGGTATGGATGAAATATATTGTGTTCTCTGATGTTTCTTCTTCTTCTTCTTCTTCTCCTCCTGCCACACAGTCAAAGGGATTCAACTCAGCCATCATTCAGCCAAATGACTTGAAATTTGGCATGGAGGTAGAGTGGACCAATACCCCCAGGCGTTTTTTTCATTTTTTTGATACATGCCTTTGAAAAATTTTTATGAAGGTTTTTTGGGGCATTTTTCGCCAAACAATGGATTTTTGGATCCTGAGCCCTGGTATTACAACCAAATGATATGACATTCGGTATAAGGGTACCTTGAACATGTGTCTACAGAATAGCAGTCACATATTTGGCATACACCATTTCCAAATGACTCATTTGGGGGACTTTAATGGCTATTTTCAGCAAAAAAAGGGCCAAAAGTGCTATACCCGTTCCATGTTCTATCTAAAGAATGGCACGTTCCATCTGCCGTTGGCCATGGAACACGTGTTCCATTGCGGGTTACCTGGGGTCACATTGCACGTAAGTCGTGCGTAATGACCCACACATTCAATTTTATGTGCCTAAGACCTTCAAAATGTATCAAATCTCATTATTGTTAGTATTTGCATACCTGTAATAAGATTAGTAAAGCTTTCGAGATTCAATGTGCTTGTTCTTGCATCTTTGTTCTCAATTACATGGCTACTATATAATTCATTTATTTGAGAATCTTTGCCTTACTTACACTGGGGTAATTTGGAATAGTCCACTTTTTGCGTGGGAGGGAGATGGACTGAAATATGCTGTATTTGCTCCCAAGCAAATGTCGGCCTCTCTAGTTTTATGTTGTTTTTAAGCTGCAAAAGGAAACCACCACAAAAGTAAATGAATTTACCATAATCCTTGAATTGTGAACAGTCCTTTGACTAAAGTAAAAAATTTCCTA
>NW_017804209.1:1232513-1264619 GCF_001625305.1 Branchiostoma belcheri
TCAATTACATAGCTACTATATAATTCATTTATTTGAGAATCTTTGCCTTACTTACACTGGGGTAAGTTTGGAATAGTCCACTTTTGCGTGGGAGGGAGATGGACTTGAAATATGCTGTATTTGCTCCCAAGCAAATGTCGGCCTCTCTAGTTTTATGTTGTTTTTAAGCTGCAAAAGGAAACCACCACAAAAGTAAATGAATTTACCATAACCCTTGAATTGTGAACAGTCCTTTGACTAAAGTAAAAAATTTCCTAACAAGATGTTGTTTCTCCTGTTCCTGTTTGCAGCTGAGGCAAAGACAGAAGAGAAAACAGAGGAAGCCCCAGGTAGGATGAAACATTTAGGAAATGTGTTCACCTTGTGGTGACCTTGTAATGACTTTGTCATGAAAATTTTTTGACCTGGTGTTGACCTTGTAATGACCTTGTGATGAAGATTTTTTGACCTTGCGATGACCTTGTAATGACCTTGTGATTAAGTTTTGTTGACCTTGTGGTGACCTTGTAATGACATTGTGATGAAGATTTTTTAACCTTGTAGTGACCTTGTGCTGAAGTTTTGTTGACCTTGAGCTGACCTTGAACTGACCTTGCACTGACCTTGTGTCCCAGCTGAGGGAGGTGAGGAGAAGAAGGAGGGAGACGCCGACGTGAAGGCAGACGAGACGAAGACGGAGGGAGACGGGAAGACGGACGATGAGAAGGCTGCCGAGAAGAAAGAGGTCAGGATGGACAGATGGAGAGAAGACAAATAGTAGTAGTCATAGTAGTAGTAGTAGTAGAAGTAGAAGTAGTAGTAGTAGTAGTAGTAGAAGCAGTAGTAGTAGTAGTAGTAGTAGTAGAAGTAGTAGTAGTAGTAGTAGTAGTAGTAGTAGTAGTAGTAGTAGAAGTAGTAGTAGTAATAGAAGTAGTAGTAGTAGTCTAGTAGTAGTAGACTTGTTTTATTGCTTTGTGATGGACTGAATTCAATAATACGTGTATGACTGAGTTAGTTGAGAAGTTGACAGGACAGGGATGGTCCTCGTAAAACATTTAAACCCAGGGGGCTGCTGGTACTTGGTGGAGTTCCTTCACTTTTATCACTTTTATCACTTGGGATTTGAAATTAAAAACTCCCCTTTGTCCTCTGACCTGTGTCCTTTGCCCTCTGACCTGTGCCCCTTGCCCTCTGACCTGTGCCCTCTGTCCTGTTCAGGAGGAACAGAAGGAGACGAAGGCGGAGGACACGGGGCCCACGACCTGGGAGTACGGCGACCTTCAGCTGCACAAGGCCGACCTTCTGGACGCAGACTGCTGGAGGGGGTACGTACAGGGGGGTGTTCAGAAGGGGGGTTGAGGAGGGGGATATGTAGGGGTATGTACGGGAGGGGGTACGTACAGGGGGTGTTCAGAAGGGGTGTGTTGGGGTGGTTGTGTTTCTTTGCTTTGCATAACTACAGTAACACTCCTGATATAATAAGTACAAGCTGTGTAAGAAAGAAAGAAGTAAAGTTCCAGTACTAAGGGCACAGCATTGGGGTCTGCTTGTGATTCGGACCAAACCACAAGAACACCTTGACCCCTACAAATGTAGGAGGCTGGGAGGCCTTAAGGAGTGTGTGGACTGCCTGCGACTGTTGTTTTATTGAGGGTTGGGCAAGGGGGTAGCAGGTAAAGGGGAGGTAGGCCAGGGGCATGTGGGTTGGAGGGGAATGCCAACTGCTTGTTGTAATGTTTCTTGTTTCCCTGTAGCCTGATCGAGGGTTGTACGTACGTGATCCACACGGCAAGCCCCTTCCCCCTCACCAACCCTCGCAACGAGGACGATGTCATCAAACCCGCCGTAGAGGGCACCACAAACGTGCTCAAGGTCAGGGAAACTATTCTCTCTCACTTGCTTTCACACTCACTCAACCACTCTCTCAGTCACTCACACACTCACACTCCACCACTCTCTCTCAAAACTTACCACCTGTAAAACCTGGAAGTACATACTAAACAGACAGCACCCATGGCCAGGTTGACAGTCTAATGATGTGTCAGATCAGTTGGATCTGTAGTAGAATGTAGCATCCACTGTAGGTTACTCATGTTGTCATTGTTGTCAGACTGATTTTGAGTCGAACAGAAAAGTGCAAACAAGCTGAAATAGAAGACGATCAAATGCCTCATTCAGGACATACAGATTGAATGCTGCTATAGAATCAATATGAAGCTGACATTACAAAATGTAGTTACCATTGTTATCAGACTTACTTTTTTAGGTGTTGTTTTTTATACATTTTCCAAAGCGTAACAAAACAAAAGTTTTATCCATCCTGTTGCCATAATAACTGATTGATTGGCTCCTACATGTATGTGTACCATGTTGCCATAGCAACCTGTAACCATAGTAACGCGATGATTGACACCTGTCCTCCCCCCAGGCCGTGGCAGCTAACGGTGAGATCAAGCGAGTTATCCTCACCAGCTCCCTCGCAGCCATCTGTGGTGAGTCGGCTTCCTACGACCTTGGGGACACAACCTCAAGGTCAACATGGCTGACGGTGTAGGCAGACCCAGCACGTCAGTAGAACGTACTGCACCAAACCCTGATTTTTAATGTTTTTTGTTGGATTTTTGGTCAACTTTGCATTAAAAATTTTGCCTGTTGCAAACGATATATCTTTTCCAACATAACATTTGGAAACAACAGTTGGGATGTTAACCCTATATGTGCAAATACAACCTTTTATGAGACATTCTGCCGAAGTACTATGCACAATGCATTACAGGTGTCACACAGGTGCAGTACGTTCTGCCGACGTGCTGACAGACCCAAGCATAGTCCCTCCCTCCCCGCTGAAAAGTAGTTGTCTGAACTATTTGGTTTCCTTTTATGTACTAAATACCTTAGTAACACCTGCAAACTTACCCGTGATGCCTACCAGCCATACCTCATTTTATTTCCTTCCAGAGAAAGTAGTCTTACTTTGAGTTTGTTTCCTTATGCCTTTCATTTGTATTTTTGTTGATTCAGTTGTTTTAGATAGTCTTGCTTTGTTTTCATTTCCTTGTTGCAATTTAGTTTTAGTCCTTTGTTTTAACCTTTGTTTTGCAAATCAAAGCTGGTTCCTGTCTTGCCTTCTGAGCTTTCACATAAAAAATGTTGGGTCCAAAACAAGTTTCCAAAAAAGGAAAACTTTGAGGTTTGCCAACACAACATTTTATGCCGTGGACCTCTGCATTTTTTCATGCATCATAAGCATGTTAAGAAACAATCACATTCAACGAAACATTTCCTTCAAAAATGTTCAGTGCTGTTAAAGGGGGAGGGCAACTTGTAAAGGTGCATTCACACCTGTTTTGCCCTCCCTTTCCCTTTTTGAAAAATCAAAATAAACAAATTACAAAAAAATTTCTAACGACAGAAGAACCAGCTTTGACGGCATCTACCGTATTTCCCTCATCAGAAGCACAGCTGTAGTAACAAAGATAATCTCAAGACTTATCGTTGTGCTTCAGATAGAGGAAATACGGCAGCCTGCCCCCCCCTTTCCTGCGCATTAGTCTCTCCCGTTGCCACGCCAACCCACACATAGTCACATGACACTTGTTGGTCTCACTACAAGGTAATCTCTATATCAAACCAGCCGCGCCCGAAGCGAACAAGGTCTACACCGAGGAGGACTGGACTAACACGGACCGCGCCCAGGCTTACCTCAAGTCCAAGGCCCTGGCCGAGAAGGCCGCATGGGACTACATGAAGGACCTGAAGGAGGGGGAGAAGTTTGAGCTCGTCGTGCTCAACCCTGGGTGAGTCAGAAATTTTATTCTAGAGAAGGAACATTGCAGGCTAGAGCAGGAACTTTGTAACTTGAAACGTACCAACATAAGTTTGAGCTCGTGGTGCTCAACCCTGGGTGAGTCGGAGATTTTATTGTAGCAGAAATTTTACTGGATCAGTTCAGTTTTATTCTAGAGAAGGAACATTTTAGACTAGAGCAAGGACAGTAACTCGAAACATAGCAACTGAAGTTTGAGCTTGTTCAAACCTTGGTGCTAGAACAGCGCAGAAATGAATGAGACTGGTTTCTTCCCTTCCTTAGATAACCTGGTTTAATTGTCAGCAGTTTCTCATGTTTTTGTGTTTGGAAAGCCACTGTTACCAAAATGCAGGTGAATTTTTTTGGCTGAGAACTTGTTTTTCTCCCTCATTTGACTCTTTCCTTCCTTCCTTCCCAGCTACGTAATGGGTCCAGTGATCAGTAAGAACTCCTTCACCAGTATGGAGGCAGTGGTGTTACATCCCTCTCTAACCTGACTCTTTCCTTCCTTCCTTCCCAGATATGTGATGGGTCCAGTCATCAGTAAGAACTCCTTCACCAGTATGGAGGCGGTGGTTCGGCTGTTGCAGCGTTCGATGCCGGCCGTCCCGAAGATTAACCTGAACATCATCGACGTTCGCGACGTCGCCAAGGCTCACATCATCGCTCTGACCAATGAGCAGGCTGCAGGTGGGTCCATAATAACTTCATCTTTACTTCATCTGTCAGGCAACATGCATCCTCGCACAGCCAAGGTTTGTTTCCTATAGGAGAACATTGCGTATGGTTCCTAGTCCAAACAAATAAGGTCAATGACCTGAACCAGATGTCTGTCACCATGGTAACTAGTGTTGGGTTACATCATGTTGCAATTTTATAGCATTAGCAGGAAGGATTTAGACCACATATACGAATGTGTTTGAGTAAGAATCAACAGAGCAGACCCTATGCGAAGGTAAACATTATGCATATGCTTTGCAGATGTTACCTTTCTAGTTCATTGCTTTATTCATTCTCTCATTCCTTCGTTCCTTCCTTCCTGTAGACAACCGGCACATCCTTGTGCAGGGGAACATGTGGCTGCGAGAGGTGGCCCAGATCCTGGCCAACATTCATTCATTCTCTCACTTCATTCCTTCGTTCCTTCCTACAGACAACCGGCACATCCTTGTGCAGGGGAACATGTGGCTGCGAGAAGTGGCCCAGATCCTGGCCAAGGAGTTCAAGCCGCAGGGCTACAACGTCCCCACCATGAGCTGCCCCAAGTTCCTCCTGCGAATCAGCAGGTGAGATGCACTAATAACTTCCTCTGATTGGTCCATTCAGCGACATTCCGAAAATTGCAAGTGTATCAGCAATGCTGATTGGTTAGTTCAGTAACATTCCGAAAATAGCAAATATATCAGAAATGCTGATTGGTTGTTTGATGTCCACTTTATGAGCTGCCCCAAGTTCCTGCTGCGTATCAGCAGGTGAGAAGTCCAAATAACCTCCTCTGATTGGTCGGTTTAGCAGCATTCCGAAAACTGTCAATGTATCGGAAATCCTGATTGGTCAGTTCAACAGCATTATGAAAATACAAATGTATTGGCAATGCTGATTGGTCAGTTCAACAACATTCTGAAAATAGCAAATGTATTGGAAATGCTGATTGGTTACTTTAACAACATTTCGAAAGCAGCAAATGTATCAGAAATGCTGATTGGTTAGTTCAACAACTTTCCAAAAATAGCAAATGTATCAGAAATGCTGATTGGTTGTTTGAGGACAACCTTGAGTTACATAAATGCTGATTGGTTAGTTCATCACCATTCTGAAAATAGCAAATATATAAAAAATGCTGATTGGTTGTTTGAGCCCCACTATATGAGCTGCCCAAAATTCCTTCAGCCAATCAGCATGTGAGAAATAGACATCCTTTCTGCTGATTGGTTAGCTCCATAGTTACAGGGAGTTTAAAAATTTGTACATCACATCAGCATTTTCAGTGTTGGGTTACATGGGAACATGAGAAACTTGAAGGTCAAGTGACAGTAGAGGTCGTTCAGCATGATTGATGTCGAATCAATTTCATCGATCGATCACATGAAAAATTGAATTGATGTCAGAATTGATTATTACCGGTGTATAATGATGTATGTCAGTTTTCTAGCCAGGCCTTTTTTAGCATAGGGGCCCCCTATGCTATGATTTTGACCCCCTATGCTATAATTTTGACCCCTATGCTATAATTTTGACCCCTATACTAAAGTTTCAACCAGCATAGGGGTGATTTGGCAGGGAGAACCTTCATAAATCTTGCCAAAAACGAAAATATAACTTTAGAATGAAGCTATAGCAAAGGGAAAACCTTAACTTCCCAAAATCTGTTCCACATTAAACAAGAAATGGTGTCTCAGGGGGTTAGGAGTTTCAAAACATTTCAGCTCAAAGCGTGATTCGCGCCCCGAAAGTTGCTCTTCTGTACCGGACCTCTGTGCTATGAAAAAATCCTGGCTAGAACACTGTACGTTTTGTGTTGCCATCAGTGTTTGTTCTGTGTTACTAACCTTGTGGAATAAACATTCGTTCCTGTTTGTTTCCAGTCATCGTCATGACGACAGGGCCCGTTGCTATGACTACCATGTACATGTTGTTCCGTTGTGTATGTTTTTCGCCTTGTTTTTTGGTGTGGAGTTCTTACATCATGTAGCCTAGCAACCAGTAGTGGCTGTCCATAGCGGGCAGTTTCAGTGCCTGTTTTCTCTTTGGTGTCTTCATGCTTGGTTTGGTAATTTTCATTGTTTGTGTTTTGTGTTGATCAGGGTGTTTGCTTTATTACAAGGTGCTTGCTGGTTTGTTTGTTTTTTAGTTTTTCTCCATACTCCATAGTTTTATCAAATTGTGTTGGTGTGTATTTTTATACATAAAGAAAACAAAATCTGAATTCATAAGAAAACAGTTTCTCAAGCAACTAGATAGATTTTGAAAACTGTCAGACGTTTCAAGTCCCATCCACCACGTGTTGTCCGTGACTAATAGAATCTCTAGTTGAAAAGGTATTTTATTTGTCTTCACTCATTCTCATATAAAGTCATAGTTTTAGTATAAATACCAGTTCAACTACAGATTCCGAAAAGTAGTAACAGTTCTGCTACTTGAAATGTCTGACAGTTTTCAAAATCTATCCAGTTGCTTAATTAACTGTTTCCTTGTGTACCTCACTACCTGGATGTCTGACATAATCTCCAAGCAGATAATATGGTGCCAGAGGAGTGTCCATTATAGATACTGTCTGGCCAATTCGATCTTGTCTTTTGAGGCTACTGAAAGATCTGCTTCGAGATTAGTCTAACCTTCATCAACAAACCTGAATTCCTGCCACATCTTTTGTTAATTGTGTGACTCAGACTTCGATCTTTGGAGTGCAATGATTAATTAAGTTCGTCAGCCTAACAAGTGTTATTTTTCCACCAGTTGGTTTGACGGTGGCCTGAGGATGGTGGTCCCGTACGTGGGGAAAGTTCTGACCTGCGATAACAAACGCATGAAGGACGTGCTCGGCATCGAGGAGCGCCCGCTGAACGAGACGATTCTGGACATGGCGTACTCCCTCGTGGACGGAGGCTTCGTCAAGAAAACCTCCAAGTACAAGGGTCACCCCAAGAACAGGCCTGAGGAGCCCAAGGAGGTCAGTCTCACAGTCTTTAGTGTCTTAACCCTTGTCCTGCTGGCAATTTGTACACGATATTTTCAAATAATTTCATGTCTTAATCAGGTTACAGACCCTTGAGTTTTTTTGCCCCGCGGTGGCGTAGTTACTTCCGCATTCGTTGCGTTTCGCTGCGGTGTGATGCGTTGCACGAGAAACACCCCCAAATCGCACATATACAGGGCACTATATAGATGGTACTGTATGTGCAGCCCATATATATATGGGCCCCGCAGGACAAGGGTTAAGTTGTTGCTAATTTAATTTGATGAAGTTAATGTTGTATTGTGATTGTGAAAACCTGTGTGAAGTACTCATGACATTGGTTTGTAATTTGAAAAAATTTACTCAGGTTGTGTTAAAGAACTGAACTTCAATCATCTACAATAATCTAATTGAAGTATGAATTTGTTAAACCAGGTCCAATGAACAGAATGTAGAAATGTGCTAAGCCTGAAGTTGACAAAATCTAACATGTAGCAAAACCTAGGGTTTTCTACAGGACTTGATTTGTAATTGATGTATGATACGCTATGAAACAGTTATTCAAGCTACTGGATATGATTTTGGAAATGGTCAGACGTTTCAGGTAGCATCCACTACTTTTCGTCAATGACACAGAAGGAAATGTCTGACCGTTTCCAAAATCATATCCAGTTGCTTGAGTATTTTGGGCGTATCTTGTTATCTGGATGCCTAACCTTCACCGACGTAAATGATGTATGAGTTAAGGTTTTGTTTGTTGAAGCCATCCATGGAATATTGATGATTGTAGAAATGTGCTAAGCTCCCCCTCCCCCCCCCCATCTAAACCCACAGGAGAAAAAGGCTGACGGAGCTGTGAAGGAGAATGGAGAGGTTGCCACGCCAACGCCCGCCATCGACACCGAAGCCAAACCCGACGCCACGGAAGTACGCTGACCTCTGCATGACCTCTAACCTTTCCTTCATTAGCTAATTAGTGCCTCGTTAATGAACTCCTACTGACTCACTCCTTTTCTAGTCTAGAGGACACAGTGTTTCTCCCTTCCTGGTAGGATGGCCTGCTGGAATGGTGTTCTCCGTTCCTCATTCTCTCCTTCCTTCCTTCCCTCTTAGCTGGAATGTTGATCTTAACAAAATAAATCTTTTCTTCCTTTGTTCTGTGTAATGCGTACTTAGAAACTTAGGGTGACTCTAGAGCTGTATTAAATGAAGTAGTGAATGAATGGTTTGTAGTTGTTGGCTGTTTGTTTACCTTACGTTCCTTTCTTCATGTTGTTGTTTACTTTCCCATCCGACTCTCCCACTTTCCCCTTGTTACGTCCATGTTACTTCTGTTCCCTCTGCCTAGCGAAGCAGATGGCTCACCCAGCTGGCAAAGCTCCCTGATTGGTTGGCCCATGTCACATGATGGTCACTGACCAATCAGGTGCTGCCTGCTGGGTGGAGTGGTCTGTTACAATGGCAACCTGTCTGCTAACATGCCTTTCACACCAAACTGTTACTTGTAGGAGCAAACTACTGATGAGCCACAGGAACTCCCAGAGTCTTCGCAAGCTAAGGAGACAGGCAAGGTCGAAGAGCCACTCAAGGTCAAGATATCTCCCAAGGTCGAAGAATCTCCCAAGGTCGAGGAATCTCCCAAGGTCGAGGAGTCTCCCGAGGTCGAAAAATCTCCCAAGGTCGAGGAATCTCCCAAGGTCGAGGAATCTCCCAAGGTCGAGGAGTCTCCAAAGGTCGAGGTATCTCCTAAGGTCGAAGAATCTCCCAAGGTCAAAGAATCTCCCAAGGTCGAGGAGTCTCCAAAGGTCGAGGAATCTCCAAAGGTCGAGGAATCTCCAAAGGTCGAGGAATCTCCCAAGGTCGAAGAATCTCCCAAGGTCGAAGAATCTCCAAAGGTCGAGGAGTCTCCCAAGGTCGAGGAGTCTCCCAAGGTCGAAGAAGACACAGCCACAGAAGAAGAGCATCAAACTGAGGCCCTACCAGAGGAGTTGCCGGTTGTCAAGGAGACAGAGGTTACCATAGAGATGTCTGATGTTGGACAGACAGAGAATGTTCAGGATGTAGCTGTTGCCACGGAGACAGAGCCTGCAGCAGAATCTCCTGTTGCCACGGAGACAGAGCCTGCAGCAGAATCACATGTTGCCACAGAGACAGAGCCTGCAGCAGAATCTCCTGTTGCCACGGAGACAGAGCCTGCAGCAGAATCACCTGTTGCCACGGAGACGGAGCCTGCAGCAGAATCTCCTGTTGCCACGGAGACAGAGCCTGCAGCAGAATCTCCTGTTGCCACGGAGACGGAGCCTGCAGCAGAATCTCCTGTTACCACGGAGAAAGAGCCTGCAACAGAATCACCTGTTGCCACGGAGATAGAGGCTGTTGAAGAAGCACTCGTTGCCCGGGAAACCACAGTAACCATGGAGACAGAAAGTCCGGAGCCAACAGAAGTATGCAGTAGTGGCTCACTGTTCATCTCACAGTTTACTAATCATTTCTCTGCACGTCTTTTTCTCTCCTAGAAACTGTCAACACTCTCACCCCCCTCCCACCGGAGGTCTCATCCTACCGTTCCATTACACTCTAGTTCCCTTCCAGTGGAAGGCTGTTCCACCTTACAGTTCTCCTGGGTTGTGTTTATCAGTTGTTTGCACCTGTAGCCTGTAGTGAACAGACAAACAGGCACTGCCCAGAATGCCATGGCCTGCCCGTGATCACAAGGTGGTCATGTGATGTGCATGCAGTGATCATGTGATAATCATTTAACTCTGTGAAATATGTTTCTGAACATAAAGTAAACTTTCTGATTGACATTCAAGGTCATTTGCCACTGAAAGTGTGCCAAGGTAACAAAAACTATGGCTTGTAGAGATGTTTTCTTTGGACATGTGATGATCACATGACAACCATGTGTCCATCATGTGCTGATCATGTAACAATCATGTGCCGTCATGTGATGATCATGTGATGATCATGTTCTGATCATGTAGTGATCATGTGCTGATCATGTGCCCATCATGTGCTGATCACATGATGATCATGTGCTGATCATATGACGATCATGTGCCAATCATGTGCTGATCATGTGATGATCATGTGATGATCATGTGCCCATCATGTGCTGATCATGTGAACCATGTGTTGCAGGAGCCGAAGGCCGACGGGGAGGCGAAAGTGAACGGAGACGTGCCGACCCAGGAAGGAGACGCAGACACGAAGGAAGTGGCGGAGGAGGAAGCCAAGGAAGAAGTTACGGAAGTACGAACAAAAGTGTGACGGCAGCTCCTTTCCTCTGTCTCACTAACTCCTTACCTTCTCCTCTAGCAGTCTCTAACGGCGCTAATCTGCACGTCGCATCGCTCGTTAACGCTCCTTCGTTAACGGGGAAACAAAACTGTCCAGGTGGCCTGCATGCCTGTGTGAGTCCGGTCCGTGGGGAGTAGATAGAGTTAGGCCTAGGAAACAAAAATGTGTTTCCCGACCGACCCTAGAAAAACTGCCAACCCTAGCCTTTTTTTGTGTGTGGACCCCTGCAAGGGACTTAAATTTTTTGAGCTGATCGACTTTTTCTAGCTCCATGATCTGACATCTGAGTGATGAAACATTGTACACTCAGTTTTTCAACATTGACATTGAAACTAGAAGTGTGCTCATGCAACTTTTACTTGGTTAAACTGTATTGTATAAGTTGGATCACTAGAGATCACCAAAGTCTAAAAAAAAAGAAAGACATAAAAAAGATAATCCCTACCTATGGACCATAATTTTTGTCAGGACTGGAACAGGAAACACAACACTTTTTTTCCTAGGCCTAAACGTAGCGGCAGTTTGCGTAGAGCCTGTTCCTTACCCTGGGCAAACGTGTGAGCCTGAGAGTCTGTTTGATGTTGTTTGTTTGTTTGTTTGTGTCCAGGAGAAGAAGGCGGACGGAGATGTGAAGGAGAATGGAGAGGTGCAGGGCAAGGAGGAGGCCCCGGCCGCGGAAGACGGGCCCAAGGAGGAGACTGCAGAGGCTAAGGAGGAGAAGGTACGTCTTGGTTTCTCTGAGGAGAGAAAGTGTGGTTAAAGAAGATCTACAGTGTCTCAAGCTGTTCACATCATCATTGGTTTCACCTTCCGTTTCTCCTTCTAAAAGTTTGTCTACTTCTTAGTGCTTACTCTGCCTATATATTAAGAAAAAGAAGAACTGTTTTCTGTGTCCATGAATTTGTAAGATCTCAGTATTTGCGTGCTTGGCCAGAGAAGAAATAATGTATTTTTATATCTTGCAGCCAGAGGAAGAGGCCGCCAAACCAGAGAGCACTTCACAACCCGAGGCAGAGGCAGCAGCCCCCAGGTCAGTAGTGGTACACCCCTAAACACTACATATCTACCCCAGGTCAGTAATGGTACATCCCTAATGATCATCACATGACTGTCACATGATCATCACATGACTGTCACATGAACATCACGACTTTTTGTCACATGATCATCACATGACTGTCAAATGATCATCACATGATTGTTACATGACCATCACTTGACCATCACTTGATCATCACTTGACTTTCACATGGCCATCACATGACTGTCACATGACTGTCACATGGCCATCACATGACTGTCACATGATTATCACATGATCATCACATGACTGTCACATGATCATCACATGGCTGTCACATGATCCTCACATGATCATCACACGACTGTCACATGATCATTACATGATCATCACATGGCTGTCACATGATCCTCACATGATCATCACACGACTGTCACATGATCATTACATGATCATCACATGGCTGTCACATGATCCTCACATGACCGTGATCCTGACCTCCGTTGTTTTTCTGTTCCCAGCACCGAGGCGAGCGAGCAGCCGACGGAGGAGAAGAAGGAAGATGAGGGGAGCGCGGCGGCCGCTGCTGCTCCGGAGGAGGAGAAAAAGGAGTAACTCCCGCGCGCCCCGAGAGAAAATTCCTACCTACACAGAATTTATTGTGCATTCCAAATGGTTACTCTACTTAGTTGTCCTGACGTACGTTCTTTTTGTGTGGTTGTGGAAAGACTTTGGAACCGTCAGGCTTCCTTGGCAACAGTAGTTTGTGGAAATTTGAGAGAAGGCGACCTTTTATGATGAATTCTGGTGCTCAAGAATGAGTGGCAAAGAAAGTTCCATTTGGGGCTGTTGTTGAAATTTGGGCAATGTATGCGTGAAGCGGAATGTGTGTTGTATACATGCTTGAGCGTTGTGGAAATAGAGAAGAACTAAAAATTGTAGCGATACTTACCAATGTTCCGCCACTTTTTGCTGAAAACTGTCAAACTGTGGTATGTATGAATCGTACTGTAAAGTTGAAAATCTGTGAGAGTTTGCAGCGGAGATAGCTAGCCACCTTTCTTGCCTGTTGATAACCTTAATCATGTGACGTGCATGTGATGATCATGCTGTGTGCATGTGACCATCATGTGCTCCTCAGCCTTGTCGTTGACCTTGACACCAAGTTTGCTGTAAACTTCCGTACATGTTTTCTTTTGGTGCCCGAACAAAATTCCCGTAAAAAAAAGATAGGCTAGTAATGTCGCATGTTAGTCCAGAGTAGCTATAGTCCGCGGTCATGGCAAAATTACGTCAGAGTTTTCCAGTTTAGTGGAATGAATTTAAAAAGCAGCGGCATGACCTTGCACACCCTTCCAAATCTGCAGCCTGTTCTAGGCCTGTTTAAGCCTGTTCCGCGGCCTGTACAAGCCTGTTCTTGCCGACAGCTGACTTCCAGGGCTGCGCGTTTTTGTGTTGTGGGATGATTGCCTCGTGTACAGTTATACAATTTCCACTTTGTAAAGGGTGCAAAAAAAATTATTCCAAAAAAAAATTAAGAAAAAAAAATTGTGGTAACTGTTGTATAAGGTTTCGTCTGTAGTGCCCAACTAACTGCTGAACTTACCACTGCGCATTGTTACAGATTGTACAACACTTTGTCGCCACTTTAGAAGGGGTTTTTCTGACCATGTCAACACCACCAGTGGTATTACAAACAAGGGGCCCTGCGGACTTGGAGATGCACCGGTCTGTTCACTCGCTGCTCTTAAAATATGTCTTAAAGATCTATAATTGTCTTAGAAAAAAATCCTTGAGATCACTCCAACACTTCCTCTGGCCAAGGCCAAATCGAAAACAACAACAAAAAAAACAGCTCAAAAAATTTTTCCAGGAACGAGGCACCATTCCATATTAGGGCGTGAGCTTACTTGGAACATTCCATGACGAGTCGGAGACGGGGGTGTTGGAGAGGCAGCTTGACTGTGTGGCAGTGAACAGGCTCCGTGGTCTCTGTACAAGGCAGCTCATAGCGAGAGACACACCAAATCTCGATGCGCAGTCGTACGTTTCACAATATAAATCGTCAACCAACATGGCCGACGGTCATCCAAGATGGCTGCTGCCTCGCAAGCCAGTAGACTTTCCTATCTCGTGGTTACCTGACAAAGCATCGTACGTTGCGTTTTACGGCGGATGGAATACTAGTAACTTTTACATCCAACCAACTACGATGTTCTGTCTATGCCACAAGATCAGTAGTCATTCTCTACCTTCCCCACATTGAAATGGTTTGCCCCGATTTGTCGCCACCACGCCTGTAGCAACAACTCGGTCAGGAACCTTCCATTCCGATATGGGGGTGCGACATTTAGAATTTGTTAGTAAGTCGTGAACATGGCGTGTAAGTAACACTGAAGCAAGCCGACATGACACCAAATTTTCCAGCATTGATGCGAAAAACTTAAATCGTCATTCGTTGCTCTACAGTCCTTCTGCGTACTAATTACCTCTACACATACACACGATCAGTTTCTCTACAGTCACTTCTCTCTATCCTGACTTTCGTGCCAATTATTTCCCGAGCGTTTTAACTCTGATTGGCTGTTTTCTGTCAATTTAAACACGTGCCAAAGTTCCGTGGCGTGGCGCAAACCCGACAAAGCGTGTTCCCTGCTAACATCGCTGTGTTGGTACCTATTCTTACAGCACGTTTTTGTTTTCTTGCCATATTTTTGCACAAGTTTCTGTTCGTTGATTGGACATCTTTGTGGGGAGAATGAGGCGTCTGACTGGCTTGTTTGTTGGAAATCTAGAAATCGAAACTTTGGAATTATTTGCAAAAACGCTGTGTCTGTGTGAGGATTATTTTCAGGGTTTGTTATTAATTACTAAGTGAGCACAAATGTGGAATATTTCTTTCTGTAAAGGATAATTTGATAATAACAAGATGTCTGTATCTTTTGTAACCGTTTAATAATATTTCTTTGTGCCAATTTTCTGTATTTATAAGATTTACGTGATATTTCAGGTTACCACTACAAGTATTACTAATGTTGCTAGGATTAATTAACAAGTGTAAGAATCAGGACATAAACAAGGTATTTTTGTGTGATACTCTAGGTTAAGTTTGGTTAAGTTGTGTTTTAGTGTAATAATGTGTGCCACTGTTTCTTGCCCAATGTTACAATATGTACCGGAACAGACCGTGTAATGCACTGACAAACCCGCTTGGTAGAAAGAAGAAACCTCCAATTCGTTGCCACCCAGAAATGATTTGCGAAAGCTGAACACCGACTGAGAATAAAAGTGGCCCTGTCTCTGCATTACCTGTTGTCTGTTCTAAGATCCTGAGCTAGCGTCTTGCCCGTGTATCCCGTGACTTTAAGGCCTAGAGTTGCCATCTCGACTGTTAATAGTGATGGCAAGATTCCATGTGAACATGGGTGCATCCATTACATCGGCAGGGGAGGACAGGCCTTCCTTCACCAATATGCAGTACTGTATGATCTTCTTTGACTTTTTTTGAGCCCAGCCCTCCCCTTCAGCAAAAATGGATGCTCCCATGGTCCACCCAGGTCCCTGGACAGAATGTCACCAGCAAATTCTGGATTCAGCCTGGAATTCCAGGTCAGGATTCCATGCGGGAATTCCCATCCAGAATTCTGGCCAGGATTCCATACTGGAATTCACACCCAGAGGGACCAGAGGAACCGTCCTGGGGCCTGGTAGTGTGGTGGGTGGGGGCAAAGGTCAACAGTCATCCAATCAGCAAAGAGTGTGAGAAACGGGTGTGCCGCCCCCCTCCCTCAGAGGGTTCTGTGACCTTGGGAGAACGGAAAGGTTTTTACTGTGTGGACAGTTTAGAATTTATCCTTATAAGGAAGACAGGTCAACACCAGTCCTGGGTAGCCATGGCAACACGGATGAGTGACAAGCGGATCAGACAAGAATGTGTAAAACTGAAAGGCATGGCAGTGAGAAACATCTCATGACAGCCAAGTGCATGATTGGTTAACGTGTTGCCATGCCAACCAGGATGGTTGACAGGAGCCCCTGACGTCCCTGTGTTGCTATGGCGACCAGAATGATGGACAGGAGCCCCTGACGTCCCTGTGTTGCCATGGCGATCAGAATGATTGACAGGAGCCCCTGACGACCCTGTGTTGCCATGGTGTCCAGAATGATTGACAGGAGCCCCTGACGACCCTGTGTTGCCATGGCGACCAGAATGATTGACAGGAGCCCCTGACGACCCTGTGTGTTGGTCTGTCCCTGTGGCCAGTTGTGAGCTTACCAATGATGTCTCTGCCTTAACTGTGTGATTGTGAAGTACAACTATAAAATCTACCAGCTTTTCTACACCGAGTCTGGCTTCAAGCAACTTTTCTTACCTCCAAATTTGTTGCCCTCTATTTTTTTGCATGATTTGGAAAGACTGAGTCCTATTGAGCCCTTTTGTATGCTTTACTTCGATATGGAGCTGAATTTACCATGAACTCTATTTTTGCATTGTTGATGATACCTGGAACTATTTCCTAAATTGACTGTTTTGTACGTTTACATGTTGTTAGTTATGAGATGGAAATCTTCCAAATTAACGTATAGCTATGAAAATCGGTTCCTATCATGACAAAATGTACGAATCTCTAAAAACCTTGTCTGCCGTTGTACTAGTGCAGTACCCAGGGTGGTCTACAGGGGGAGCCAGTAACACGCCAGCTGACAGGCGTGACCACATCGCCTCCTGTTGACTCCCGTGGGTACTGCAGTACTGGCTAGATGTGTAGTCAGCTGGATCTTGCCCTACCTGTAGTGTAGTTAGGCAGTGGACATTACTAGCTATTGTGCAGCAGTGAAAGTGTTCAATGTCTGGACGCTCTGCCAATAAAGTTCATTCGCTTTCTATGTTGTATATATAAAACACGCGGTCTGTCGTGCTTGAGTCAAGGAGTCATTACTTATTGTGTTTACCGAAGGAAAACATATTGTTTTTGCTTCGTTTCTTCCTTGGTTTCTTCTTCTTCCGTTCCAAACACTGACCTCTGGCCTGGCCAATGACTTGATTTGTTGACGTCGCTCACCATGGTAACTGGTGTTGGGTTGCAATTTTATGGTAGGAGGGATTCATATTCCTGTCTGACCAGATAACTGAATATGTTTGAGTAAGAATTAACAGAGCAGACCATATGCGAAGGTAAACATTATGCTTTTGCTTCGCAAATGTTACCTTTCTAGTGTTCGTTATCAATTCAATGTTTTTATTTGTTGTCATTTGCTTGTTGGACCATAAGGCCGCTTTTCAACAAGGTTAAGTCATGTGAAAGGGTTCTTGACTTAAAAGCAGATCCTAGTCCTATTTCCTTTGGCGTTTGGATCTAAAAGTTAGATGTGTCTCATTCAAAACCTTAGTGATTGTAACCGAGTTATGGCAAATGAGAGATTTTACTTACATTTTAGCACAACGAAACAAAAGTGTAGAACACAGAAATGACAGTTTTGTAACGTTAGACTTTATTCTGAATCTACACACAGTGCCAATTAAACTAAGCTGACATTTTCACAGTTATGTATACCGAAGGAAAACATTGTTTTAGCTCAGTTTCTTCCTCCTCTTCTCCAAAAGTAACCTCTGACCTGGCCAATGGCCTCATTTGTTGACGTCTGTCACCATAGTAACTGGTATTTGGCTACATAATGTTGCAATTTCATAGGCATTTAGGCTCTTGTCACCATATAACAAGTTACCTGTATGTGAATGTGTTTGAGTAAGAATCAACAGAGCAGACCGTATGCAAAGGTACACATTATGCATTTGTTTTGCAAATGTTACTTTTCTAGTTTTGCATCGATTTATGAACAGTTGTCCTCCGCGTGCGTTGCCATGACGACCAGCCCCTGTCCCTGCGCGCTGTCGTCGCAGAACGTCTCCGTGGTGACGCAGCCGACGCTGTGTGACGTGATGACGTCACCGGGAACGTAAAGTTTCCCGCCATAGCTACAGCAGCGCGGGTTGTCGTAAGAGAACGGCTCCAGCCGCCCGCCCGTTTTGCGGCAGTACAGCCCCCGCGCCTGGCAGAAAGTAGCCTCCGATTCGACGAGCGATTCGGGCGGGAAGAAGACGCCATCTTTGATGCAGCAGTTCGGATTTGACAAGGTGAAGTTGACCATGAGACCGGATGGGTGGCACCTCAGACCAACCGTCGTGCAGTTGTCCCGGTAGGTTACTATGGTAACGTTGGTGGCGAGGTGCTGACCTTGGTGGGGGCAGCCATCTTGTTTCTGCGCGTCCGGAGGCGGGTTCGAGCACAGCGTCCAGTCACCTTGGATCACCTGTGGTCAGAAATAGTCGGTGAACATTGTTGAGCTGTTAGATGCTACAGTTATCTGTGTAACACATAACATTAACGACAGCCTCTTTATAATGCTTTTGTGTGTGGAGTTTATCCCATGCACACTTGTTAGGAAGTAAAGAAACTCGACGGGCGGCAACTGTGTTGAAAAGTGTCAACAGAACTTGAGAGAAAATTTCAGTGCGACATGTTCGGTGCAAATACGTGTTTTAGACACACATGTCACTGACTGACAGTAGTAGTAGTAGTAGTAGTAGTATGTTTTCTTTTTGTTTTGGTTTATTGTTAAATCTACATAGATATCAACCAAAAAGGTATCTACTAAATGCTTAATCTACAAGCAGATCTTTTGGTGGGTAGTATCAAATTGGCCAATCTGTAACCATTTCCCCACCCAAGTTGGTGGTAGTAACAAAAAAGGGCCATATATAAAAAGCAAACGATCTTCCACCATCAACCTCTGCTTGGAGAGTACTAAATGCTGCTTTGCTACAGCCTGATAACGTTAATTGCAGTGCAGTTCCAACACGAAACACTAGAGGTCGCCCTTACCTGCGTGCCCATCTCGCACTTCACCAGGCAGCCGCTAGGTTCGCTGTAGGTGACGTCACCGTGCGGAAAGTACCTGCCGAACATGCGAAACGATTGCTCATTATCTATTGCACTGCTTTATATAAACCTATCAGCGCTTAGTCCTCTTTGGCAAGCTTTCAAGTATACTTGGTAATATTGTTGATTTAAGTACCCTTTCTGACAATTCTAAACAGCATTTAGTTCTCCGCGGTAGTTTTCTTTATTCGTATGATATCAACTGCAAAATAATGTTAGCCGCACAGTATTATATAAAAGAAACAAAACGCTTCTAACTGTATGTGTCTTCTGGGACGGGAGGTTTGTTTCTCACGCGAGGTCTCATGTATTTTCAAACGTCTTGTAGAATATTTTTCTTTCATTGTAAAAGTGGCTGCGAGAATATAAGTTGTACCTAACTTGAGTTCGCAGCCACTTAGTCCATGTCTTTTCATTTGTAACCATCATTGTGATTCTGAATTTTAAAAAAAAAGTACCTGCCGTCGACGGCGCAGCACCAGGGGCTGACGTCATGCTTCGTCTGCAGGTGTCCGAGCGACGTGCAGTACGTCACGTACGTCACGCAGGTGTCCAGGTGCGCCGTCACGTCACTGCCGGGGGTGTACCACGATCCCTGCGGGGGAGGGGGGTGACGTCATCGCCAGGTGAACCACTTTGCCTCAGGTAAACACTTTGTACAAGACAATTTCATGTTTTCCTCGCCTACGTTTACACACCCACAGGCCACACCGACTTAATTTTATGGATGACATCCTCTGAAGACCTCCAAACTAGCTAGTGAGCGCGGGCGAATAAAAAAAATCCGGCCAAAAATAAAAATGCTAATAAACCATAGGAATACAAAACTGGTACTCTGAATTTGCGGCAGTACATAGCGACGTATACGACAAGCCAGGCTTTTGGGGGAATTTATGAATCAGCACTGTACGTAGGTACTGAGTTCTTGAGTCCTGGCCTGAGCTTCGGTAGCCTGGGTGCCCGGCTCCGTATTGTCGCTAGCTACCAGTGCTTTGGACTACCCAGGCCTAGAGCCATGCCAGAGCCTCGGTGGACATGATCTCTCTTTTTAGAACAGGCGAAAATCAATGCGCGCGCGGATGTCATCCATAGAATTAAGTCGGTGTGGCCTTAGCAACAATGACCTGACTTAAGGCATGAAAAGAGAAAATTATATGTCTTCCCTTTATTTCATTTCGTTGAATGATGGTTAACATGCCGCACCGCGTTGTAGTCATTTTCTATCTAAAACGGGCAAACTTTTCAACCCTATCTGTCTGAATACAAAAACGACGCGGAGTTTGCGGCAGACCACTGAAAATTCTCGTGATTGATTTGCAGCGTTACGTACATAGTTATTTCAAAACGAAATGTGGCAAGTAGCTGTATTCAAAAAGTTAAAGCTGGTCTTGATGTAATTCTAATTTGTGAGAGAGTGTATGAAAGTTCCTGAAAATAGATAAAATTGAAAAGAAAAAAAAACATTGCTGTTGCCGTCGCTCCTATCTTCATTCTCAAAATGTAGACCTGATCAGCTTTTATCATAAGCAATCATTCCCTCAGTCATTCTTTATGAACTTCCCCGAAAAGTTGGAGATGTTGGGGGGCTAAAACTTGTACCTTCTCGACATCGCATGGAGGTGAAATTTTAGGACCTTCTGACCCCACCACGAACATGTACTACACGATAAGCAATAAGGACAAATAAGTGTTGAAGACGAAATTTTTAGCACTGCAAAATGGTATGTTTTAAGACGATTGTGTGTGGGTCTCCCTAGGCCTGAGTGTCAGCCTTGTTAGGTTTAGTCCGCTCCCCGCCAACGGGGACTAAAGCTAATCTCCAAGCAGATTCGGTGGGGCAGGGGGACTTTATATTGGCCAGTCCTGTATCCATTGCCCGCCTGTATCCTGTATCGTGGGGCGAACGTTGGATACAGGCGGCCAGTGGATACAGGACTGGCCAATATAAAGTCCCCTTGCCCCACCGAATCTGCTTGGAGATTAGACTAAAGCTAGCTAGCAAGGCTGGCACTCAGGCTAGGCCTCCCTAGGCTTACCTGGAAGAAGCAGCATTGCTGGGGAGCTGCGTGTGGCGAGGTCGGGTCGTAGTACTGCCCGGTCTGCGTGCACCAGCCGGTCTGCCCTCGCACGGCTGCTCCGGCGGTCAGCTGCAGGTCCGTCTGGCCGCGCACAGCTCCGGCCGACAGGTCCGGCATTTTTCCGGCCAACAGGTCCGGCATTTCTCCGGCCAACAGGTCCGTCTGGCCGCCCACAGCTCCGGCCGACAGGTCCGGCATTTCTCCGGCCAACAGGTCCGGTTGACCACGCATTGCTGCCCCAGTCGACAGGTCCGGCCACAGTAGGGCCAGGAAGTACAGGGACAGGAACATCTCACAGTAGATTTGCAAGGAGCCTTTTGGGTCTTGCAGGACTCTTACAGCGCCTCTCTACAGGTGTAGGGTCTTCTAACGTCCGTTTACTGCAGCCGAGATGCCTTAGAATTGTTCTGTCGTCCCTAAAGCGGCAGCGAGTCTGAGGTTTAGCTGTTCTGGCCGGTCCTGACACTGTCACTGACACTGACACTGCGAGTCCTGAGGATAGACGGGAAAACCGGCCCTTTATATGGCGGCTGACTGTTGTGTTGATGGAAACGGCCCGGCAGCAACAGACACCGTGATGGGAGAGGTGGGGTTTTAAGTACTTTTTAATGCAGCAGGTAAGAGCACAGGTATACACAAACACTTACAGGCACGAGCGCATGCAAACATAAACACGCAGGTAAGAGCGCATGCAAACATAAACACGAAACAACAGGGGGAAGTTTGGAGGTCATCTGAGCAGTGAGTGTGTTTCCGTTGCTAGGTGACATGTGACAGTTTTTGTAAAGATTGACAGCCGTCTCCATGACAACGGATATGACGTCATGTGAAGGGACCGTCATCTCTGGGAAGAGTGACGTCAGTTTTGGTAGTCATGGCGACGAGGATGACGCCATTTGGGAGGAGCTGGCGGTCTCCAAGGTGGGTAACATGACGTCATTGTCTTGGTTTATACAACCTTTAAGGGGGCATACCCCAGATTGTTTTGGGTCTCGATTCGATTCTGCACACCCTCAACTTTAGCGACCGTCTCTCTCAGGAAATAATTCTTAATGCTAAGGTCACATTTCCAAACCGGGGCCCGGCCGGGCTGTTTCGATTAACGAAATATCAATAATTTATAGCAATAACATATGCAAATAGTTCCCATCATTAATATTTCAACTTTTGGTGGCTTTGTTCTGTATCTGTATCTGTATCTGTATAGCCGGTATAACCGCCTTTCGGCGTAACACACCAGCTTCGCAGGCACGCGGCGCGGCGGCAGCTGGCTATATTACACCGATCGACTTGTTACACCTAACCCTTGAACTTCTAGCTCTAGACATTGTTTAAAGCTATCTATTGACAATGCCCCTACTGTACTTGGTGACAGTGAGTTCCACTCTGCGATAGTTCTAGGAAAGAATGAATTCTTGAACACCTCAATCCTTGGTTGATAACTCTGGTACTTGAATGCGTGGCTATTTCTTGTTCTCTTCTGGGCTGGTATTAGGTACTTAGTAGTTGGGACATCCACCAGTTTATTAGTCATTTTGTACATCATGCATAGTCTAGACATCTTTCTTCTGTCTTCCAGTGAAGTCCACTGTAGGTTTCTTTTCATTTCCGTGACACTAACACCTCTTACATAGTTGTTCATACAGAATCTTGCAGCTTGATTCTGTACCCTTTCCAATTTGTCTTTGTCTTCCTTTGTATATGGATCCCATACTGTCGCAGCGTATTCTAGGTTCGGTCTTACAAGTGACGTGTATGCAAGTGATTTCACTCTAGTTGGACATGCCCACAGATTACGCTTAATCACTCCCAATGTCTGTTTCGCCTTAGTTGTGATATTATTAACATGTGTACCCCACTTCAGTCCGCTTGTCAGCGTGACGCCCAGATACGGATGGATTTTTGTGGTTGCTAAAGCCTGACCACAAAACTGGTAGCTAGTTGCATGTGGTGTTCGTTTGTTTGTTATGTGCATAATGTAGCATTTTTCGGGATTAAACTGCATGAGCCATTTGCTTTGCCATTCTTCCAGGGTGTTCAGGTCTTTTTGGAGAAGTTGTGAGTCGGTCTGTGTAGAAAGACTCTACATACAATAGACAGTCATCGGCAAATAACCTCACATTTGAGTCAAGCTGATCTGGTAGGTCATTTATATACAAGAGAAAGAGCAATGGCCCCAGGACGGTTCCTTGAGGGACCCCAGACGCTACTTTAACTGGAGCCGACGCCTTCCCTTCAACCACTACTGTTTGCTCCCTGTTGGTCAGGAAAGCCTTTAACCAATTCAGCGTAGGGCCTTGGATTCCATAATACTCCAGTTTTGAGATGAGCCTGCCATGGGGGACTTTATCAAAGGCTTTAGTGAAATCAAGTATTGCTAAATCTACCTGCCGTTTACTGTTTAGTGCGCCAGCTATGTCATGGACTGTTAGTATAAGCTGTGTTTCTGTGGATCGTTTGGCTCTGAATCCATGCTGGTAATCTGTTAATATACTGTAACTTTCTAGGTGCTTCATGATTTGGCTATGGATAATATGTTCAAGTAGTTTGCAGGATATGCAGGTCAGTGAAACAGGTCTGTAGTTGCTGGGGACCGCTCTATCTCCTTTTTAAAGATGGCGCATATATTTGCATCCCTCCAATCTTTAGGGATTTCTGCAGTGTTTAGCGAGTGTTGGAAAATATTGGTTAGAACAGGCGCGATTTCACTAGCTGTCAACTTGAGGAACCACGGTGGTATTTGGTCTGGTCCGGATGCTTTAGAGGGATTGAGACCTTGAAGCATTTTTTCGACACCATCAGTAGAAACTACTATATGTTCCATTGGAGGAGTACAGGGCTGGCCTAGAGATGGCATATCTGTAGTGTCTTCCTCTGTGAAAACACTTTTGAACTGTGAACTGAGTACTTCTGCTTTTTTCCCACTGTCACTGATGATGGTATTTCCCACCTTTAGGGGTGCTACCCCGACAAGGTCTTTCCTCAGTCCTTTTATGTACGACCAGAATGTTTTGGGTTTGTCAACTATAGCTTCTCCCAGTATGTCTGCCACGTATTTAGAGTGTGCTTGTCTTATGCTTTTCTGAACTCCCTTCTTAACTCTCTTATATTTGTTCCAGTCTTCCTCTTGGCCTGTTTTCTTAGCTTTGTTATAGAGCCGCTGCTTCTTACGACAGTGCCTCCTTAGGTTTCTGTTGAACCAAGGCAAGTTGTATCTGCTTGATGTTATCTTACTTGGGATGTGCTTGTTCATCGTGTCTTTCATTTTGTCTTTGAAGTCTGACCACTTCTGTGTAACTGACATATCCTGAGTTCTTTTGTGAAAGTTAGTTGCATAATCCTTTAGGTCTTTCTTAATGGCTGGTTTGTCGGCTTTTGTGCGGATGTACACTTTTCTCTTAGGTTTCCTGTTTTGTTTCAGTGCCAGGTTAACGTCCACTAGAACCATGTCGTGGTCACTTATCCCCGGGACTACTGTGGTCTTCTCAATTATGTTGGGGTTATTAACTAAGACCAGGTCCAAGAGATTACCATTTCTAGTTGGTTCCTGGACTGTTTGAAATAACCTGTGGTTATCCATTAGGTTTAGTAGTTTCTCTGCTTGGCCTGTGTAGGCCTGACTGTTGTCAGCTACAGTAGTATCCCATTTGATGCCAGGGGTGTTGAAATCGCCAAGAATGATCACATTGTCAGAGTTTATTTTTGCTCCCATTTTACCTATAGACCTGTCAAGTTCATCCAGACTATTGCCCTGGTCTGATGGGGGTCTGTAGTATGTACCCATTATCAGTGGTTTCCTTCCTGCAAGTTGAGTTTGTGTCCACAGAACCTCGCAGTCTGTGTCAAGGTCTGGCCTATGGGTAACAATTAGATCATCTCTGTTGGCCTGAAATACACCACCTCCTTGGCCAGTTTGTCTGTCTTTCCGGTGTGCTATGTAGTTGCTGGGGAATATTTCACTACTTGCTATGTTTTGGTTGAGCCATGACTCTGTACCTGCTACTATATCTGGCTTGTAAGTGTCAACTACTGTCGCCAGTTCAGCTGTTTTGTTCCGCACACTCTGACAGTTTACTAGCAGAAGTTTACTTTTAGATCTCTTGTGACTATGACCCCTCGTTTGAGAATTACCCTGCTTTGATTTAAGTGGGGTGGATGAAGCCATTGGGATTTCGTCTGGTAAACTTGAGTCAGAACTTGTTGTCTTTTATATGATATTTTTCGTTCCATACGACTGCCTGACCGGGCCCCGGTTTGGAAATATGACCTCAACATAAGCCAAAACACTGTGGGAAATTCTTCGTGAGGCGTAATTGGTCGACGGTCACATCATCATCTGCTATACACTTAATTCATCGTTAAGCGTTATTGTTGAACGTCAGATTGGCAAAAAAAATGTCACAACTATGGGGGCATTCAGTTCAACCACGGGCCAGATCATTAGGCAAAGGGGCATGCTACTTGGCACTTTTTGTCATGGCAACTTTTCTATCGGGGGCGAAGTATTGAGGTTCCCTTTCGCGATTCGTACACCTAGGCTGCAGTACCACTTCTAACCGCCAGGCAGAGATTGTATGCTGTAGGGCGTCGTCGAAGCCTCGCTCAATGGCAATGCACAAGACTGAATTGTTCCTTGTCATCATGTAGAATGGTTGAGACTCCCGCCGCTTCAAGAGTCAACAAAGTCTAGCCTCTATCAGGCTTCGGGAGGCGGCTGGAAAGAGTAGAAAGTGGCCAAATAGAGAGATAATATGCCGAGGTAGTTGGTCCGCTAGAGAGTAAACATGTACAGTTTGCCGCACCACGGAAATGTAGAGGGCCAACCCCCCTGCCTGGCATCTTATTACCTTCGCCAAGAAGGTTATGTTTTCAGTAGCGTTTGTCCGTCTGTCTGTCTGTGAACAGCATAACTCAAGAAGCTTAATATGCATTGTCATGAAACTTGGTAGGTGGGTAGGTCTTGATGAGAGCTAGAAATGATTAGATTTTGAGCCCCCTGGCGGCTTTCCTAGGTACTGCAGCAGAACTTCCGGTTTTGATATCTCGCGATCTGGACATACTAAGGTCACCAATGTTTGGTGGTAGATAGCTCTTGGGGTAGGGAAGAAGTGACATGAGTTTGGACCCCCTAGCGGCTTGTTGTGGAACTGCAGGAGCATTTGTTGAAAAATGTTTGAAGAAGGATAACTCAAGAACCAGTTGGCGGATTGTCATGATTTTTGATTTGTAGGTAGCTGAAGTGATGCTTGACATAATCAATGACAATTATGCAAATCAGGAGCTAATTTGCATAATTAATGAGGAAATTGTATAAATCTGTTTTGCTCGATAATAGGACTATGAAACACTTGTGACATGTAATTGAGAACGAAAAAAACATCCGAGGATATATATTATGTAAATGAAGACCTAATTTGCATAATTAGGGAATTTTTCATAATTTCATAGTTGTAACTGCTGGGAATTTCATACTTGCCACATTTGGAAGTTAAGTGAAGGCAAACATCAATAAATATAATTTATTCAAATCATTACCTCATTTGCATAATTTATGGGCAAGTCATATAATAGCCTATAATAGCCTTATCTTCCTTACAGGAAGATAAGGCTGTCATTGGGTGGAGAATATGATCAACTGATACAATCCATGCAAATGAGGCTCTTACTTGCAAAATCAATTATTGAAATTGTATAATTCGTCACCCGCAAGGGTTAACATAATTTGGCGAAGGTATGAGATCGTGGAACTCTTGTTATATCTCTATTTGGCCAGTTTCTACTCTTTCCAGCCGTCTCCCGAAGCCTGGTAGAGGCTAAGCAAAATTGCCACCTCCATAGCCGTACGATCGGCGTTAGGACCTAGCCTAGCTGGTCGGGTGTCATCCGACTGGCTACGGGACTCCCTATACTCGCCGGCCGGAACAATCCCTTATATATAGAAAGAGAGGGCCTGCATGCCCTTTTTCGTATAAAGGCGTAATCAGGCCTTTTTAGCCATCGTAATCCGTAAGCAGCCTCCCCAAAAATCAACGTAATTCATAATCAGTATATTAGCCGTAACACGTGATTGGTCGTTTTAATTCTACGTAAAGCGTAATCTGTTACTTTTAAATACTAGTATACAACGTAAAACGTAATCCATGAATGCAAATAGGATGGCAACTAGGCCTGTTTTCGACAACAAATTCAGGTCAATTAGGGACAGCCGTGGATGTCTTATAAACGTCTTGGCCGGACGTTGTAACCGAGAAGACGGTCGTAGATCTGTGACGTCGTTCGGTTGTCTCTTAGCCTACCAGTACCACAGCACACGCTTCGCCCCGGGAATATGAAAGTTCACAAGGAGTGATGGACGACAACCGAGCTATTAATAGCGCCTGGACCCGGGATGATACAAAACCAGCCACAAACGGTGTCGTGTTGCAAAGTGCCATATCAAACTCTAGTGTCCTCATGTCCTGTAACTAGCACTGGCAGTCTGATCTGTGTCTAGATAGAGGCGGGGTGGGGGGAGGAGAAATCATTGGTGGTGGATGGATGGGATAATGAATAGGTAGATGAGATAGATGGATGGGTGTGTGGGTTCATAGATGGATGAATTGATGGAGTAGGGTTATGGGAGGATAGATGGATGGAATGTTGCAAGAAGCACATGAGGCCCAGCTGACGAATTTCCACTTTCCATTTCAGCCTTTACACAGTCACCATTGCGATGAATTTCGAACCCCTGTCATCCTTAATTCAACAATGGCTCGTCCCCCCAACACGCCACCCTGCCGGGCACTACCGGACGGTCCCCGGACGTGGGACCTTTTCCGCGACTTTCTCCGTCCTGCAACTAATCGAAATGGTGTGTGTGAAATGAGATCCCGCGTCCCAGTACGCCCCCTGTGTACTACCACATACAGACCAGTCCGCCATCTCTGTACTGTAAGGAGCGCGCGGGACTATCTCTCACCGACATCAGCTAGGATACACCACAAAGACGGTAAGTCCTACCTTTTCCCTCTCTCTACACAAGTTTCCGCTCGTTCTCTACCCAAAGGACCGACGCAGAAGTCTTAACTGGTCGGTTCAGACTGATGGAGTTAGTTCTGGGTCGGGTTTGGGACGTGGTAACCTCCATAGCATGCCAAGAACTGGGGGTCTTCATAGTCTTTGGGAGCTTTTATCTGCTATTTTCTGATTGCATATAGACAACATAGCCGGCCTGGTTGAATTATCCCCGGTTTTTACAACTGGGCAAATCAGAAAACAGCCGAAGACCACCAAACCCCTTTTTCTATAAGCCTGCTACGGAGGCTAGTTTTGGATAGCGGTTTGAAGTGACGGCAGTCCCTAGCTGGGTCTAGAGTTATTTACTGACAGACAAATTAGTGCTGGATGGAGTTTGCTGTTTGTCTGTGTTCCGCCTGTTGGTATTTGTTAGCGGTACACAGGACAGTCGCTAAACATTGCCGTGATGAGGCGACGGTAAATACGGCTTTGGATACTGTAGATTGTTACTCCAATGTCAAGTGCATTAAAGGCAGTACCTAATTTCGTTTCCTGTGTCCTGTGGTACGTACAATGTCTGTGGTAGTACCATACTGCATGTCTATGATACTGTGTCTGTGGTACTGCCGAAATATTACAGATTTACTTGAGATATCCCTTATAAATTGTTTTGTACGAATTTGAAGGCTTGCTTTGTTGTTTTTTATCAGTCTCAGTGTGTAGTTGACCTCATGGAAGTCTTTGTACTTTTATGTTGCGTGATTAAACTTCTCTCAATAGTATACAGTTACCATAGTTTTGCAGCTTCTGCCGAATGTGTTGTTCTGTGTTCCACTGAGGGGATAGAAGGTGACTGGGGCCTCAGTTCCCCCCGCATCACCCACTGTATCCTGTATGTCCCTTTTGTTGGCGCGGCTGTCTGGAAACGTTTGTTCGTTTTTATCGAGTTTGCTGTTTCCTGACTTTACCAGTTCTTCCGTGAGTTCAACCTAGCCTGGGTGCCGGGCTGTTGCCAGGGCTAATATACAGCCTAGCTCCTCGGCTCCAGGGCTAGCATGTCCCCATGAAAATTTTACTATAGACACTCGAGCATTTTTTTTTATTTATTTTTTTATTTATCTTTTATTATTTTTTTAACGGTGTCGCTCAATGCAAGGCCAATTATTTTTGGCCACTCCTAGGCATAGAGCTAGAGGTACTTAAGTGAGTATAATGTAGTTATGTCAGGAGATGGCGGTGGGCCTTTGTTTTGAAGCTTTGTGGATTGTAGTCGGATGGAAAGCAACTGCTTGGAAGAGAGTTCCATAATTTTGCAGTCCGGGGAAAGAAGCTGTTGTTGTAAAATGACTTGGAGACAGGCATGTTAACGGTGTATTGATGAGAACTGGTCCTGATAACAGTGTGGTATCCAGTCTAGGTCCCCAGACTGACTTGGAGTCGGATCACCGAACATGTCAGCTTGCATTGTATCTGTAGGAGATGACCTAGCTTGGAACCAGGTGTGGTAAAGTGCCTAGCTAGCAGCAGACTCCAGTGTTAATTGTGTCCTTTAGGTAAGGCCCTCGGGACCTATATTCCCCGAAGATAGGTGAAAATGAGTAGTACCTAGCTTTGGTTAGGGACGTCCTCTCTGACTATATAGTCAAGCTGATAGAGCATTATCTTCGGCCAGGTAGGAACTGTGAAATTCCAGTTTGGGCCATTTGATGGACATGTTTTATTTTTATTGATGGACATGTAGATGTAGATGTAGATGTAGATGTAGATGTAGATGTAGATGTAGATGTAGATGTAGATGTAGATGTAGATGTAGATGTAGATGTAGATGTAGATGTAGATGTAGATGTAGATGTTGATGTAGATGTAGATGTAGATGTAGATGTAGATGTAGATGTAGATGTAGATGTAGCCATCTCTGGTCCCTGTTGATTACGATGCTGATACTAGTACTGACATGTCATGTAGTGCTTTGTTTTAACTAACGTGCTACATTTAGCGTGTATATAGGCAGTGATATGCAGTAAAGAAGACTGATCACAAGTTAGAACAGGACCTGTCATGTTATGTTACCTCTCAGGATTTACCATCTCCGCATGTGTCCGTTCAGTGAGAGTGAGTGAGTGATATGATACTGTGCCGCCATGTTTCCTTGTCACGTCAGGCACGACCTTTGGTTTACGAGTTGACAAATGAAAACAAACCGCCAAAATAACCGTGTCACGGAAACATCATGCGTGATGGATAATACTCGCCAAGCAGATCTTGTATCTGTATCTGTATCTGTATAGCCGGTATAACCGCCTTTCGGTGTAACGCACCAGCTTCGCAGGCACGCGGCGCGGCGGCAGCTTGCTATACTACACCGATCGACTTGTTACACCTAACCCTTGAACTTCTAACTCTAGGCACTGTTTAAAGCTATCTAATGACAATGCCCCTACTGTACTTGGTGACGACTCGATAGTTCTAGGAAAGAATGAATTCTTAAACACCTCAATCCTTGGTTGATAAATCCGATACTTGAAGGCATGGCTATTTCTTGTTCTCTTCTGGGCTGGTATTATGTACTTAGTAGTTGGGACGTCCAAATTGTAGCAAATCGTGTAGCAAATTCGTTTACTGCTGTTGTTGCTTGTTGTCCTTGATTTACGTCTATCTTTTCGCTAGATAAGTTTTGGTGTCTCATGTTCTGAGTTTCACTTTCGCTTGGTTCAGAGTTCATTCTGGTCGTCATGGCTCACCTTGTTTTGTCCCATGGCCCCAGACCTGTGCCTATGAAGGCCCATGCCTGTATGGGTTAGAGTTAGGATCAGGCACGGTTCTGGATACGCTCGAACCATCCAGAAACCATTGAAAAACGCCATCAGGCTATATGTACTCCCTGGTTAAATGAATAAACAAACAAACAAACAAACAAACAAACAAACAAGAATCGTGCCTGAGCATGAGTATGAATAAAGCACGGTTCCGGATACAATCATACACCGGAGCCTGTATGTTGTCGGAAGTGTCACTCAATGTACATTTAGAAGTTTTCTTACATCTGTGTGTTGATTTCTCTCACGCCAACACAGGACCGGTGGTGTCTGTTCTGTTTTCTTACTGTGTGCCAAAATCTTAATGAAGAGTCGGTCTACGGGACACGGAGGATCTGGCCAATCTGTCGGAGCGTACGTACAAAGCCTGGCCCATGACCAAAGCAATATAGCCTCCATCAGGCCTTCCTACGGGGGTACGGATCCTAGTCTCCACCAGGCCTTCCTACGGGGGTACGGGTCCTAGCCTCCACCAGGCCTTCCTACGGGGATACGGGTCCTAGAATTCCGTCAAAAAGGGAAATAGTTGGCCAGGATAGTCAGTCTGCGAGAGGGTTAATTTCCAACTAACTGCAAATGAACTCTACGCTGGCTAAACTCCCCTAGTCAGTTATTCTCCCTTTTTTTGAATCCGCGTTGTTAGTCTGGTGGAGACTAAATTAGTAAAAGCAATGGACCCACTCTTGGCCAGGCTGTTAGGACTCAGCCTGTGTTACACAACATCTCGGAATGGTCCTTTGTTAAGTTTCGATTGAAGACAGATCTGACGTTGCCAATGGACCTCACTCCTGGCCGGCAGTCTAATGCGATGTTGTCACGGGAAGACCTGCTCGAAGATTAGGTCCATTCCACTCCGCTGTTTGCATTCCTTTTTTTCGTAAGACGTAATCACTTTTTAGTCTTCGCAATCCGTAGGCAGCCTCACCCAAAATCAAGGAAGTTCGTTACTAGTACATTAGCCACAAATCGTAAAGTCGTAATCAGCTCTGAGAATTTAACGTAATTCGTGATCGGCGGCGAACATTTTGCGTAATTCATAACCACTAAACACCCCCCACCCCATGCATGCCCTCAATTAAGAGGGCCTGCAAGCTTAAGGGGGGGGGGTGTCCCGACAACGCTCTACGCTGAATTCGGAAACCTCTCGATTACGCTTTACGATAAATTCCAAGTCTCTACAACGCATTACGTAGAATTAAAACGGCGAATTACGCTGTACACAAAATGCGCCAATTACGCTCTACGTTGAATTAGAGCGACCCGATTACGCTCTACGGAAAAGGGCTTGCAGTCCCCAATTAAGTGTTCGTCCTTGCAGCAGGTTCGTGTAGGTCTGGCCTTGTGTTCTGTCAGAGTCAGGGCATAAATAACTGCTATAGAGATGACCTGTCCACAGACCGGAGGTCCTTGTGATGTGTATAAAGATAAAGGAGAGTCTGACACGCAAGTCGTGATCCTGACCTGTTGTTGGGCGTTCTGTTTACGGCGGCC
>NW_017804209.1:1264680-1268171 GCF_001625305.1 Branchiostoma belcheri
CTCCACCATGATCATAGTGACTGCGGTGAACGGCATCTCCTTCGAGTAAAGATAAAGGAGAGTCTGACACGCACGGAGGCAGTCGTGATCCTGACCTGTTGTTGACTGTTGGGGTGGCATGGCGGCGGGCTGGGAGTGGTTATGGAAGGGATGGGGTTGCTACAGAAGGGGTGCCTCCACCCGGATAATGAAAGTTTGTTGCAAAAAATTAGTTTATTGATAATAGATAGTGACTGCGGTGAACGATATCTGATTCGAGTATGGCATGTCGTGGTGACTGTAATTTCTAAAGACTAAACGACATACTGTAGTGCCTGTAACTTGTAAGAGGGTGTCGGAGTCCGACGTATATGTCAAAATAGGGGAAATAGCTAGTCTGGATGCCAGACTGTTTCCAGGGCCTGCACAGGTCAACTCGTAGAACTTTGCGAAGACGCCCATCAGTCTAACTGAAGAGGTAGCCCTGACGTAGCCTGCCACCCAGGCTATGGCTAGTCGGCTGAAGAAGAGACACGTCCTGCTGATTTTGACCAGTCGCCCTGATTTACTCAATTTGTCCTGATGTTTTCAGTCTCCGGAGTCGCCTCTGGTGGAGACTACGGTTTGACCTGCCGTAACCTTTGGTGCTGTAACCATGGTTACCGGACCCAGAATGTCGGGAAGGATCCCTGTCTCAGCTGGGGCGACACATTTACAGTTTTACTGCGGGTCAGAGGTCAGATATGCTATTCCTGGCGCGAAAAACAACAAGGCCGGCCCTCAGGATCAAGCAGATGTGCGGTGTCAACGTGTTTCTCTCGTTTCTCATGTGCAAGGCATGGCAAAACGGCTAGGAAACGGCATCCTTTGAGAGCCGACCCTTCTTCGATTATTAATACTTACTTACTTGGGCCCTTGGAGCATAAGCCACCGATGACCGTCCTCCTTCGATGATAATTGAATGAAGACCTTTATTGTATTGTACACACATACCGACTGGGTTAAGTACAGGCCACAACAAAAGAATGGAATACAGATAACGTTACATATATACATCGTCAAGTAGCGACAATTACATGTAAGTAAAATGATGATGCTCTACATTTAATTATAATCATTTAATGGAATCCCTTCGTTCGGATCGTTTTGACTTGTGAAAAGGAGATGTAAGGTGAATGAAATGACTTAGGAATGGCTCTATATGCTTGTAATAATACTCGTACTTGATTAGGTCTCCTCAGCTTAGCAAGTGGCCTGGGTTAAGTCAGTCCTTCGTCTGCACGTCGTCCTGCGCCGTACTTGGCGGTCGTGGGCACATGTCTAAAACCACATCTGTTGCGAGGTACTTGTTTTATTCCTGTTGGGAACCGCAACTCTCTATACTCTAATCCAGGCGCTGAACCGCAAGTCTCTATACTCTCTATCCAGGCGCTGTTGACTGTTGATCTGTGCCAGATAGAGGAGGCCATCTGGTCTGTAGCATGGACGTCGGTCTGTTTCCATGGCCTACATAGTACAGCCTGTAGCACCAAAATAACACACCTAACCAACTCCCACCCTGACATGTAGTACTACATGTGTTTCTTCCCCCGAAGGCCGGGTACAGACACCCGAAGGGCCTGATATCGGCGCGCGCGCTATGGGTCAAGCATCCCGTCCATCTGGGTCCATCTGGCCCGGTGCTTCGGCTGTCTTTCTTCCGCCTCGTCTCTCTAACCAAACACGACAAGCCGACAGGTCTCGTCTCGGGACCAAAAATAACGCCCAAATCACAACAAGCTGCCGACCGCGACTGTATGTGCCGAAACCGACGTGAAACCGACCTGTTTCCGTCCGGAATCCAGAACTCGGTCAGCGACCTGTTAAAATTTTATAAAGAACAGCCAAGTCATTAGGAAACAAATTTGAACTGTAATATCCAACACAAAAAATTGGACTCACCCAAATTTTCTGTATCTGTATCGGTATAGCCGGTATAACCGCCCTTCGAGGTAACATACCAGCTTCGCAGGCACGCGGCGCGGCGGCAGCTAGCTATATCACACCGAACGACTTGCTACACTCAATCTTTGCACATTTGATTGCAGGAGTTGAGCTTTCTAGTGATGATGCCCCAACTGTGCTTGGTGGCAACGAGTTCCAGTCTACGATAGTTCTGGGGAAATACGAGTTTTTGAATAACTCAATTCTTGGTTGATAATTCTTGGTTTTCGACTGTACAACTCCAGTCTTTGTTTCATAATGACTTCTACTAACACAGATGAACTTTCAAGATAACAGCCAAGCAGGGACACATTGAAAGGATGCCTGCTTAAAGGTGGATCATCATCATCATTCCAGGAGGATCCCTTCCCTTGATTGACTCCAGTCCAGTCTTTTCTTGGTCTCGCAGTTCTTGGCCATGTAAGTTTCAGGTGTTGAATTACCTACCTTCCTGGTATGCTAAGCTAAAAAGCTAAACTTATTTAGCTTATGCTAAGCCCTCCTCCTCTATACTAACCAAAAGTAAACATAATTGAATTGAAGTAATACATACATACATAAGGAATTGTTATCAAAATAATTCAAACATGAGTTTTGCCAGCTCTTCCTGTCTAGGTTGTGGATAAATGTAATAAACTTACACTGATGTTCCATACTCAAGCCTTGGCTATCGATATGCGATGCATAATGCGATATGGCTGAATCAACTGTGTAAAGAAATGACCAGAAATTGACCCTGAACTTGTAGACTACCGAAACAAAACATGGTCTTGACCAGTAAAGGACTTCTTGTACCGTTTGTACGATTGTTCCGTGTGCTGTTACCGATCTATTTTTGTCCCAAAACTCGATCGTGGTGGCTGCAAGGTGACACCGACATTGAACGTATGGAACATGACATTGTACGTACAACCATGGGACAGGGCTCCTCTCGTCTTCCCTCGCGAGATTTATTTCAACCATATTCCGTCGAAAATTTCGTCATCAAAAGACGCATATCAGTAGCCTAGGTGCCATCCTATTTGTATGCCGGGGCTCCCTTACTCGTAGTACAAGTAGTAGACAAACAAGTAGTACCCTGGCCCAGGCTAGCATATCAGGACTTAACGTTAATGTTTCTAACCTTATTTCCTGTCACCTCTCAAATGTATATATAACACCGGCCTGCTAACCATTCCCACCGGCCTCCTTAGCTTTACCGGCATCAGTCCTAGCATTATTAGTATTAGTTTTTTTTCTGGCAGCCGCTCTTTGCAGCTGGCTTTTCTGGTTCCCTCCGTCCCACAGCACACAACACTACACTGCAGCAGTACACAGCGTCGGTTGTTCTCATCTCCACGGGAGTTCGGACTGACAATGCGCCAAGTGAACTGTTTATCTGCAACTTCTCAGGGCGATGATCCGGGTAGCACCTCTGTTGGCAAAGTTAGTAAGGAGGTTATAGGCTGTCTATAATAATGTGTAGCCTCTACCAGGCTGGGGGTGGCGGGGCGTTTGGAAAGAGTAGAGATAAGCATGCCAGGGGAGTT
>NW_017804209.1:1268488-1275902 GCF_001625305.1 Branchiostoma belcheri
AACTCCCCTGGCATGCTTATCTCTCTATTTGGCCGATTTCTACTCTTTCCAAACGCCCCGCCACCCCCAGCCTGGTAGAGGCTACACATTATTATAGACAACCTATAACCTCCTTACTAACTTTGCCAATAGAGGTGCTAGCCTAGCCTGTGTATACACAAGCTCTCGGCTGGAGGTTAATGACCCCCACCCCAAGGCAACCTAGGGCGGCGGCCGCCAGGAGCGCGATTTAGTCAGGCTAGTGCTAGCCTAGCCTGTCGGTGCCATAATGTGCACAGGTAGCCAAGGAAGTCGGAGCCACGGGCAGACCGTCTGTCCCGACGTTTGCCCTGTGTTCTCTGCAGGAAAAGTCTGGTACAAATGTAGGGGGTGTAGGGGGCAGGCGGGGGCCCTAGCCTGGGCGCTAGGCTGTTTTCACGGCGATGATCCGGCTAGCACCTCTGTTGGCAAAGTTAGTACTGTATAGTAAGGAGGTTATAGGTTGTCTATCTGCTTTTGCAGAGTTAGCCAAGAAAGCTGCTCCGACCGTCTGCTTCAGCGGCGTTTCCGCTGTTCCAGGAAAAGTCTGGGATCAAATGTACAGGACTGGCGGTGCGTTCTTAGCCTGGGTCCCAGACTATTCTTAGGTCCTGGCTCTCAGTTAGACTCTGTAGCTCTGGGTGATGTCGATGATAGACTTGATGGTAAAATGTCCGAGGAGACATGTTCGCACCAAGGCTAGGACTTTCATCAACAAGGTTACTCGTAGGTAGGGTCTATCGAACGGTCCCATTCCCTACTCTCCACAAGACTACACTGGCAGAAAAATAGTAAAATGTTGCCAAATAAGGAGATTATTTTGCATATAATCATGTCCATCTTCTCTTCTATTAACCTGTCAATACCATTCATGAAGCCTGTACAGGTGATAGTGGTCAGTTTGTGGTGGAAAAATATTGATGGTCGCTCTTGTTGTGAGTTGCAGATTTTCCTATGTAAGACCTTATTGTTCAGTAATTAGAATATTGGATTTATTCTGTGTTTCCCTTTTGTGGTTTATAGTTGACCTTACGGAAGTCGCTGCCCACCGTGTGCAGGCACACCACAGGTCATAGGTCAGGTCTGTAGTCTTTATTTTGGGACCAGATAGTAACTATAACCTATCAAAACAATCCATAACCAGAGGAGGGAAGGGGCATTAGCTGCGCCGTGTGGAGGTTGTCGGGTATTTGGTATAAGGTAGCCTGGCATCGCAGGCTCCCCGTTATGGCTACGGTGATGAACGATATGCCCGTCCGCTCAGGCTCATTAGCGAACTAGCATGTCCAGATCAGGAGATTTCGGAAGCCCTGCTGCAGTACAATAAACATTTCAAGGTCTCATCATGACCTACCGACCTGCCAAGTATGAAGACAATCCATCAAAGGCTTCTCGAGTTATCGTGTTTACAGACGCGCACACACACACACACACACACACACACACACACACACACACACACACACACACACACACACACACACACACACACACACACACACACACACAGACAGACAGACAGAAAGACAGACAGACGAACGCCACCGAAAACATAACTCTCTTGGCGAAGGTAATAACGCCGAGGTTTTTCTGGAGGGTTGGTTCTACAGGATGGCAATAATCAGAAAGGCAAGCTGGAAAGATCTAGCATCTCAGGAGAGACCCATGCTTAGGACTGGGGACGGCACCGAAACACCCCTAATCCGACCTGTGGAAAACGGTAACAGGGCCAGTATGGTGATTTGTCGGGTATCTGAAACCCTACAGGTTGGTCAGATCCAGTCGATCGTCCGTAGCTCGTTTTCTCCCGGAATAACGACCTGTGTCTAATGAGGCGACAGCGACATTTCCCACATTCCGCACCACCAGATTCGGACGGGATTAGCGATAGTGATCGGATACACGATCAGGCCTGTAGGTGGGAGAGCTAGCCTGGATACCAGGCCTGGTTTCCAGGGCCTACACAGGCCAGCTCCTCGGCTCTAGAGCCTACACATGCCAGGTCTTTGGCTCTAGGACCTACACGGGCCAGGTCGTTGACCCCAGGGCCTACACAGACATGGCAGACCGTTTCATCGGCTCTAAGGCCTTCTATGATCTTCTATAAGCCAGGTCTTTGGCTCCAGGGCCTACACGGGCCAGCTCCTAGGCTCCAGGGCCTACACAGGCCAGCTCCTCGGCTCCAGGGCCTACACAGGCCAGCTCCTGGACTCCAGGGCCTACACAGGCCAGCTCCTCGGCTCCAGGGCCTACACAGACCAGCCCCTCGGCTCCAGGGCCTACACAGGCCAGCTCCTCGGCTCCAGGGCCTACACAGGCCAGCTCCTCGGCTCCAGGGCCTACACAGGCCAGCTCCTCGGCTCCAAGGCCTACACAGACCAGTCCCTCGGCTCCAGAGCCTACATAGACCAGCTCCTCGGTTCCAGCGCCTACATAGACCAGCTCCTCGGCTCCAGGGCCTACACAGGCCAATTCCTGGCCTCCAGGGCCTACACAGGCCAGCTTCAGTCAAGGTTCACGGTCAAGGCTGTTGCTGTCCAGGGTTATGGATGGTGCCAGGTTGGACGGGGTACTGAATCTCATGTGGTTTTGTTTTCCCGGCATCTTGAGCCTTACGACCGGGCACGGCGAACGTAAATTTCCCGCCCTTCACGCCCGAACCTGGCGTCGGGGGCACTTCAGGACACTAGAGGTCGCTGCCGTCGCACGCACCAAGGCCAAAGTCAGCAGCAACCAGGGCTGCGCACCTGGTCCCATGCAGCCGGCACGACACGCAGGTGGGACGCATTAGGCGCTGCCAACAAACAAACGCCACAGATTGAAGCTCGAAGACGAACGTCCAGGAAAAAAAATCTCAAGCAACTGGATATGATTTTGGAAACGGTCAGATGTTTCAGGTAGCATCCACTTCAGGTAGTATCCACTACCTTTCGTCAGTGTCACTGAACGTTTCCAAAATCATATCCAGTTGCCCGAGTAACTGTTTTTTTGGCGTATTTTATTACCTGGATCATCGTGGATGTCTATTAAACCTTCACTGACTGTGTGTGTGCATGTACACAGCATATGTACGCAGTCTGCGTACTACTTTTTTGTGGTCATGATTTTCACCAAGGCTATGGCAAAACCAACTGTCTACAGATATTTCTTTTTCACCAGAAGACGATGAATTTCATACGACACATTAACACTTGTCCGAGCCTGGGTGTCGTCCTGTTGGTGTACCGGGGCTCACATTGTAACCTCTGCCAAGCTCCCACGTAGCTGAAAATATAGTAGAAATTTATAACAGAAATAGACCAAATAGCAATTATAGCATGTCAGATGAGTTTCTATTTTTCCAGCCACATGGGGAGTCTGATTGAGGCTGCAGATGTGTTGCTGTATGTGGGGTATTACCAATAACATTTCCTTGGTATGACGAGGGCGACAAGAATTTCTAACGCGCCCGGACGAGGTGGCTGACAGGTGGTGACGGGACCCACACCACGTCCTGTGGCTGGTGGTGACAATCCCGGATTGGTGGAGGCTTTTGTAGCTCAACACTAGATCCTGCAAACAGAGGGGGTTTTGTAGCCTCTACCAGGCTTCGTGAGGCGGTTGGAAAGAGTAGAAATTGGCCAAATAGAGAGATAATGATGCCGAGAGAGGTGGACCGCTAGAGAGTATATTTGGCCGCACAATGTACTCACTAGCAGGGTAAACTCCCCCGGCATGTTATCTCTGTATTTGGCCAATTTCTACTCTTTCCAGCCGCATCCCCAAGCCTGATAGAGGCTAGTGACGGCCCACAACACGTCGTGAGGCCGGGGTGACATAGCCTCTACCAGGCACCGCGGACCGCTGGAAAAATAATAGAAATTGGCCGAAATAAAGGGATAGCATACCAGAGAAGATCCAGGGCCATAGAAGATCCAATCCGTGGGTCGCGAATTAGATCTTCTATGGCCCGGGATATCTTCTCTGGTATACTATCCCTTTATTTCAGCCAATTTCTACTATTTTCCAGCGGTCCGCGGTGCCTGGTAGAGGCTAGGGTCGACAATCCTTTTGTTTTTTTAAGCGTAGAGCTTGATCCTACAAACAGAGGGGATTATGTACATATCGGAGCGCTTAAAAGCTCGCGAACGGTGTCGGGTTTTGAATCGAAGCGGCTGAGCCTGCGAACAGTCTGTTATTCCATCATGACGGGTCGCAGCTGGTTCTACTTTGGTAGAAAAACTCGGACTTGAAGTCGGGGATAAATCAGGCCGCGGCGCTAACCCCTGATTGTAAGTTATTGCTGTAAGTATTAGTCCTAACTCTCTCCTGCTGCGTGCACGCGGGCCGCTCCAACACACCAACCCCCAGCAAGTTAAGTCAAGTTTATTGCACAACAGTTGCATTGGATACACTCTGTATCGGTATAGCCGGTATAACTGCCCTTCGTAACACACCAGCTTCGCAGGCACGCGGCGCTATATCACACCGAACGACTTGCTACACTCAATCTTTGCACATTTGATTGGAGGAGTTGTATAAAGCTTTCTAGTGATGATGCCCCAACTGTGCTTGGTGGCAACGAGTTCCTGTCTACGATAGTTCTGGGTAAATACGAGTTAACAATGTATGGCAAATAATACTTAATATCTATAAACTATTTCTACTGGTGTACTAATCTAACTTCAATACATGTATATATGTTATAATGGAGTATTGCTGTGACATAGTTTCTCTTTTGTAAAGCATTGTGTAGCATAGCACGTACACAACACGAGATATCAAAAGCGGTGTTACGCTGCAGTACCGTTGAAAGTTGCTAGGGGGTCAAAATCTAATACTATCATGAAAGTTCATCTGTGTTGGTAGTTAGTTACATGTTTAGAGTTAAAACTTTATATCCAACACCAAAAGTTCTCTCAAAAGTGCTTTCGACCAGTCACTCTGGTCTTCCTCAGTAGACTGACCCAGTAAGGCTTGTTACGTGGCTTCTTTGAAGTGTGACGTCAACAAAATCTAATCATCAGTTTTCATCACAACCTACCAACACACCACAAAAACGTAAGGCAAGTATGAAAACAATTCATCCAGACGTTCTTGGGTTATCTTGGTGACTGACAGACAGACGCACAGATGTCAACGCAAATAAAGATAATAATGCGGTCAGACATAAAGTCAAATCAAAGCAACAGTTTCGTATTCAGTTTTAGTACTTTGAACAGAACATAACAAAAATTACCGATGAAACCGTATCATTTTACCATACAGCCTAGTTTCACGTGTTATGTATGTTAAGTGTCGTTAGTGAGAATGACACCCAGGGTGGGGGCATCTCAGGGCAGGGACCATAATGTCACCATGTTCTATGGAAAAGGTCTCCCGTGCCCTTATGCAGAGCATAGGGTTTGGTGCCCATGTCCATTTCTGTGGCCCTTGGGCGACACACAGTTGTGCAATGCACTACATCAGGAGGCTGGTCTGCTGGTAGTGCTGTGTGTTTGACCTTCCCACACTCTTTCTCATATGTGCCGAGTGCTAAGCAGAGAAAGAAGTGTGTACCATTTTAAAGTCTTTGGTATGACCCGGCCGAGGTTTGAACTCACGACATCCCGGTTACAGAGCGAGCTATTACACCGGTTTTGCCACGTGGCCTTTAATAAGGCTTCTGTTTTGGTGAAGTGTAGCATTTGCCTTCTTTGGTACATGTCACATGTAGCTGATGCACCGTTCTGAGGGCACGACCCAAAGTTGTCCCCTAGGGCAGATGTCCTTACTGATGCCACAGTGTACTGTGGAAGTGGGTGTTTGATATCTGTACAGTGTTATTGAAATGTAGTATTTGCCTGTGGTACACATAGCTGAACTGAGGTGAAAGCGTACATATAGATGAACCAAGGTGACGGCGTGAACCAAATAGAGTTGTCCCCCGGGATAAAAAAAATGAATGAACTTTATTGCTCGACAATCATACAATCTTAAATGTCCTTACTAATGTCACCATGTACGTTGACGTGGCTGTTTGGTATCTCTTATCTGTACAGTTTTGGTCAAGTGTAGTACTTTTCTTTGGTACCCTTGAGGCTTCTGATGAACCCTTCTGATTTTCTGAAGGCATGGCCCAAAGTTGTTCCTTTGGGGCAAATGTCCTCACTGATGTCACCATGTGCTATGGAAATGGCCGTATGGTTTCTGTCAAGTTTTGAAAGTGAAGTGTAGTACCTTTAGCGGAACCACCAAGGTGAAGGCATGACCCAAAGTTGTCCCCCCAAGGCAAATGGCCTTACTGACACCGTGTCACCATGTACTATGGACGTGGGTGTTTGATATCTGTACAGCTTTGGTGAAGTGTAGCATTGCCTGTGGGCATGACCCATGTACATGTATATGAAAATGACCGTATGGTTTCTGTATAGTTTTGGTGAAGTGTTGTACTGTTGTGCATAAATAAGCTGAAGATGACGGCGTGACCCAAAGTTGCCCCCCCCCCCCCCAGGGTAAATGCCCTTACTGACACTATGTCACCATGTACTACTGAATTGACGTGGATGTATGGCATCTGTTAAGTTTTGAAAGTGAAGTGTAGTACTCACCTGTGGTACATATAAATGAACCAAGGTGAAGGCGTGACCCAATTGGAGTTGTCCCCCGGGATAAATGGCCTTACTGATGTCACCATGTGCTATTGACGTGGCTGTTTGATATCTGTAACGTTACAGTTTTGGTCAAGTGTAGTACTTGTCTTTGGTACATATAGCTGATGAATCGTTCTGAGGCCCAAAGTTGCCCCCCTCCCCCCAGGACAAATGTCCTTACTGATGTCGCCTTGTGTTATGGACGTGGCTGTTTGATATCTGTAAAGTTCTCGCGAAGGGTAGTATTTGCTTTTTGTTTCATATAACTAAACCAAGATTACAATTTAGATGACGGCACGACCCAAAGTTGTCCCCCCGGGACAAATGTCCTTACTGATGTCACCATGTGCTATGGACGTGGCCGTATGGTTTCTGTCAAGTTTTAAAAGTGAAGTGTTACGTATTTGCCTGTGGTACATGTCAAATGTCCCTACTGATGTCACCATGTGTTGTAGAAATGACCGTATGGTTTCTGTCAAGTTTCATTAAAAAGTGAAGTGTAGTTGTATTTGCCTGTGGTGCATGTCAAATGTCCTCACTGGTAGCCTTACTGACACCCTGTCATCATGTACTGTGGACGTGGGTGTTTGATATTTGTACAGTTGTACTGTAGTGTCTGAACAAGAACAGCACTACATCGGACAACCGACGGGAAGAGAAAACAAGGACGGCCTAAGATCACGTAAAACAGTTGCGAAAGAACTGAAGAGCTACAGCCACACTTGGGATACCATCCAGAGAATTGTAGCCGAACCCCGGGACTGGCATTAAGACACACACACACA